>NC_136409.1:95915000-96442500 GCF_051521515.1 Lactuca serriola
TCTTGTTCAGAAGTGATGGTCAAAATGGTAATATGGAGTTGTCTCCATAGGTCGAAGTTATTCTTTGAATCTGTGTAAGAATAAAGAAGTTAATGCAAGAAGGCTGTTCAAAAGAATGTACTTTGAATTTGAGACTTCGTTTCCATGGAATTGATCTCCATTGGAATACTTTGTAATGTCTGTTGCCAAGTCTTTGTGACTTTTGTGCATAGTCATTACAAGAGAATCATTGCATATAAGTTTAGAATCAAACAGATTACAGTAAATGGCAAGAGTTTGGTATTCTTACATTTACAAAAGGGAATGAGATTGTGAAATGAGAATCATTGGAGTCATGTTCAATTGATCTATTTCACAAAAACAAGGACCATAGGTAAACATAGCGTGCATGCTTGGTGCATGGCATGACTATTGTTTTAATTCAAGTATTAAGTTGATAAATCGAAACATGAATAATGAGTAATCAATATGGTGCTTAGATAAAAGGGTTTTTATTTACACTCAAGAGTTTTGGACCATATACGATTAAGTATTTTTCTTGTGTTTCACTTTGCATGTTTTGACTTCCAGAATAACTAGGTCATTCTTCCTGAATGACTAAGTTATTCAAACTCTCCACATTCAGTCATACTTTGGAAGTAGGTATTGATTTAAGACTGTCATGAATTTGGCTTGTATGATTTGTCTAAGGTGCATTAGACATAGCAATGGTTGCTACAACATTCATGAGTGCTCATAAGTTCTGAGTATTAGATTAAACCCACGCTCATTTGATTCACTTCATGGAGTTTATCACGAGTGAATCATGAGACGATAATATCTTATATTCTTCAAACCTAGAGATATGAGTTGTTGACTATGAGTTGGTTATACATTGATTGCACGAAAACGCATTGGTAACTCAATGTTATAAAACATGCCTTTGTGTATGATTCAACAAGTAGTACAACAAGCATATGAGTCGAAGTTTATTCATTCCTTTTACCCTTAAAGGGATAAAAGCGATATCTGTGGGCCCCTCGATGATTTAGTGATGACAAAACGTAAGTGCTCGGCCGGGCCTGGACTGATTTGATTTGTTCAATTATTCAGTCGTCATGAATCGAAAATCGGGAAACAACAAATGGACAGAGAGAATGATTATAATCCATGTCTCAGTCCATATGATATCAAGAATGGAGGAATATATGATCACTTATCCAATGGACGCATCATTGATTTGTTCAGAGTTCGACAATGGATTTTGAGAGCTACGATTGCTAGTCGGGTTATGAAGTTGTACTTGCAATAATAGTTTTAGACTTATCCAAGTGGGAGACTTTTGGATTAATGTCTAAGTCCATAACTATAATTGGTAAGACTTGACCCGGCCCGACATGGTCCATTTGGGTTGCATGACATCATGTTTTTGGATAGACTAAAATGAGAGAAATAACACTTAAGGTTTATTAATATACTATAAGTTCTAATATATTAATAAGATTATTTAATTAGTATTGATCAAGAATTAATCTAGAATTAATTAAGTGATAAAAAGAAGACTAATTAAATATATGGGTTGATTGTGTAAATCATCCATACTTATATAGTGGGCTAATGCTCCATGGATTATCAAGTTGGGCTAAAACCCATAGGATGCTCCATGGATGCTCCATGGGGTATTTGAACCCATGGATCCAAGGAAATGGAAAGCCATGATAATTAGGGTTTAACCTAATTGTGACTAACTATATAATGATCATTTTGTTGAAGAAATCGGCGACTAAGTAAATGAATGGAGGGCAAGCTTATTTTAGAAGTGTTCTAGTTTCTCTCATGGTTATTCCAAATGCATTTGAAGTTGTGTGAACTATTTGAGGTGTCACACTTGGGGCACTAGGCTCTCAAGCGACATGGAATCAAGCACCAACAAAGAGGTATGTCATTCTACTAGATTTTACATTATTTGTACTTCATAATATGCTAGTTAGGATAAATACCTTGGAAATTGATATTTGCATGTATAATACAGAAAACATAGATCCAAAGTATTTAGGGTTGCATGTACACCATAAGAGTGTTAGACTGCTTAAAACCCAACAGAACCATGATATGCAAGTCATGTTGACCTAACATAGCCGGAAGATGGTGTACGGACCATGGTGACTTGATAATTGGTCGAACCGTGATGCACGAGTCATGATGACCTACCATAGCCGTACCATGGTGGCTTCGAGGTAAACCGATGTATTTGGTTGCCGAGAGTTGGATGACTTTTCGTGGTCAAACCTGAATAGAGAGTTAGGAGCAATTGATTTATCGTGCAATGTATATTTTTTGAAATAATAAAATATGGAATTCAAACAATAAAAGTTATATGTAAAACGATCCATGTGTTTTGTCAAACAAACTTTATTAGGATATGAGAACGATCCATGCGTTGTTAATGAGAACAATACAAAAACAATATAATAAACTTAAGCATCGATGTGTTCTGGAGCTATCTTGTAAGACAACGATTCAATTATAATTGATGATTTGTAGAGACTAATGTCGATCGTGATACCATAAGTAAGATAATTCGTCTATCCTTCTGTTTGTCTGATATGGTTGAGTATAAACTAACTGTATCGGTTTCGAAAGAGATAAATACCCTTTACGTCCATAACTAAGATCATAATTATAATATACTTTGTATATTTTATTTATGTTCAAAACCTTAAAAGGTTGCACAAAAATTCCAATGGACGAAGCCTCCGTTATACAGGATACAAGATTCCACCGAGGAAATCGTCTCATTCACTAAGCTTGGAATTTAACTAGGAACTTCCTCTATTCGCGAAATTAGTTTTATTTGTTATTATATTTTTCAAAATTATGTTCATTATTTATTTTTAATAAAAATAAATCAATTTGACTAATAGGTATAGAGTAAGAGGAAATAATCGATATGTAGAGGTAGAGAGACCAAGATAGTAAATTAGTAGACCATCCGTTATACATACCACTAACAATTATAGTGGTAGGTGCGACAACATCACCACTAATTATCACTAAACCTATGGGATACCCCCACTACCACACCATTCCACCTTATTTTTTAATTAATTTTAATTCAAAAATATATACACAATCAAAATACAATAAAAAAATATTTTTTTAATCTAGTATTTTATTCGGTTAAAAAACATTACATAATTTAAAAAAAAACATTACATAATTTAAATAAAACAAGTAAAATAAAATAAAATGCAAGCACAAAAACAACTTAAATTAGTTTCTAAATCTTTTTTTTTAATGATTGCACCATGGGGTCTCCTTAATTTTTGCTAAGCTTTGAGGTGTTTAAACGGTTTTTTGTTTATTTCTTCATACTGATGCATAGCCACAACAAACGGATTGTCTATGTGTGCGTTGTCTATAACATGGTTATAAATTATAAAGTTCGTCGAACTTGCGACATGTTGCCCTCGTAAAGTGAAACTTACAACATATTGTATCTAGATTACGACTGCATCAACCCATTAAATCATGGAAAACGTTTCCAACCTTTGGCTAAATATCCCTTGAAGTTCGACTATCTGGGTGTTTCGTAACCGTCATCCATGCCAGTGTTAACTTCTCTTCTTCCTCTTCTGATCAAATCTGCATTTTGGTAGCCATGGTTTTTGAAGGTAAATAAAGGTAGAGAGAAAATGTGTGAAAAAGAATGGTTTGAATGTATAGGGTTTTTAATTGATTTGTTTATATATAGGTAGTGTTTTTTGATTTTTTTTTTAAAAAGAAAGTTTAAAAAAATTGACCGTTGAACGGTCGAGAAAGGAACTTGATACATCATTGGCCGTTTGGCTTCGTCTTCGGCAACACGAATCAGCACGACCACGCCCGAACATGAATGGCCGGGATGGTGTGCACAAAATTTTTTCGTGGCCACGTTGACCACAGATGGTTTCGTGATCGATATACACGACCTCCTTAAATACCATTTATCAATCTCTCGTAGTCTGATAGAGTATTGAAAAATGTTATTTGGGTTTTAAATTTTAGATCCGATGTGTAGCTTTTGAGTACACTTTTAAGTTTCAAGTACCCCCAAAAGTTACATGATCCTCGCCAAACATCAACTAACAGATCTAATAGCAGCGTTGGTCAAACAATAAAGATCTCTGAAAATTTGAAGTGCCGAAGCCGGAGAGTTGTGAGTGGGAAACCAAAATACCGAGGTCAGGTAGCCGAAGTGTCGAGGCTGGTGAGTCGAAACACCGAGGCTGGAGTGCCAAAGCACTGAGGCAGGAGCTCGAACCGTCGACGGGGTTGCCAGAGATGGATGTATAAGTCAAAGAGACTAGAGGTCGGAATGCCTATTTTATATGTCGGATTACCACGTCGAGGGTGTATGCATCGAATCGACAAGACCTATTTTCAGGGGCAAGTCAATTTCGAGGAGCACAGGTCTAGATCATCGATTTGGCCATTTTCCCGGATAGTCGAATCACCGAAGAGTCGGGTTGAACATTAAAGGTAAGGTTTATGGCTTTTAGAGGTCAATTTTACACGTTTTAATGCGGGAAAATGTGTCATTTCTAAAACCTTAACGCCATGTGTGACGACCAAAATTTCAAAACAATTAAAACTTTTCAAAAACCACCCATTTTAATAACGTTGTTACAAAAGGTTTTCAATACATTATTTAACAGAGTATTTTTCCCAGGTTCAAATCATAAAACACCAACGCGGGGAACGGTACGATCACGCCTTTGCCTTGCCACAGACTCCTGAGAACCTGAAAACATAAAACCACAACTGTAAACCCGAAAGCTTAGTGAGATACCCCCAAAAATACCAACCACAAATACGCCCTTCCAGGCCGCGACCTTCCGGTCCAAAACATATCGCCTTCCGACCCATAACATATTGCCTTCCGGCCCGTATCATATTGCCTTCCGGCCCATAACATATCGCCTTCCGGCCCTTAGCATAAAATGCCCACATAATATATCAGATCATAGAACAGCCATACATATCGGGTCAAACCCCAGACCAAGCAACCGTGCACATAACATATAATCATATAACAGATCACAGTCAGCAAATCGATCAACAGATCACATAACATATCATTACTCTAACCAAGATATCGGCCTAACCGGTCACTAGCATAACATCACCCTACGAATCAGTCAACATACCAATTACACACATACGCCTTTCCAGGCCATGACCTTCCGGTCTACATCGCAATGCCTTCCGGCCCACAACATGTAATGCCTTCCGGCCCACAACATATAATGCCTTCCGGCCCATAACGTAATGCCTTCTGGCCCACATTCAGCAATATCATAACAACAGACACTACCTGGATTTCCATCCGATAAAGGGGTCGGCCTTGGTGCCGTAGAACCTATAGATATAGTGAGGATAACTCACCTCGAAACTGCCGACTGAACAGATAACTCAAGCTGCTCCGATCACTGATACGATCTCCACCTCTAGACAGCCACCAATGCACTGAACTCAAACAATAATCAACAATTACCAAAATACCCCTGGAAACCACTAGTCAACCCTTGGTCAAAGACAAGGTCAAAGTCAACCCCTGACTGACCCTACTCGCCGAGTCAACCCGATGACTCGCCGAGTTCCCATACTCAGAACTTCACTCAATCCGCGACCTAATTCGCCGAGTCACCCCAAGACTCGCCGAGTCCCACAACTTCAGAGTCCTCTCGCACACAACTCACCGAGTCATCCCTTGACTCACCGATTCTTGACTCAACCAGAGAATATCGGAACTCTTCGACAAGACTCGCCGAGTCCAAGAACAGACTCGCCGAGTCTATGGCTATCTTCAACCTACTCGCCGAGTTGTTCATACAACTCGCTGAGTTCCAAGCCATCTTCATCCAACTCGCCGAGTTGTTCTTCCAACTTGCCGAGTCCCAGCTCATCTTCAAACAACTCGTCGAGTACACTCATGTGACTCGCCGAGTACCACTGGTCTGAATCCATACAGAAGCACTCCAAGCCATGCAATTGATCCAAAACATAGATCTAGCTTCCTACAACCCCTTTATCACGTAAAGTGGCAAACTTTACGTGAATCCAACGAGATCTAGGCTATTTGCACAATGGTTTAGGGTTTGGGACATGTAAGCTTCACTAAACACTCCAACACAGGAACTTTCATGCTCTCTGATTCTTCTCTATTCCAGAACTGAGGTAGCAACCTCAGATCTAACCTCTAGACTTCCGATTCCACCCATAGACAAGTTCCCACAAACCCCAAAATGAAGAAATAACATAACAATAGCCCAAGAACGAGATATTACCTCCAATGGACGCCCAATCTGCAATGCAATTCGATTCCAAGCAAAGCCCCTTGCTCCAAGCCTTCAATCTCTCAAAATTCCTTCAATAATTACTTCTCCAAGCTTCAATCCACTCAACAATGGTGCTTCTCCGTGATTTAGGGTTTTTTGGGGCTCAAGGGGTGATAAAGAGGCTGGGAGGAAAATATAATGTTCTTTATATAGGGCTCAACCCCGGGAATTAGGGTTTTCTCCACTCAGCGCCTACTCGCCGAGTCCTCCTTACCGACTCGCCGAGTCGGCTACTTAACACGCGACCTAGTCGCGACTCTACTCGCCGAGTCCATCCATGGACTCGCCGACTCACTCTTCCACAACTTACTCTTTTAGCCCTTCAACTCTACTCTTGATATTTCGGGATGTTACAATTCTCCCCCATTTATATTAGGCTTCGCCCTCGAAGCCTACAGCAACTCAACTCCAAGGATACTCCCATAACGTTCCACCTGGCCTTAACCGGACCAGGTCCCTCCAGGCATACTTATCGAAACTCGAACACACTTTCCCCTCCTTCACGGTGTCCTGACCACCATCTCGAACCGGGCATCGACTGTACCCCTGATTATCATTCTCAATAACCGAGAATTACCCAAGATGCAACTCTGCTCTAAATCTCAACAATCACTCGACCCATAAGGGTTAGAAAACCAAGGACCATCGGATCCCCGATCCGAATCCCACTTTATCCATTCCGGAACGACTGAGAGACCCATTCTCAATCTCAGAGCAACTCTCACGAGTTCTCCCCTTGCAACCGCATACACATGCTGAACTAGCTCTAACACCCTCAGGTTGGGAAAACCTGATACACTGATAATACCCTCAAACATCCCCCAGGATGAACCACTAATATACAACCCATACCCTGATCAGAATCACACTAAGAGTTCAAGACTCTCTCTCTCCCTGCATCCCTTCCGAGCCCCTTGGCTCTACACTTGCGGATTTCCCTCCGCGACCTCAGCAGACATTCCAAACCGGATGAGCTTCTAATCCACTGCTGCAAACACGCTGTTCAATAACCATACTCGAATTGCTCTAATCATAACTCCGCTCTGCCGCTTTCACTTCCGTGAATTTGCACTCCCTCTCGGAGTTACACGCCTCTTACCTCTTTCTCTTCCTTTACCAAGGAATCCACCCGGTCACAATGTCACTCTGACAAATGCCACGACGCTCACCCGACGCTACACCACCCTTAGCGTGACCGCTAACCATCCAACACACTTACCCTGACTCTCCTCGCAGGGACTCTCAAGCCCATGCACTACCTCACTTAAACAAGATCACTACCCGGGGCCAGACCTTCCAATGCAATCACACTGCAACATACACAATACGAAATCTCAAACTGATCCAAAAATACCAACAGAGTCTCCAACATGACTGGACCGACTCACATAACACATATTAGCCACTCGAGGCTATATCTTTGTGGGTCCGTACACCCAAACTCTGTGAACCCTCAGGTTCTAACTCTAGGAACCTTCCGGTTCCAACTCTATAAACATGCACAACATAGATCCCATAGAATTAATGCAGTACAACACATCACGTACATAAAGCATACAGATACTCTGATCACATAACCCCGGTTACCCACTCAAACTTGATCCCGGCCTGCTTCCAGGCCTCCACAATCAAATGCCCTAGGTCTGTATCCCGCCCCGCATGCCCGACACTCGCTCCTATCAGCCTATACTCAGGGCTGACAGAACACTGCTGAATCCCAACAGCTAAGCACCCTCAGATACTCATCGATCTCCCGGAGAATTCTCCAATTCTCCCCCACTTAAAGCACTGACTAACAACCACCGGTCGCCATTAACGACCTTCCAGAACAACCCCGCACAAAGAGAACACTTACACACTGACTGCTTCCCACAAGCATAAGCAACCCTCAGCAAAACACATCTCCTCACTGATCAATCTGCTCACCGAGAATCCGATCTCCAATTATCCCTTCCATGAATGTAGATGCTACCCGACATTCAACCCAATGCCGCATCTCCACTAATAACCCTCACGAACGATAACCAAAGAAATCCCCAAAACAATAACCCATAACCAAACCACAACCCGCAAAATGACGAATACCGCATCGAAAACCGCACAAAGATACCAGCACAAAACACCAAACTATAACCATACCAAACCTTCAGGGAACAACGGATACCAAAACGGAAATCCGAAACACAAACCCATAATCATGCCAAGCCCTCCAGAAACAACGGATACCAATAAGAAAACTCTCCAGCGGAACTAACAGATAAATGATACTCCATAATAATCATAATTCCACAAGGCGACAAGAAAGAAACATACCCGCAGCTGCACCCGGCACTGCTCTGACCTCCTCCGCTGCAAGCTGAAAAGCACGACTCTAAGCCCTTGGGGGCTCCGCTCCATCCTGACCTCCACCTGAAATCCTCAAAGTGGCCGGTGCTGGAGCCTGCACCGGTCCTGCAGAAAGCTGTGGACAGTTGACCCTCAAATGTCCAACCTGACGACAATGATAACAAATCCTCAAATCCCGAATCGACACTGTCTGCCGACAATCCCGCGCATAGTGCCCCTCCTTTCCGCACTTGCGGCATGCACCACCGGACCAACAAACTCCGGCGTGACCCCTCCCACACTTCCCACAAGTGTGGCCGCTCCGATCCCCCACTCTAACATCAACGGTCCTGGACCGTTTCGGCGCCGGCTGCGACTGCATCGGAGCCTGCCTCAGCTCACGCAACTGCAACTCAACCTCTAACTCACGCCGCATGGCGGCCTCCTGCAACTCCAACAAGATCTCGCACCTCTGTGCGGACACGAACTGTCTGATATCCTCCTTGAGCGTACTCAGATATCGGGACATCTGAGCCTGCTCCGAAGCGAACTCAGGGCAAAACATCGCCCTCTCAGTGAACATCCTGGTGATCTCAGTCACCGACTACGAATCCTGCTTCAGCTCGAGAAACTCCTGAGTCAATCTCTCCCTCTCATCCTGCGGAACATAGCAAGCGATGAACATCTCTCGGAACTGATCCCATGATACCGCAACCCTCTGCGCATCTGAATATGACCCCGTGGTCAATCTTCACCAATCCTTCGCCCCGAGCCTCAACAGGTTCAGAGCACACCTCACCCTCTGATCAGCAGGGCATAAACACGTGAAGAAACACCCCTCCACGTCCGATAACCACCTCGTAGCAACAATCGGGTCCTGAACTCCATCGAAGGTGGGGGGCTCCGTATTATCGAAGTCCCAATACTGAAAATCCCTATCAGCTCCTCCCCCTGCCGTTGCTACAGCCACTGTAGCCGCCGCGGCAGCCGTCTCTGCGAGAGTCGCATAGCGCTCATCAAAATACTCAACCATGGCGGTCTTGATCGACCCAAATAGTTCTGGCAACTCAGCCCGGAACAATGCAGCAACCTCATCATGCAGGATCTTGCGAATCCTCGCATCTAACTCGCTCGTGCTCATCTAATCGATAACCTCAGACGGCACCGATCCACCCGGAACTCTCTCTCCAGCTCCCGATCCTGATCCGGATCCACTCTCATCATGCCTCGGAATCTCCATACTGAAAAACACCATACCAAATCTCAGACACTTCCCACAATCCTGGGATCCAACTCTCGCAACCCAACCCTAGAGATCATGGCTTCCCTGATACGCGTATGGGTCCTGTGCTTTCAGTAGTACGGGCCCATACTACCTTCCACACCTACCCATATTTGTATGAAGTACTACCACAATACCCTAGAGAAACATGCATAACAACTATCCACCCTCACCACTAGAGGAACACTGAGAATCTCCCATAAGGGACCCTAGGCTACAGGCATCACAAATAAGGCAACATTATCATGAAATCCTGAAGATCCCTAGCCTAACTCTAGCATGCTGTTCTATCAAAGCTCCATAAAACAAGTGTCATGAATGGTAAATTTGGGGTTACTTACTGGCTCCGACTGATCGTACCTCCGCGTCCCCCTTTTTACTTAATTCGAAAACCATTTTAATTTCTCTTTTAAAACCTTCCTCGATTTGAGACTGGAGTTACACGAGTGTTCCTCCAATTCACTCAAACCAAGGCTCTGATACCAACTTGTGACGACCAAAATTTCAAAACAATTAAAACTTTTCAAAAACCACCCATTTTAATAACGTTGTTACAAAAGGTTTTCAATACATTATTTAACAGAGTATTTTTCCCAGGTTCAAATCATAAAACACCAACGCGGGGAACGGTACGATCACGCCTTTGCCTTGCCACAGACTCCTGAGAACTTGAAAACATAAAACCACAACTGTAAGCCCGAAAGCTTAGTGAGATACCCCCAAAAATACCAACCACAAATACGCCCTTCCAGGCCGTGACCTTCCGGTCCAAAACATATCGCCTTCCGGCCCATAACATATTGCCTTCTGACCTGTATCATATTGCCTTCCGGCCCATAACATATCGCCTTCCGGCCCTTAGCATAAAATGCCCACATAACATATCAGATCATAGAACAGCCATACATATCGGGTCAAACCCCAGACCAACACAGGAACTTTCATGCTCTCTGATTCTTCTCTATTCCAGAACTGAGGTAGCAACCTCAGATCTAACCTCTAGACTTCCGATTCCACCCATAGAAAAGTTCCCACAAACCCCAAAATGAAGAAATAACATAACAATAGCCCAAGAACGAGATATTACCTCCAATGGACGCCCAATCTGCAATGCAATTCGATTCCAAGCAAAGCCCCTTGCTCCAAGCCTTCAATCTCTCAAAATTCCTTCAATAATTACTTCTCCAAGCTTCAATCCACTCAACAATGGTGCTTCTCCGCGATTTAGGGTTTTTTGGGGCTCAAGGGGTGATAAAGAGGCTGGGAGGAAAAGATAATGTTCTTTATATAGGGCTCAACCCCGGGAATTAGGGTTTTCTCCACTCAGCGCCTACTCGCCGAGTCCTCCTTACCGACTCGCCGAGTCGGCTACTTAACACGCGACCTAGTCGCGACTCTACTCGCCGAGTCCATCCATGGACTCGCCGACTCACTCTTCCACAACTTACTCTTTTAGCCCTTCAACTCTACTCTTGATATTTCGGGATGTTACACCATGGATAGAAGTGGCGATGCTTGATTAAAAGTCAAGGAGTATAGCAGAACCAGACTGAAGTCTAAAGTGTTTTCCAAAATCTGAATTTCAAAGAAAAACGCATGGTTTATTTTTAACAGTAGGAAGTCCATTGGTTTATTTCTAATATGTGCTTTTGTAGGGATTAGTTTTTTATATTTGTGTAATAGATATTTGTTAAGACATAAAGTGACCCTCGACAACTGAAATGTATAAACAATACCGCAGAGTTGATGATTCAAGGAACCGAATAGGAGATAAGTCGTACAGAAGAGCCTTGTATGTTGTTGAGCTATATCGAAGAGGAAAAGTCCACTTGAGCATAAAGATGATGTTCTGTCTTTTCAGTGATGAAACAATGATCAACTTTTAACGGACATTTCTTGGTAGACTACATAAATCAATCATGAGCAATAGGGCCATGTAAGCTATTCTTATTTTATAATTTAATGTGTACTGTTTTGTCCTATAAATAGATGATCTTGTTGATCAATCTATTACGGCTCTCCAATTCCGATATCTTTTCTCTCTGTAATCGCTATATTAATACCTTTATCAATATTATCTTTCATATTTAGTTGTTCATTACTTTCTAACCTAGTCTTGAATTCAAACCTTGTTACAATTCAACTAAAGTGTTATTTACTTGCTTATATTTTAAGTAAACTTGTTGCTATATCTCTTCCTTATTATTCCGCAATCTATTTACTATTGAGCTTCATTAAAAGATCCATTAATTCTGCACTTATCTTATTATCATTCAAAGATTAAAACCCTTTTTACTCAACAATTGGTATCAGAGCCGTAGTGGTTTCTTTTTATTTTTTCTTTAAAAGCAAAACTCGTTTTTAAAAGAAGAACTCTGATTTAAAAGCCTTCTATACCACTTAGCTCATTATTTTTAAGGAAATATGGCACAAACTTACTCTTTAAATATATCTAATAGTGTTGGAGGTTCTAATAGAGCTTCGATACTTGTTGCAAGTGAATATCATCACTTGTCTCAACATATGGAAAAATATTTAAAAAATACTTGATAAAGAAGTCTTAAGATCCATTGAAAAAGGACCACATGTACCTATCCTTACTCCCATTGTTGTCAATGACGCTCAAGTCAGACTTGGAAGTGGTCAAGTATCCATGACTAGACCTAGCAACGATAACACAAGCAAGATGGATAAATATGAAATTTCTTTCTATGAAATCTCTTGTGGAGTTCCACCTAACAATTTTGAACTTATCATCAACTATAAATCAGCAAAACAAATATGGGATATTCTTAAAAATATTTATGAAGGTATAGAGCATGCTCAAGACAAAAAGCTGACAACTTCTCAAAACGAGTCCAACAACTTTAAATCTCTTCCTAGTGAAAGTCTTGATCACTCCTTCAAAAGATTCAACCTCATCGTCACCAAACTCTCGAATGCAGGAATCACGCGTAGTGATCATGAAACAAACCTGTAGTTTCTAAATGGCCTGGGAAGACAATGGACAATGGCGAAGATGATAGTTCAATTTTATAGCAAAATCAAAACTCTTTCATTATATAAGCTCTACGATGAACTACAACCTCAGTAGTCTTTGGTGATGAAGGACTGCATGGATCTAGGTGGACCACTCGCCTTACTCGCCCATTCACTTCAAACTACTGACCCATCTCATCAGTATCATACCAAAGAAACACAATATAAAACTTCATATGACAACACAGTGTAGTCATATGAACCAGAAATGCAACACGAAGATGAAGAAGCTTTTCAACACGTATTAGCCCTTTTTAGCCAACAATTCAATAAACTCCCTCCTCTCAACTACCGTAAAAACCAACACTTTACAAGACCTCCATTTAGCTGTAACTACCATCCTCAAAACAACTCCCATCAACACTATCCTCAGTCTTCTAGATATCGTAGAAATCCATCCTATCAGCATCAGTCTCAAAACACACCATTAATGATCTCACACTCGACTTGTAACATCTAGGATTAATAAGGTACTAATTCTATTATTATTATCTTAATTAATGGAATTGGTTTGGGCTTGGACCATTGGATCTTTATGATTGGGATGTGAAGTGTCGTACGCGGGGAGTACTATGGCAAGTATGCTCATCGTACTCAAGAGATTGGAACGCGGAAGCCATACGCGTATACCCAACATGCCACAGAGTACATGCAGTGTACGCATGCAGATTCTGAAACCCTAAATTTTAAGGTTTGATCCCTATATAAAGGACCTTATGCCTTTAGTCCAGCCTCCCTCTCACCCTTAGACAGCCACCACGAAAACCCTAACACATATTTGTGTGTTCTTGTGATTTGGTAGCCACTTGAGTGCATTTTAGTTCTGTTTTGGTGCTTTGGAAGAGAAAGAAGTTTGAAGAAGGAGCAAGGATTCAAAGGGAGCTTGTAGATCCAAGAGATTAGCGCCATTTCTAACTCATTTGAGATATCAAGCTTCAAATTTGATCATTGCATGCTTAGATTTGATTTTGGGGTGTTTTATGTCACTTTTGGACTCCATTGTTGAGGTTTCTTGAATCTTGATAGTTTCAGACCATAAGAGTTGTCCTCTTGAGCTCTTAGAAACACTTAGAGTCACAAAAATCGGACCTTGATGGTTAAGCCACAACCATGCAAGTGTTTGATGGTCACAAAGTTTGGTTAAGGACCAAAATCATGTTTTGACCCCCAACCATGCATGCAAGCACATAAAGTTTGTGACTTTATGGACTAGGATGTCTTAAGGGATCTGGATGTATATTCTGTATGTGAGGACGTAATGGATTAAGTCACAAATGGATCCCCAAGGAAGCTGGCCAATACGCTAGGCGTACACCCTGGTACGTTGCGTGTACTGGGTCAACTTCCCGCCTTTGGTCAAGGCTAACGTACACTATGTGTACGTGCCAGGTAAGACGTGCATACGCATGCAGAATGGCAAACTTGGGCTTTTCGGCCTTGTAAGTTTGGGCTTAGATAGTTGGGCCCCATGGCATACTGTGGACTAGAGTTTCTGGGCCTAGAACTGAGATTTAAAGTGTTGGGCCTTTGGGCCATATTGGGCCACTCGAAATTATTTATTTTTGGGTTAAGGATTTATAGGGCTTGTGATAAGGCCATGTGAGGAGTTGGGCCCAATTTAGAAATTGGGCCATTAGTGGGCTATTAGTGGGCTGGGAAAGATAAGATGGAATTAGGCCTTAGGTATGGTCCAAATTAGACCAAGAGGTAAAATGGTCTTTTTACCGTAAGAAGTATTATGGATTTTGACTAAGTGTTGTTATGATAATGATAGTCGGGGAGTTATCGGAGCAGCTGTTAGAGATTCCTTTCCGTGATATTCGACACTCAGCTTTACGAGGTGAGTTACGTTCCAGTAGAAGTACGTCGAAGGCACTAATGTCGGTTCACTAATAACTATTTGTACTTGAAATGATTGTCTTTGTGATAATTGTCTAGTATGCCACTATCTGTTATGCTTTATATGCTAGAATGTTGTGATATTATGTGATAGTGGTAGGAGGGGTGAAATAGTTCCCGATTACCGGTTGAAAGAGACCGAAGGGGTAGATACTACCCATTTATGCCTAGAAGTATGTTTATGATATGTTATTATGTGGTAGTGGTAGGGGTGAAATAGTCCCCATAACCGGTTGAGATAAATAGGAGGGTAGGTCGGGCACCCAAATATGCCTAACAGGGGTAGGTCGGACACCGCGGTATGTCTGACAGGGGTAGGTTGTGAACCCCGGTATGCTCACCAGGGTAGGTTGGGCACCCAGATATTCCTATCAATATGTTTATTGTATGATATCTGGTATGATGAGGGAACTCACCAAGATTTGTGCTTACGGTTTTCAGTTTTTGTTTCAGGTCCTTCTTCTTCGAAGGGAAAGGAGCTGGCACGATAGCAGCGCATCACACACACAATTTTCCGCAGATGAAATTCTTGGGATTTGTACTCTGACATTATTTTCCTATGATATGTTTTTGAGATAGTTGACTTATGGTTTTTCAAAATATGAGATAACATTGTTGGCATTTTCAGTAGTCTGTTTTATGAACCTTTAAATTAAAAATGAAATTTTTGGTCTTGGATTTTGGGATGTTACAAGTTGGTATCAGAGCTTTGGTTTGAGGGATTTAGACACATCTTCAGGGGTGTCTGGACTCAAATCGAGGGTTTGAAAGATTTTTACAAGAAAATAATCTTTTCTAAAAAGTAAAATAAAGAGTTTTGAGAAAGAACAAGGTGTGTGATGCGCGCAATCGGCCGAGCTCAAGTAAGTTTTCCCCAAGAGACCCATACATGTTATGTTATGATATGAACTGAGAATATGCAAACTTCATGCTAGATTAAGGATCTTGGAAGGATGCCTTATATGCCTACTGTATGTGTATGAGAACTGCATGCTAGATTAGGGCTAAGGATCTAGGAAGATGCCTTACGTGCCTGTTATATGTGCTTATTGAATTACATGCTAGAACTGATTAGTCAATGATATGATGGCCTAAAAAGGATATGCTTGTTTTGGTTACTCATTGCCCGAATGTTGTTTGCTTTGTGCTTTAGGAGTTCTAGTTATATTTGCCTAACTAGTAAACGAATATGTTAAGTTACATATTACGAGGACTTAATAATTTCAGAAGGTTAAGTTTAGCCCTATTTCATAGCTCTTGTTTGAGTCCAACCGTTGTAGGGTAGGACCTCTCATTCAAAGGATTATCTGATCTTAGTGATATGTAATGGTATTCGTTAGCTAGTTAGGTAAAGGTAGCATGGATTTCTTATACAACTGATGGCGGAGAGTAGGTCGGTGAGTTACCCTCGGGTAAGCCTAGGATGAGATTAGTGCAACAAGCAGTAGTAGTGAAAGGGACTTGGTGAAGTCAAGGCAATCCTTGAGGAAAGTACAGATAGATGTGGAAGGTAGTATGGTCCCATACTACTGAAAGCAGAGGATCTGTACTCGAGTCAAGGAGGGCTGAGATAGAACCAGGGAACTTGTAGGGTATGTGAGACCTCTCGAGGTTATGTATGACCATGAAGATTATGTGTTTTGTTTCAGAATGTTGGTGACATGTCACAGAGCAGGACGTTCAGGGTCTGGATCATTGATGTGCACGAAAGTACCCACTAATTTTAATATTTATAACCTAACTAACTTAAACTAACTATGCACTTATAGGCAGTGTACCTAATCAGGTTACAGTATAGCTTGGGTAAGTCGGGTGTCGATCACAGGGAACGGTGTTACTAATTAATCTACTTACTATTAAATTAACCTAATTATTAACAAGTTTAAAAGGGTTTTATCTGATTTTACAAGATTAGATGAACTTAAATCAAATTCAATAAGTAAAAACGCACTCTTGTTTAGTTTGAATCCACTTCTTCCTTATGGCTAGCTAATGATTACAGATGATTAAGTTGGTTTTTAGTTGTATTAGTAATTTAGTTCTAACTTTACCAATAATTAACTAATTCATGTCAAACCATGTATGTTCACAAATAATTAAACACAGAACTAATTATGAATGTAAACATGCTATGTAAGATTTGTTATATAAACGCAATTATAGTCACAATACACATTCTCTAGCACAACTAAGCTTATTTACTCTAATTACTCACTAAGATTGGTCAATCCTAGCTCTAACAATTCAATGCTCACTAAATCATTAGGTAAACAAGTTCATGCAGTTAATGGTCACTAAGCTACACAGAACATGCAATCAAACAATTAGAAAAACAAACATAAGCATGCTAGGTAATACCAGTCAAACACAAGCAATTTTTACCAACTAAACTTAATCCATAAAAATTGAGCTATTCATAAGTTGGAAGCTTCATCTAGCTAAACAAGAGTAGCTAGATTCAGCTGCTCATCATAGCAACTAATAAACCAACACAAATTGAAGTAATAGAAAACATGTTCTTAATTAACTAAAATATAGACCTTTACTCTTTTTGGTGTTGAAAACCTTTTCCAAAACCTTTCTTTCGCTCCAAATCGCCTTCTGGAACTCCTTCCTTCAGCCCAAAACTTCTCCCTCTCGTAATGATCAGGAACACTTAAATAGACTCCAAAATCTCGTGCCACGTCGTGGCTATCCAGGCCATGTCGTGGGCTCTAAGTTATCCGTACCGGGCAAGGATTCCTCCGAATCGCGATCTTTATCTTCAAGAATCCTCATGCCACGTCGTGTCCGACTTTGCCACGTCGTGGGTTTAGTAACTGTCGTGGATTTATTCATTTCTTATCTTCCAAGTCTCCCATGTTCTACATATTGTCACTTTTGGGCCCTCTCTTCGAAAATCCTTTTAATTGACTGAAAATAACAATTTAAAGTCATAAGTACCATTATTCTAAACATATTATCAACTTATTAATAAAAATGTACTTAAATATTGCCTAAAAATAGGTATAAATATGGAAATATCAAAATACCCCACACTTAGGCTTTGCTTGCCCTCAAGCAAATTTAAACTTAACCCTTAACTACTAACACCACATAGAACAATTCGACTCCAGCTCAGCCATTATGCCAAGATCTCAACGCATGCATTTGTGTCTAAAATTTTCCTAAAGTACCCCCCCATACTTTAAATACTCACAATCTTCATAATCACTCGCCCACTTTTTCCGAACAATGCTCATTTTATGCAACCCTTCGAATCCATCCGTAGAAAACCTCCCTATCCTCAAGATATTTTTATTTGAGCAACCTAAGCATACTTAATCTAGAATTACAATCTATGATACCACTATGGAGCTCTTTTGGAATTCTTCATTTCTTTGACATTTGATCTTTGATTTCTTTGAATTCGCCCTTTTGCTGTTTGATTTCTGGTATCTTCAACATTTCGAATTCCTTGGAATTTTGATCTTTTGATCTTCACTTTATTTGCTCCAAAATTCTTCAAACTTTTCTTGCAATTCTCTCTCTTTTTTAACATGTACCTCACTTTTTTCACTCAAAACCTACATGCTTAAGCAGAGGCCCTCAACCTCAACCTTTATTGGCTAATGATAATAATTTTCCTGGATACATTTCAGGTTTAGGCTGCTAAACATATTGCATCCCTCAAACCAAGCGGGGTTATGTTTTTGTTCCATGATTTCACTAAAATAAGGGAGGCCACAAATGCACTATAACGTATATTGGCTCAACTAAACATTTGAACTTTCATCGGATCATCCCACATAACACTAGCAATTACAGTTCAAATTATTATTACTAGATTCAATTATTAAAAATTTCAATTTTCAAATTTTCAATTTTACTATCAAATTCTATAATTATCTAGCAATTTACTTTTTCTACCCCTACCCGACACTTATTTCATACAATGCCCTCATTGTATGCATAAAATTAAAGAAAAGGGAGAAAAAGGAACAGACTCCCCTGGGATAGTGGCGTGAACTTCTCCAAAAGTGTGGAAAACGTGCATCCTGAATATGGACCTCCAAAAATAAAACTCGGTGTAGAACTGGATGAATATGTAAATAAACCACGAACATGACTCGAAACTTCAATTCTTCAAAGTGGATGCTAGTAAGTAGAAGAATGTGGGAAAGGATAGACTGATACACGTCGTGGAAAAGAGCACCACGTCGTGATATAAGATGAAAACGCGCACAACAAGCTCCTGTGTATTCTTCAAATTCCATGAGCGCCACGACGTGGTGTAAGGAGCCCACGTCGTGGAAACTGGACATCTCAAAAATGCCTTATTTCTTGATGCATCCTAGCAGCTTGACCAATGTATAAATGGTTTAAGACGCTTCTTTGTAAATATACTTCCCAACTGTAACCTCTCTCCTACTAACGTACCCCACACTTATCTTGAATTGTGGGTTCTAACTCACGACTCTAAGCTTCCTTGACTTGACTAAACAAACACGACTCTAGAGTTAACCTTATATGCTCCTTAGAATTCCAATGCTAATCTGAAAAGCGGAACAACCCAAAAGAAAGAGTAACATCATAGTTCAAGAAAGTTTTACATTACAAACCAAATTCAAACATAAAAGAAAACACTACTCAAAACAAAACAAAATAGAAAGAAAGTCAATCATCATCTCCTTGGTCCTGCGCTCCACTTGGTCCTACCCCGTCATTTTGTGGACGCCAAAGCTCCTCCCATGTTGGAAAATATGGATATTGTGGTGGCATAGAAGGCGGTCGGGTCACTCCCAAATGTGAATAAATACCCTCAGTAAGCTGGGTATGATAAATGGCGTGCCCCTGGAGGTTATCCAAATAAGTCCCCACCTGACTCTGAAAAGGGTCGGTGGGCACTCCCTATACATGCTGTG
This sequence comes from Lactuca serriola, assembly GCF_051521515.1. Classification (NCBI taxonomy): domain Eukaryota; kingdom Viridiplantae; phylum Streptophyta; class Magnoliopsida; order Asterales; family Asteraceae; genus Lactuca; species Lactuca serriola. Next base: position 95,934,809 of record NC_136409.1, read on the forward strand.
AAGTAGCACGCTCTCTCTCGATCTCTCCTCTAGCTTGCACATTCCGACGCCGCGGTCTGGCTGGTGGTTGCTGCCCTGGCTACACCTTCTATCGACGGTATAACAAAACGACCCCCGACATTCACCACTGCCCGCATAACTCCCAAGACTTGAATGGTCAAATCAGTGTCCTGGAATCGAGTAAGATTCCTCACAAAATCATGGGTCAAAATATGATACGACCTACCAAGGCGAGTAACCAAATGCCCCCTTGTAATCGGACTCCCGGGCCTAGAATTAGCCGCTTTCTTCCCCATGAACCTCGCCAACATATACGGTAAATCATAGAAAACCCCCGAGGTAATAAGAGTCCACAGATAAAACAAATTCTGAATAGGGACTTTATCGCCATGATGCTTGTGATTTATAGAAAAAGTGATCAGGCGTTGTAGAAATCGGAAAACAGGATTCTGAATTTGTGACTCACTTGAATCACGAGTATTATACTCATGGCTAGAAATGCCCCGCCAGAACTGAACATCCATAATACCGGGATTAAAATCCCGAACACATCCAAGTAGGAATGGTATGAAAAATGGATATTGAGTCTCCACTTCGGTATAAAGCCTCATCCGCCAAGCGAATTCCCTCTATAAACACCACCCAAACGAAACACAAGTGCCCGGTTGTAAGTAAAATCAATGGTGCGTTCCTCGAAGCATAGGGTAGAGAAAAACTCCACCGATAACTCCCGGTATACGGGTTCTTGAATTGCAAACAAATTCCTCCACCCGTGACAAGTGAAAGAAAATTGATCCCCTTTGTTTGTTTTCGTCCAATAGCGTTCCAACTCATCACCATTCCCACACCACCGAGCCATCCCCAATCGATAATTGGGGCTATCGCAAATTCCCTATTGTACAACCATCCCATCCGATTTTCATATGTAGTCAACAATGATCGGGGAATGTTTTAAGGAAACTGATATAAAGGATGTATACTCGCCACATCAATCGAGTTTTCCTCCTGTGGAATAGCTCTTCGTGGTCCCATTTCTGCATACGAAATCAAAGCAAAGCAGCAAACACCCAAAATATTAAAACAAATTAAACTGTCTGTTCAGAAGTCATGACGTGGCCAGGCTCGCCACGTCGTGGATCGCAGTCGTAACCTCTGTATAGATCGGTTAGTTTGTATGCGATTTCTACCAAAAATAATGCTTGGGGTTTTTTCCTATGGATATTTAAGGGACATGCAACCTAAAATCAACAACTAGTTTCAACCAATTTCGTGGATTACATAAACCCTAACCATGGAAATTTAAAATTGTAAGATATAACTACAATTAATGGGTAGAACACATACCAAGTAGAGTTAAATGACAAGAACTTGCAAGGAATTTGGAAGCAAATTAAGAAATTGGCTGTGGGGACCTTGTTCCCGTTCGTGCGGCAGTAGCAAATAGGGAGTGGGAGTATGCAGTCAAAGGGTTTTAAAGAAATGGTCCCCCATGACTTTTTAAAGGCCACGTCGTGGCTGGCTATGCCACGTCATGGACTTTGAAATTGTCATCTGATCCCGTGATTACAGTTTTACCACGACGTGGCTCTATCAGACCACGACGTGACAAATGCCTAATCGCAAAATTTTGTTAAATCACACATTTTTAATATCTACTTTGCATTTCATTTATTAATTAAAGCTCCCCACAGCTAATTCTTTACTAAGTATCAGTTATTAGATGATGAGTTGATATCTTCCTAATTAAAAACTCAAAAATTAAAAGAAAAGAAAATGCAAACCAAGCTCGGGTTGCCTCCCGAGAAGCGCTTCTTTTTCTTGGAGTCTTGAGCTGGACTCCGTGCCTTCTACGTTGAATCTTCTGAAGAGTCCACCACTAAAATCTTTTGTTCCTTGAATCGCCTCTTGTAAGCTTGAACTCTCCTTTTATATGCCTTCTTTGAATTCTCTTTTTTAGCACTGCCCTCTTCTTCAAGCTTGCGTTTTGTGCCCTTGGGTTCTTCCTTGCACTCTATAGCATCCTCCTCTTCTTTCACCACCGGCTTTGTCACTCTTGAAGTGACCTCCTCTTCATCACTTGTCATCTCCTCATCCTCTTTGCTCACCCAAGAAGGCAGACTCTTGTAAGCTATGACTTCAATCAAATATGGAACAGATGCCCTCGGTTTTGTTCTTTTGACTTGATGAACTGCCTTGATCTCTTCTTCCATAAGCTTTTCCAGTTCTTCTAGTTCATTGTCTTCATTAATTGTGAACACCTCTTCTTGAACATGATCCTCTTGAAAGTCATCTTGTATTCCAGAAACTTCTTGTTCATCTCCAACCCTCAAAGTGAGCTTAGACTCACGAATATTAACAAGAGCTCCAGCAGTGTTAAGCAATGGACGACCAAGGATAACTGGGACATCGGGATCTTCCTTCATATCCAAAACTTCAAAGTCTATTGGAAAAACAAATTTTCCAATTTTCACCAAAATATACTCCACTATGCCCTGGGGTTGTGTCACTGAACGGTTCGCCATGTGAATCTTCATTTTTGTAGCCCTCATCTTCTGAATTTCCAAATTTTGATAAAATGAAAAAGGCATCAAATTAATGCTAGCCCCATAATCGGCTAAAGCATTAACCTTCATTTTATTACCAAACTCACATGGAAGAGTGAGGCGTCCAGGATCCCCCATCTTTTCTAGTGTCTCTCCCAACACGGCTTTTGAGGTTTGTTCACTTAGAACCACCTTAGACTGCTTCTTTAATTGCCTGCGAGTGTCTATCAAATCTTGTAGTAATTTCTGATTCTCGGGAGTTTTGGATAAGGACTCGACAAAGGGAGTATTAATCGGGATCCCCTTCATATGCTTGACAAACTCTATATGCTCCTTCTCCAGTAGACTAAGTGCAGCTCGGGGTGGAAATGGCAACGGTGGCTGATAAACCGGAACGGGTTCAAAGGCTTTTTGATCAGATATGTGCCACGTCGTGGCCAGAGGAGTGCCACGTCGTGGCGAAGCTGTTTCAGCAACCCTTTCACTTTCGAACCTTGACTTCTTGGGTTTTGGATCGGGCTGCTGTGGTTCTTCTTCCAATGCCTCCAGGAACTCAGAGATTGCTTCTTCTTTAGTATCGATGGCCATTACATGAGATTGGGTCTTTATTTCGGGATTCTTCGGGGACAATTTTTCATGAACCAGAGTGGCTAGTTGACCAAATTGTACTTCAAGGTTATGGATGGAGGCTTGCTGATTCTTTGTTAAGGTTTGTTGTTCCATGATAGCAGAATCAGTGGCATCGTGTCTCTTTTCCGAAGCTTCCATAAACTTCATCAAAATGGTCTCTAGATCGGGTTTCTTCTCGGCTGGTGGCTGCTCCTTTTGATAAAAGCCTCGACCTGTCTGCCTATACTTCTCTTCTTTTTGCTTCTTATACTCTTCATATGGCAGCCACTCCTTCTTCGGTTTCCTCCAATCCTTATCAAACTTATCCCCACTAGAGTAGCACACTTGAGCTTTTCTGTTCCCAAACTCATCTACAGTGCAGTCCTCGGTCAAGTGTGGACCACTAAATCTTTCACAACCCACTCTTATGGCATGTATTGATTGGTCCATTTGTGTTATCCTTCGATCCAAATTGTTCAGCATGGCCATTACAGGTGCTATTTCTTGCCTAGGGTTGTGGTATTCGCGATAGTGCTTCGCGAATTCTTCAATCAGCTCCTTGACCTCCCTTGGATTTTTCTTTGTCAAAGGTCCTTGAGAATCAAGGAGTTGTCATGTCATAACGTTGACCCCATCATAGAAGATTGACATCTCATGTTGCACATTTAGATCATGCTGAGGGCAATTTCTGAGCAAGCCCTTGTACTGCTCCCATGCTTCGTATAATGACTCCCCCGGCTGTTGCTCAAAGTTGGCTATTGCCTTCTTGAGTTTGGCTATCTTGGATGGTGGACAAAACTAGTCCAGGAATTGCTCACGCATTTGAGCCCAAGTGGTAATTGTACCCGGTGGAAGTGCTTTTAACCATTCCTTAGCAGCTCCTTTGAAAGTGATGGGAAGCATTGTAAGCAAGACCTTGTTTCTGTTGACATTTGGGACATTGAAGTAATCCGCAATGTCATTGACTTCATCTAGATGCTTAAAAGCATCCTCATGATCTTTCCCAAAAAATGGGATATCCTTCAGTGCAGTCAATATGTGCCCCTTCAACTCGAATGTGGCAGTGGCAGGTATTGCGGACTGGACTAAACCGGGACCCATATCTTCTCGGATCTGCTTTTTGTAAGCTCCCATGGACATCTCTACAATTGCTGCCATCTCGTTCCTTGGCTCGTTCCGGGTTCGCTTGTGTGTTCTTCAAATTCCGGCTCGGTATCGTATTCGGACTCGGTTTGGACGGGTGTTTGATCCAAGTGCTCAAAATTGCTCTTGTGCCTCGCGGATGAACTTGAATCTCCTGTCTACTTTACCGACTTCCTTCAAAAAGCTGACTTCAATTCTTGTAAGGGCGTCTTTTTCTTGTGAATTGCATACTCGGGATCTTCAAGTGGTGGCACCAAGGGTGTGTTTGAGCATCTGGTCATGAACTCCTGCAACTTGCTAAACTAAAAACGTAAAACTGAACTAAAATAAGAAAAACTAACTAACAACTAAAAATCTAGTGTTTTAGATGTCCACGTCTTGGCAGGTATCTGGCCACGTCGTGGACTCTGTGACTGAAAAAAAATTATACTTTGCTGAAAAATTAACTTTTTGTGGTTTTTACTCCACAAGAAGGATCGATTAATTTAATGCAAATAAATAAGCTAAAAACTAAGCCGTTCTCCGATAACGGCACCAAAAACTTGGTGTGCACGAAAGTACCCACTAATTTTAATATTTATAACCTAACTAACTTAAACTAACTATGCACTTATAGGCAGTGTACCTAATCAGATTACAGTATAGCTTGGGTAATTCGGGTGTCGATCACAGGGAACGATGTTACTAATTAATCTACTTACTATTAAATTAACCTAATTATTAACAAGTTTAAAAGGGTTTTATCTGATTTTACAAGATCAGATGAACTTAAATCAAATTCAATAAGTAAAAACGCACTCTTGTTTAGTTTGAATCCACTTCTTCCTTATGGCTAGCTAATGATTACGGATTATTAAGTTGGTTTTTAGTTGTATTAGTAATTTAGTTCTAACTTTACCAATAATTAACTAATTCATGTCAAACCATGTATGTTCACACATAATTAAACACAGAACTAATTATGAATGTAAACATGCTATGTAAGATTTGTTATATAAACGCAATTATAGTCACAATACACGTTCTCTAGCACAACTAAGCTTATTTACTCTAATTACTAACTAAGATTGGTCAATCCTAGCTCTAACAATTCAATGCTCACTAAATCATTAGGTAAACAAGTTCATGCAGTTAATGGTCACTAAGCTACACAGAACATGCAATCAAACAATTAGAAAAACGAACATAAGCATGCTAGGTAATACCAGTCAAACACAAGCAATTTTTACCAACTAAACTTAATCCATAAAAATTGAGCTATTCATAAGTTGGAAGCTTCATCTAGCTAAACAAGAGTAGCTAGATTCAGCTGCTCATCATAGCAACTAATAAACCAACACAAATTGAAGTAATAGAAAACATGTTCTTAATTAACTAAAATATAGACCTTTACTCTTTTTGGTGTTGAAAACCTTTTCCAGAACCTTTCTTTCGCTCCAAATCGCCTTCTGGAACTCCATCCTTCAGCCCAAAAGTTCTCCCTCTCGTAATTATCAGGAACACTTAAATAGACTCCAAATTATCCGTACCGGGCAAGGATTCCTCCGAATCGTGATCTTTATCTTGTAGAATCCTCATGCCACGTCGTGGGTTTAGTAACTTTCATGGATTTATTCATTTCTTGTCTTCCAAGTCTCCCATGTTCTACATATTGTCACTTTTGGTCCCTCTCTTCGAAAATCCTTTTAATTGACTGAAAATAACAATTTAAAGTCATAAGTACCATTATTCTAAACATATTATCAACTTATTAATAAAAATGTACTTAAATATTGCCTAAAAATAGGTATAAATATGGCAATATCAATCATGTTCAGGTTTAGGTTCGGGTTCGGGTTCCGAGCCGATTGATGATCGATTTCGCAAGTTCATCTCGTCTGAGATTACAAGAAGCATCCTTTAGGCGAACCCGGTGATTTTCGAGTCGATCAAGGAAGGGATCGTTGAGTTGATGGAGGATTTCCTTAGGGCATTATGGAGGGACATGGCATCTAGTCAATCAGGGACGAACACACTCTCCTTCAAGGACTTCAAGGGATGTTGTGTGCTAGACTTTCAAGGGGTGAAGGACCTCATTCTAGCCAGGAGTTGGATTGCTGACATCAAGTCTACATAATTGATGAGGTTCTGCATTGAGGGGTCGAAGGTTTGGTATGCTGTAGAATGCTTGAGAGACAAAGCTAGAGACTGGTGGGAGGTAGTTAGTGATTCGTTGGGAGCCCAACCATTAAGGCTATGACTTGGTCGGACTTTGTGACCAGGTTTAGGGATGAGTTTGCGTAGGCTGTGGAGCTTCAGCAGCTGGCCAGGGAGATTCTGGATATAAGGCAGACTATTGATTCGGCGGAGGAGATTACTTCGAAGTTCAGGGAGAGGGCTTTAATGGTGACTCGGTACGCGGGGGATGAGGAGATAAGCACAACATGTTGAGGGTTGACATCCGGAAACATGTCAGCTACTCGGCATGCCCGACTTTAGATGACATGATTGCGAGGGCGAGGGAGAGGGAGATTGATATAGAGCATATCAAGAAGAGGAAGGTGGAGACTAGGCACGCGACTGAGGTTTTTAGGAAGAAACCCAAGCGATTCGACTCGATATTATAGGGCCACTAGGGCCGGATTCACTGCGGGAAATGCGGCAAGCCACACAAGGGGGTTTGCAGAGCTGGGGGATCGGGCTACTATAAGTGCGACAAGACTGGGCACTTTGTCAAGGATTGTACTGCCCCTATCCCCACTTTTCAAATATTAGACCTGATTTGCTTTCACTGCAATCAGAAGGGCCATAAAAAGGCCAACTGCTTGAGATTGGTACTAGCAGCGCCAGTGGTGGCGCCAGCTCCTGTGACCCTGCAGATCACGGATGGCCGACAGGGCAAGACATATGCTCTAATAGTGAGGAGCGGAGCCTTCCAACTGACTGCCGAGGAGGCACGTGCCGCATCGGATGTGGTGACGGGTATGATTTCTTCTCCCGAACTCTTATTACATGTCGGTTAAGATATTTATGTTTTATGTTTATGTGTTTTGCTTAGGATTGTTCCATGTGAATGGTATCCCAGTACATATGTTATTCGACTCGGGGCCTACCCGATCATTTGTATCTCTTGCACTTAGCAAGAGGTTTTTTTAGTGTTCGAGCATGTTGGATTGTCCTTTAGAGGTCGAGATTGCTGACGACTGATATGTTTGGGCATCGGAGGTCTATAGAGATTGTGTTTTGAGAACGTATGACGAGTGTTACCTCGTGGATATGGTTCCCATTCCTTTGCGTGGGAACAAGGTCATCATTGGCATGGATTGGTTGAGCCCTCATGGGGCGGTGATCGACTGTGTGCAGAAGCTGGTGCGTGTCAGGACCCCAAGTGGGGGAGAGTTGGTGATTCAGGGCCAGAGGCCGCAACGTGGACCAACTTTTCGCTCAGCAGCGAGGGCTAGGCATGTCACTCCCCCGAACCAGACAACAGAAACGTCCGGGGTTGGGTGACTTCATCTTGTAATATCATCACAGTGAATATAATAGAAACAAGGCAAGCATCATCATCACACGTACAATAATACAATAATACTAAGTTTACATCATTGTAATTGTTTACAAGTATTACATCCCAAAAATATCAATGTTTATAATAGCAACAAAATGCAACAAATTTTCACATGATCTTGATGTCCACCTGCTTAAAGATTTCCTGAGAATACAAATTATTTTGAAAACGGTGAACATATATAATGTTGGTGAGTTCATAAGTATGTTTGTATGAAAAGTTTGTATCACTTTGTAAACAACAGAAAATCCGATATTTCTTGTTAAAAAAGTAAATGGTTTGAACACTTTGTATCAAATCATGTGTTAAAGCATGTGTGTTCACTGTTTTGAAAATGTATAAAGGAAGTATTCCAGAAAATTCCATGTTTTCTGTTGTAAGTAGAAGGTGATGTATAATGTAAGTTTTTCTAGAAAATTCGATATTTTTTGCTTATAAAAGTGTTGTAGTATTAGAAACCCAAAGACCGTAACTTGGTGTTTGTATAGAATTGTAATTGCAGAATAGTTTATGTATTCCGTAAATTTTATAGTGGAGCTAATTTCTTTTTGAGTCGTTATAACCATACTTGATAATTACTGATCCGTCCGTCATGACGTTTTTCAGACGCCGACTTGTTTAAGGTAAGGTTTGTCACCCTAGACTGGCCTAGTCTAACTGTAGCGAACAACTCATGTGTGGGGTGTCAACCCTGTATAGATCTATACACAAACTCTCGCTCTCCCTCAATGAGACTCTGGTTATAACTGATGGGTTTTGAGCATTCTAACACTTCCTAAGTGTACATGCAACCCTAATAACCTTGGATCTATGTTTGTCTAATTATCATGCAAAGTTGAATTCCAAGGTTATATTCCTATCTAGCATACATGGGGAACAATTTTAACTTGAATCATAGATAGAATAACTTACCTTGTTGTTGCGTGTGTTCCTTGAAACCTTGTGAGCCTAGCACCCCAAGTGTGATGCCTCAAATGCTTCACACAACACCAAATGCTCTTGGAAAGACTCTTGAGATAACACACACTTCTCAAAATCGGCCAAGCCCTCTAGTTTCTTTTGTCTCAACTTGTGTAGCCGATTTTGGTGGAGAATATGCTTCTTATATAGTGTTGACACATCTAGGGTTACACCATGTAAACCCTAATGTGTCATGACTCTTCATTTCCATGACCCATGGGTTTGTAACTCCCATGGAGCATCCATGGAGCATCCTATGGGTAGAACCCAACTTGATAATCCATGGAGCCTCCTAGCCCACTATACATGATATGGATGATTTACATAATCAACCCATATATTTAATTAGTTATCCTTTGATCACTTAATTAATTCCAAATTAATTCTTTGATCAACTAATCAAATAATATTATTAATATATTAGAACTTATAATATATTAATAATCTCCAAGTGTTATTTCTCTCATTTAGTCTATCCAATTGCATGGTGCCATGCAACCCAAATGGACCATGCCGGGTCGGGTCAAGTACAAGCCCGAAATAGTTATGGACTTAGACACCTTATCCAACAGTCTCCCACTTGGATAAGTCTAATAACTATATCTCTAGTACTTCAGGAACCGACCGACAATCGTAGCTCTTTCAAGGTCTCTCAGAACTGAGAAGATGATGATACGCCATTTAAGATAAGTGATCATATAATCCTCTGTTCTAGATATCAGCCGGACAAATACATGGAACACGTCTTGCTTATTGTCCAGCATTTGTTTCCCGATTTCCGATTTGTTTGACATAGAACTTAATTGAACACATCAACTTAGTTCTGACCGGGCCCGGTACATGGGTCAAAACAAAATCATCGAGGGGCCCAGATATCAGCTTCTAATCCAAGAAGGAACAGATAAACTTCGACTCATATGTTTGTTCTACCACTCATTGAATTACACACAAAAGTACGTTTTATAACATCGAGTTACCAATGCGGTTTCGTACAGTCAATGCATAACCAACTTGTAAGTAACAAATCATATCTCTAGGTTTGAAGACTTATATGATTTTACCGTCTCACGATCACTCGAGATAGAATTCCATGAAGTGATTCCAGTAAGCGTGGGTTGTGTCCAATGCTCAGAACTTATGAGCACTCATGATTGTTGTAGCCTTGTCCAAGACCTCTACAACCAACCATGACAGTCTTGATTCATATCTACTTCCAACATATGACCGACTATGGAGGTTTGAATAATATGTTATACCAAACAAAATTATTCTGGAAGTCAAAACATGCAAAAGAAATATAGTAAACGATTGACAAGAGATAGCAACACTTTACTCATAAATAAAACACTTTTTATTCATCATCAAATGTCAATTACACTTTACAAATTTCCGGGTTATCTAACTACTAAAACTTATATCATCCTTCAGCCCTATGCTCCGAGCATGCTGAAGATGCTTAACCTTACTCAGTCCCTTCGTGAGGGGATCTGCTGGGTTCTCATCCGATGATACCCTCTTTGCCACGAGGAGTCCTTCTTCGATCCGATGTCTGATGAAATGGTATTTTCTGTCGATGTGTCTGGATCTCCCGTGATCCCTTGGTTCCTTGGCTAAGGCACAGCACTTTCACTATCACAGAAAATTTCCATTGGCTCTTTAATAGCTGGTACAACTCCAAGGTCTCCAATGAAGTTCTTCAGCCATATCGCCTCCTTTGCTGCTTCACTAGCTGCAATATACTCTGATTCACAAGTAGAATCTGCCACTGTCTCTTGCTTGGAACTCTTCCAAGAAATTGCTCCTCCGTTTAGGGTAAAGACCCAGCCCGACTGAGAGCGGAAATTATCCCTATCAGTCTGGAAGCTAGCATCACTATACCCAACAACTCTCAAGTCATCACTCCCACCGAGGGTAAGGACCCAGTCCTTAGTCCTTCGTAGGTACTTGAGGATATTCTTTACCGCAGTCCAGTGTGCCTTGCCAGGGTTCGCCTGATACCTGCTAACCATGCTCAAGGCAAACGCTACATCGGGTCGAGTACACGTCATAGCATACATGATCGATCCTACAGCCGAAGCGTAAGGTGTTCGACTCATTTCTGCTATCTTAGCTTCAGTGCTAGGGCTTTGTGTCTTACTCAATCTGGTGTTACTCTGGATGGGTAACTCTCCTTTCTTGGAATCCTGCATGCTGAATCTCTTCAGCACCTTATCCAAGTAGGTACTCTGACTAAGTCCAATTAGTCTTTTACTCCGATCTCTCAAGATTCTTATCCCTAGAATATAGGCAACTTCACCAAGGTCCTTCATAGCGAAACACTTCCCAAGCCAGGACTTTACTTCCTGCAGGGTTGGAATGTCGTTTCCTATGAGTAGTATGTCATCCACATACAATACCAACAAGCTAACTATACTCCCACTAGCCTTGACATACACACAAGATTCATCTTCACTCCTAGAAAAGCCAAATTCCTTGACCTTTTCATCAAAGCAAAGATTCCATCTGCGAGGTGCTTGCTTCAATCCATAAATGGATTTCTCAAGCTTACACACTCTATTAGGGTACTCGTTGCTGACAAAACCCTCTGGCCGACTCATGTAAACATCTTCAGCCAACTTTCCATTAAGGAAAGCGGTTTTGACATCCATCTGCCATATTTCATAGTCATGAAATGCAGCTATGGCTAACAGAACCCGAATAGACTTAATCTTGGCTACCGGAGAAAAGGTCTCATCATAATCCACTCCAGGAATTTGAGAGAAGCCCTTTGCAACCAGTCTAGCCTTATAAGTGTGTACTTTACCATCCATGTCGGTCTTCTTCTTGAAGACCCATTTGCACCCTACTGTCTTACGACCTGGTACATTTTCAACCAAGTTCCAAACTTGATTGTCATACATGGATTGTATCTCGCTATCCATAGCCTCCTTCCATTTAGCAGACTCGGGGCCTGCCATGGCTTCCTCGTAGCTGTTAGGGTCATCTTGACTTACTAGTGTCTCATCACTAATAAGTGTCTCACCTTCTGCAGTAATATGGAATCCATAGTAATGCTCAGGTGCACTCCTAACTCTCGTGGAACGTCTCAGAGGTACAGATTTGTCAATTGGCTCAACAGGAGTTTCCTCCTCAGGTTGAGGGCTAGAGTTTGAAGTTCCTTCACCGCTTGATTCTCGAATTTCTTCAAGATCAATTTGTCTCCCACTGTCTCCTTGGCTTATAAACTCTCTTTCTCGAAAGACACATCTTCTTGCTACAAAGACCACATTGTCACTAGGTCTGTAGAAGAGGTAACCAAAGGATCGCTGTGGGTAACCGATGAAAATACACCTCTCGCTTCGAGGTTCGAGCTTATCATGAGTCTCGCGTCTCACGAAAGCCTCACAACCCCAAATCTTGATGTGGTCTAGTTTAGGTACTTTACCAGTCCACATCTCGTGAGGAGTTTTGGCAACTTTCTTTGTAGGGACTAGATTAAGAATATGGGCGGCAGTCTCTAAGGCATACCCCCAGAATGAGATTGGTAGCGTAGCTCGACTCATCATGGAACGAACCATATCTAACAAGGTTCGATTACGCCTCTCAGCCACACCATTCAACTGTGGTGTCCTGGGAGGTGTCAATTGTGAGACTATCCCACATTCCCTTAGATAGTCGAGGAACTCTGAACTAAGATACTCACCACCACGATCGGATCGAAGCATCTTAATGTTCCTGCCCAATTGATTCTCGACTTCCTGTTTAAATTCCTTAAACCTCTCGAAAGTCTCTGACTTATGCTTGATCAAGTAGACATATCCATATCTACTATAATCATCAGTAAAAGTCAAATAATAACGATTAGCATCCCTTGTGGCATGTTTGAATGGTCCACACACATCCGTGTGTATAAGGTCCAACAAACCTTCACCCCTCTCACACGAACCTGTGAAGGGTGACTTTGTCATTTTTCCAAGTAAGCATGATTCGCAACTATCATCTGACTTTAGGTCAAACGACTCCAAGACTCCATCCTTTTGGAGTTGGCCTATGCGCTTCTTGCTTATATGTCCAAGACGACAATGCCATAATGATGCTTTATCCAGGTTATTATTAGTAGAATCAATACACAAAACATTATTTCCTAAGTTATCAACAACAGATACAGCTTCATACACACCATCACAAGGTAATGCTTTAAAATAAAGAATATTATTAAAGAAAGCATCAATAGAACCAACTTCATTATTAAATGAAAAGGTAAACCCTTGTTTGTACAAAGCATGAAAGGAAATAATATTTCTTGCCATTCCTGGCGAATAACAACACTTATTCAAATCTAAACTAAACCCACTACTTAGCGATAAAGTATAAACTCCAATCTTGGTAACAGGTATAGCTTTCCTATTCCCCATGATCAAGTTTATCCTTCCTTGCTCCACATCCTCACTTCTTCTTAGTCCCTGCAAGTCACAACAAATGTGAATACCACACCCGGTATCAAGGACCCAAGAATTAGAATGGGGTGAGTTATTAGAAATGATAGTGTAAATACCTGCATGGTTGGGTTTAACTTTCCCATCCTTCACATCTTGCTGGTATTTTGGGCAGTTCCGCTTCCAATGAGCTATTTCATGGCAATAGAAGCATTCAGCCTCTTTTGGGTCAGAAGAAGGAGTAATGAAACCTTTCTTGGTTCCACTTGAAGAAGAGCCATCAAGGGTCCGAGCCTTGGTACCCTTCGAAGATCTCTTTCTCTTCCTCCATCGATTCTTCCCGATTGCCAAAACCGGAGTAGAGTTATGAGTAGGAGTGACAGCAACCGACTTCCCCTTAAGACCTGTTTCTGCGGTCTTGAGAAGTCCCTGAAGTTTGCTGAGGGTGACTTCTTCCTTGTTCATGTGATATGTCATGCGGAATTGATCATAGCACGATGGTAAGGAATGCAAAATAATATCTATTGCAAGATCCTCCGGGAAGTTCACATTAAGCTTCAGCAAACGATCCACATACCTTTGCATTTTCTACATGTGGCTCGTGACGGATTCCCCGTCCTTCATCATGGTTGTTATCATGGAGCAGATGATTTCATACCTCTCTTGTCTTGCACTTTGATGGTATCTTTCCATCAAATCTTGGTGCATGTCATAAGGGTAGAAATCCTCATAAGACTTTTGGAGTTCCGCTGTCATCGTGGCCGTCATGATGCAAGCCACTTTCGTAGCATCCCTTTCATGTGCCCGAAATTCAGCGATCTCCTGAGGAGTTGCAGTGGACTCATCAATCTCCTTAAGCTCCTTGTCAAGGACATATTCTTTGTCCTCGTAGCGGGTAATCATCCTGATGTTTCTGATCCACTCATTGAAGTTGGATCCATCAAAGGTGACTTTCCCACACAAGTTCATAAGGGTAAAGGAGCCATTAGGATTAGAGCCAGAAGCATTGTTGAAAGACATCTGAAGGAAAGAGGACAAGATTAGTTTAGATATAAGAGAGTCCTTAATAAAACACCCAAATGTAATATTAAGGCTAGGATCCAATCACAATATAATATAACTTAGAAGAGGTATGCCGTAATCTAAGCTATATCATATTTGAAAGGTAGGTGAATGACGATTCACCAATTTCCACCACGAAAACCGCAATATTTTAGTATTAGGTTTTTGAATGGTTCTTAGAAATTCCTAGATTCTTTGAGATTCAATGAACTTTTCAAAGGCATGTTTCAATCTCGAGTGTGCCCTCCAAGTTTTGTGACTGGGATACCGAGGATCACAAAACGAGGTGTGAAGTAACCATGCAAATCACTTAGTACCCTTAAAGTTTATCACTCAATCGATGTGCCGGTTAACCACACACGCTCCATCGATACTATAATAAACCCTAAGTCACCCTTTACCTACCTTGTTAAGTCCAAGTTAGTGTGCCGGTTAACCACACACGCTCCACCAACGACTTAATCAAAGTGTAAAGTGTAATTTCATGGAATAGCACCTTATTCACATTTTTCCTAAAGTAACTAAGATTGGGAATTTAATAAAACATTTAGTTACTTTATAATATTCATCATACTTTGAATGAGAATTAATAAGTCCTTGTCTTACCCGTTCGGCTAACGACCCTCCACCGATCAAGCAAGCGGTGGGTGAGAGTGGACACCCATTAAGTCACCATTTTATAGGCAACAACCTTATACCCACCTTATAGACCGGCTTCGTGAATGAGGCGTACTAGCGGTAAGACGACTTTGTTCTTATACATATATATATATATATATATATATATATATATATATAATTATTAAATCATAATAATATAAGTATAAGGGTTGAATTTTAACTTTTAAAATTCTAGGGGTTGGAACTAAAGTTTTAACTTAACTTTACTTGTTCCAAAACTTGAGGGCAAGTTTTGTAAACTTTCAAAACTTTTCATTTCTTGTAACTTATGAGTTTAATAGAGTAATAAAATGAGGACTTTTCATTTTTCCTAACTCTTGTGTTCTTTTAATGGTTTTTTAATCCAAGAGACTTTTGGTTTTCCATAACTTGAGGACAAGTTATGGACTCCATTAAAACACATTATGATCATGAATTAATCTACCACATAGGTTACAAATAATTCCTATGATCATCTAAACATCATAAGAACAAGAATATGAATATGAACACTTTCAAGAATCAAAATCACATTTAATCTTTGTAATTTTGATAACTTGTTGTTGTAAATGAGTTAGAAAAGACATTACACCTTCTAAAATAAGTTTTCAAGTACCAAAACATTTTAGGGTAATGATTCTAATCCATTTCCAGCAACTCAAGTCGAAATTCTGCACTTTGTCGACCCTACTCGCCGAGTGCATAAACCTACTCGCCGAGTAGGTTGAAGATACACATGAACTCGACGAGTCCTCCCCATGGACTCGCCGAGTCCATCAGTCAGACAGCAAGATTTTCGACTTTCTTCAACTTTTAAGCACAAATAACAAACAAACAAGCCTAGGCTCTGATACCACTGATGGGTTTTGAGCATTCTAACACTTCCTAAGTGTACATGCAACCCTAATAACCTTGGATCTATGTTTGTCTAATTATCATGCAAAGTTGAATTCCAAGGTTATATTCCTATCTAGCATACATGGGGAACAATTTTAACTTGAATCATAGATAGAATAACTTACCTTGTTGTTGCTTGTGTTCCTTGAAACCTTGTGAGCCTAGCACCCCAAGTGTGATGCCTCAAATGCTTCACACAACACCAAATGCTCTTGGAAAGACTCTTGAGATAACACACACTTCTCAAAATCGGCCAAGCCCTCTAGTTTCTTTTGTCTCAACTTGTGTAGCCGATTTTGGTGGAGAATATGCTTCTTATATAGTGTTGACACATCTAGGGTTACACCATGTAAATCCCAATGTGTCATGACTCTTCATTTCCATGACCCATGGGTTTGTAACTCCCATGGAGCATCCTATGGGTAGAACCCAACTTGATAATCCATGGAGCCTCCTAGCCCACTATACAAGATATGGATGATTTACATAATCAACCCATATATTTAATTAGTTATCCTTTGATCACTTAATTAATTCCAAATTAATTCTTTGATCAACTAATCAAATAATATTATTAATATATTAGAACTTATAATATATTAATAATCTCCAAGTGTTATTTCTCTCATTTAGTCTATCCAATTGCATGGTGCCATGCAACCCAAATGGACCATGCCGGGTCGGGTCAAGTACAAGCCCGAAATAGTTATGGACTTAGACACCTTATCCAACAATAACTATAGGGCTAAAGGTTGTACACTGGACAGGTACGAATTAATGAACGTGTCTCACAAGAACCTTAACTATATTTACGCAAATATTGTATCACACTGTTTAATGTAGTAATTAATGTTTTCGAGTATGTTTTAAGGTTACAAGGCCCAACGAGTATATAAATGAACCATAAAGGCCCAATAAACATGTAGTGTATATTCCAGGCCCAACAAGCATGTATATCGGCTACAAAGGCCCAACAAATATGTAATGTATATTCCAGGCCCAATAAGCATGTAAATGGACCACTAAGGCTCAATAAACATATAATGTATATTTTAGGCCCAACAAGCATGTAAATGGACCACTAAGGCCCAATAAAAAATTAATGTATATTTCAAGCACAACAAGCATGTAAATGGACCACTAAGGCCCAATAAACATGTAATGTGTATTCCAGGCCCAATTAAAAGTGTAAATGAAGTATTTGATCCGTTTGTTGTTTAAGCTTAGTTGTTAACGAAAATGACATAAAATGCCCACTTTTGTAAAAAGATATTTTTGGTCTTTAAAACCGAAAATTTACAATTAAGGCACATTTTTGGTAAAAATGACACTTTAGGTCCCTTAAGACCAAGAGTTTACATTTTAAGGCTTGTTTAAGACAAAGTAGCATTTCTATCCCCTTTTTGTTAGAAATAACACTTTTGGCCCTGATTTTATGAAAATTGACATTTTTAGCCAAATTGTGTATAAATTTATCTTTTCGACCCAAGTTTAATAAAATTTACATTTCCAGCCCTTTTAACCAAAAATTTACATTTTTGGCTCAAATTGGTTCAAAATGACAATTTAAATCATAAAAGCAAAAAATTTACAAGTTTTAGCCCATGAAATCGTGAAGGCCCAATTTGAGGCCCATTTTGTGAAAATTTACACTTTTGCCCCTTTTAAAACCATGAATGTCATCAAGACCCATTTTTGTTAAAAAATGACTCTTTTAGTACTCTTAAAACCATGAGTTGACAAAAGATCCTCACTTTTTGTTTACTTTGTCAAATTTTGGCCCTTTACACGATTTTACATCGTTTCAAACATCCTTAGCATGTTTTAATCTTTTCATCTTCGTAATAAGTTGCATGGAGTGTTTTTGTTTACCAATATCACCATATTTTAGTAGATGTATCGAAATCTATAAAGTTCCAACACATAAGCACAACATTTAACATGGTAAAACACAGATAATGATGCTGAAACACATACATCTACGCAAAGCAACTTGTATCCTCCCCCAGAACATAGTAAAAACCGAAAATAGAGGGTATGAACTTACTTTGGGGTTTGGGATCGGTTTTGATGAAGAGATATGAGGAGATTTCGGCTCTAGCAAGCTTCCTTGAGTAGATCTTGAACTTATGAGGTTTCTAAAGGACATAGATCATGAAATGGAGTGTTAAGAGAAGTAAGCTTAACATGAACATGAAGTTAAACAACTTGATGAGAAGTAGCTTACCAAGAATGGATGGATTTGATGAAGTGCTCTTGAACTCACACACTAGCACACACGAACTTTTGAGGAGGGAAGGGAAGGATGGTCTTATGTTATGGAGTGGAATATGAGAGATTTCTTAATGTGCTTGAAGTGAGAAAAAGAGTGGTGAATGGAGATGCTCTCGATCGAGAACAAGAAGGAAAGAGAGAGAAGATGGTGTGGTCTTTGCATGTAGGTTATTAGGTTAGTGCATGGAAGTATGGTAGTTAATTAACCTAGATATTCGTTAAATAATGTTGAGGTGTCAAAGCTTTGTTCAAATGAGTTTTTTTTTTTTTTTTTTTTTTGTAAAACCGAGCATGGAGGGTAGAAAGAGATGAAATTTAGATTTTGGGCGGCCCAATATGGAAGTCTTCGGACCATTGGGCTCTCTTATGAGTTTACGGCCCAAAATGTTAAAAGAAATGGGTTTACGGTCCAATAAGGTTCAAGAAAGTTTTTTACGGCCCAATAAGGCCCATGAAACCAAAGTGAGACATTTTAGGTCCAATAAGGCCCATAAAAAGTCTTATGTCCCAAAAATGTTATAGTTTAATGAATGTGGGTCCAATTAAGGCCCATATAAGGATTCTTAGCCCAAAATAATCAAGATGTGAGTTTATTGGCCCATTAGGCCCAATAAATGATTCCAAGCCCAATAGGGGTTTGAACCGGGAAAATTAGGGTTACAACCCAAAGTTGAGTGTATGAAATGTATTGTATTAGGATTTTGGGCTTCACGAGTGAGTTTTGATTCAAATAGTTGTTTTTGAACTGAATAACATGCATAACATCAAATTTTGAATTACAAGGTACATCGAGAATTGATCATACCTAGATAGAATTTCTTAGCCAAAACTGCTAGTTATGACAATGCACTACCTTTAGCAGGGTTGCGTAGGGTATGTTGCCTACGTTATAGATATCAAGGAGGCGGGTGAGGCAACCGTGAGAGATGTGCCAGTGGTGCGGGAGTACCCAGACGTATTTCCAGAAGAGTTGCCTGGGATACCTCCAGACAGACAAGTGGAGTTCAGGATCGACCTAGTCACTGGTGCGGATCCGATAGCCAAAGCACCATATCAGTTGGCTCCTCCTGAGATACAGGAGTTGTCTACAAAGATGTGGGAGCTGTTAGACAAGGGGTTCATTAGGCCAAGCAGTTCGCCTTAGGGAGCCCCAATCATGTTTGTGAAGAAGAAGGACGGGTCGCATTGGATGTGTTTAGACTACCGGGAGCTGAACAAGGTAACAGTGAAGAACAGTTACCCACTCCCGAGGATTAGTGATCTCTTTGACCAGTTACAAGGGGCATCTTGGTTTTCCAAGATAGATTTGCTTTCAGGCTACCACCAGATGCGAGTCAGAGATGAGGATGTACAGAAGACTGCTTTTTCAGACTCGCTATGGTCACTATGAGTTCATGGTGATGCCTTTTGGGCTCACCAATGTCCCTACCGTGTTCATGGACCTCATGAACTGCATATGCAGACCGATGCTGGATTGGTCTGTGATAGTCTTTATTGATGACATCTTGGTTTACTTCAAGACGCAGGAGCAGCACGAGGAGCGCTTATGAGTGGTGTTGGATACCCTGAGGAGGGAGATCTTGTACGCCAAGTTCTCAATGTATGAGTTTTGGTTGCGTGAGGTGCAGTTTCTGAGGCACCTTGTCAACCAGAACGGTATTTTGGTCAACCCGACCAAAGTGGAGGTCGTGATGAGATGGGAGGTTCCAAATCTCCATCTGAGATTCGGAGTTTCCTCAGGTTAGCAGGCTGTTATCGCAGATTCATACAGGGTTTCTTCAAGATAGTGGTACCCTTGACCTGAATGACAAAGAAGGACGTTGTATTTCGCTGGGGGCTTGAGTAGCAGGAAGTGTTTGAGACATTGAGGCAAAGGTTGTGTGAGGCACCGATTTTATCCCTAAGGGCATTGAGGATTTTTTAGTATACTGCGATGCGTCCATCTCGGGTTTGGATGCAATGTTGACGCAGAGGGGGCACTTCATTGCCTATGCCTCGAGGCACGAGGCAAACTACCCGACGCACGACCTGGAGTTGGGGGCGGTTGTTTTCGCCCTTAATATTTGGCGACACTACCTCTATGGGTTCCGTTGTACCATTTACACGGATCACAAGAGCTTGAGGTACCTCATAGATCAGCCAAATTTGAACATGAGGCAGTGCTAGTGGTTAGATGTGGTGAAGGATTATGACTGTGAGATCCTCTACAATCCAGAAGGCCAATGTAGTGGCCGGTGCACTCAGCCGCAAGGCATTCGCAGCCCCGATCAGAGACATCTGTCTGAGGATGGAAACAGTGGCTCTGCTTTTGGAAAGGGAGGCCCAGCAGGAGGATATGAAGGAAGAACACCGAAAGAGTGAGCGTATTGTGGGCCAAATTTTCTCCTTCGACTATGATAGCCGCAAACTGTTGACACTTCACCGCCGTGGGTGGGTTCCGTACGCAGGCGGTGTGCACCAGATCCTGATGGAGGAGGCACACGAGGCCAAATTTTCCATCCATCTCGGGGCGACGAAAAGGTATAGAGATCTTCATACTGATTACTGGTGTCCCTACATGAAGCGGGATGTATCCTGGTACGTTGAAAGGTGCTTGACATGAGGAAGGTCAAGACCGAGCACTAGAGGCCTCATGGCAAGATGAATCCATTGGATATCCCTCTGTGGAAATGGGAGGATATTACTATGGATTTCATCACAAAGCTTCCCAAGACTGCACGTGGAGTGGATTCGATTTGGGTCATCGTGGATCGGTTGACCAAGAGTGCCCATTTCATATCGATTCAGGAGAGCATTTCGGCCGAGAAGTTGGCCGAAATCTACATCAAAGAGGTAGTAGCCCAACACGGAGTGTCAGTTTCTATGATTTCTGACCAATATGTATGGTTTACTTCCAGATTCTGGAAGAAATTTCATGATGAATTGGGTACTCGTCTGCACTTTAGCATGGCTTTATGTTCCTAAATCAAAACTCAAGAAAACAATTTGGATAAATGAAAAGAAATTAACAATTACTGTTTATCCACCTGTTAAGAAGCCTGTCTTGAAACCCAAAAAGAAAAATGATATGGATTAAGAAGAAAATAAAAAAGAACACATCATAAAAATTCACAAGTAAACAATACACTCATTCAGTCAATCTTATTATCTTGTTACGGGCCCCAAACAAATTTGAGTGCCCAAATTAACTAACTAGTAATGCAGGAAATGTGTGAGGAGGATTAGAAAACATAATGGTTCGTAGATAGCGCCTACTCCTTGCACATGATAGGAAGGTTGGAATGACTTCATGGCTTTAAGGCAGTCACAAATTGTGGTCACGTAACTTTTGGAAATGATGTAAATGGAACCATTTAAGGATATGGTGTCCTAACAAATGGAATCTTCTCAATTCAAAGTGTTGCCTATGTTGAATGCTAAAACACAATCTCATCAGTGTTGGGAAACTCTGCAGAGCTGGTCATCGCGTTGAATTTGATGACGAATACAACTACATAATGATGAAAGATAGATCAAGGTGTCTAATCAAATCAAAGACTATTGGAACAGTGTTCCCATTATACATATATTTAGTCATCGGTAAACCACAACTGTGTTTTTTGTCAAAAGTCGTCTCGGAGGTCAGGTGGCTATGGCACAGGATGCTTGATCACCTCAATTTTTGATACATCAATAAATTGGTTACCAGAGAGATGGTGTAAGGATTACCTCTTCTCAAATTTGAAAATGACACTTTATGTGCTGCTTGTGAATGTGGTAAGCAAACCAATGGAATTCATCCTTTGATACTTGATTCTTCCATCACTGAACCTTTAGAGTTGCTTCATATTGACCTATGTGGTCGCTCGACGATGGTAATCCTACATCATAAGAAGTACATTCTTGTCATAGTCGACGATCACACTCATTTCACATGGCTGTTTTTCTTAAGACTAAAATCAGAAACACTGCAAACCTTGATCAACTTCATCAAGGAAATTAAATTCCAAATCAAGCTTCCCATTAGAAGAATCCGAAGTGAAAACAAAACTAAATTTACAAATCGATTGTTTAATTACTTCCTAGTGTCAAAAGGCATTAATCACAAATTCTCAGCTCCTTACAAACCGCAAAAGAATGGCATTCTAGAAATAAGAAACATAACTCTAGTGGAAGTCGTCAGGTCAATGATTAACTTTACAAACCCGCCTCTTTACTTTTGGGCATAAGCCGTCTCTACAGCATGCTTTGTACAAAACCGGAGCATCATCAACAAACAACTTAACAACACTCCCTATGAAGGATTTAACAATTGTAAACAAAATGTTCGTTTCTTTCACATTTTGGTTGCAGGTGTTTTGTAGTCAACAACAAAGAACAACTAAGCAAATTTGCACCCAAATCGGAAGAAGGAATATTTTTGGGATATTCAACAAACAAAGTAGCACACAAAGTTCTAATTTGAAGAACAATAATCATAGAAGAAAGCTTTGACGTGAAATTTTATGATTTCTATGTCTGGAAAGCCACTCCTCTCAATGAAACAAAGTTTATCAGGGAGAATGACATACCAGTTGAATCCGAACCTCTCAACATTGTAGAAGTCAACTATGAAACACTCTTCGATCCTCCAGAAAATGCAAGACTTTTCAATGTCATAATCTATCATTCTGCACAATCAAAATACTAAATACTTTGGTCCTTCAGTATCTGAAGACTCTTCAAACATGACTTCCACCTCTCCGGTTGAGGGGGAAAGCAATCCCTCAATTCTTGTAAACATCCCAACCATCGAGGTTGCATTCATAGATGAAGCAATCCCAGTTGTCAACAACAATAATTGAAGGAGTTCTGAAGAATCTGAAGACTCAGAAGAAGATGTTGAAGAGATAATGGTTGATGAAGTTTCCGTAGTTCCCTTCACTAACAATGCTTCAATCCAGGGGAACCACCAACTTTGCAGGGGGAACCTTCACCTTCAACAGAGGAAATCATTCTAGATCAATTTGCAGAATGTTCTCAGACTGGAGAGGAACAAGTACAAGACATTCGAAGAGAAACTCCTCCCAAATTTGAAGACATTCCATCAAATGAAAATGCTTATCGTCATTCACGTCTACACATTTGGACAAGAAATCATCCCCCCGACCAGATAATAGGGAGTCCTTCTGCAGGTATATGCACCCGTTCTTCTGATTATTTAACTAAACATTGTCATTATGCAACTTTCATGTTCTCTATGGAACCCAAAACCATCAAAGATGCTCTTATGGACCATGACTAGATTGTTTCAATGCAAGAAGAGCTTGTTGAATTTGAAAGAAACAAAGTTTGGAATCTAGTCCCCAAACCAAAAAGGCATACTATAGTTGGAAATCGTTGGGTATTTCGCAACAAATTGGATGACTCAGGTGTGGTTATCAGAAACAAAGCCTGACTTGTGCAAAGGGTTATAACCATTTGGAAGGAATTAACTATGACATAACATATACTCCAGTTGCAAGGCTAGAGGCCATATGCATCTTCCTGGCATGTGCGGCACACAAAAATGTCAAAGTACATCAAATGTATGTAAAAAGTTCCTTCCTCAATGGCGAACTGAAAGAAGAGGTATACTTACGACAACCTTTAGGTTTTGAGAATCTTGATCTTCCTCATCACTGCAACAAATTGGAGAAAGCTGTGTATGGATTGAAGCAGACACCAAGAGCTTGGTATGAAACTCTTTCTAAGTTTCTTATCAAATCTAGATACAAGTGTAGGGTCATTAATCCTACCCTCTTTCGATGTTCAAGTGAAAAGCATCTAATGCTTATATAAATCTACGTGGATGACATTATTTTCGGTTCCACTGATCAAGTTACGGTAGACGACTTCGCCAAGCTCATAACTAGTAAATTTCAAATAAGCATGCACAAAGAGATTAACTTCTTTCTTGGTCTTCAAATCAAGCAAGTCCCTCAAGGAATCTTCATTCATTAACAAAAGTATAATGCAAAGTTGTTAACGAACTATTCAATGGATAACTGCTCCCCGGTAAAGGTTCGTATGGCCTTTGGCTTTAAGATTACCGTAGACAATATCAGAGCGTCAGTTGATCCAAAAGTATACCGAGAAATGATGGGTTCTTTACTTTACCTGGTGGCAAGTAGACCGGACATAGTCTTCACAACAGGTTTGTGTGCTAGATTTCAAGCTCATCCTAAGATGTGGCGTTTGAATTCAGTCAAATAGATATTCAGATACCTCAAAGGATATAAAGCTTTCGGTATTTGGTACCCAATAGGAAACGACTTCAGTCTGCAAGCCTTTATAGATTCAGACCATTCAGGTTATGGATGAAAGTGGGTCCAAACCCGGACCGGATGGACCTGGACCCGGGCCTGAAAAACCAAGAACCGGTTAACGGGATTTTGTAGAACCGGAAACCGGATCGATATATAGGAACCGGTTCCAGTTCGGTTCCGGGTATGGTACCAAATAATGTGGGTCTAGAACCGCAAAACCTGAAAACATCAAAGTGGGTAGGTTGAAACAGGATAAAGTAGGTTTAGAACTGAAAAACCTGAAGTTTTTGGTAATTACTTACTACTTAGTGGGTTGAACCTTAAAAATTTTCATATTGATATCCCGATTTTAGGGGATTGTAAGTCATTGAATATGAAACCAAAATTGACAAAATTATAGTCTAAAACCATACAAAAACTCTAAACTACACTTTGGAAAAAACACATGATAATTCAACTTTAAATGAATGAGATATGCATGTGTTAACGTTTTCACAGAACTCAAAGTACAAAAACAAATAGCTGAAAAGTTGAAAATTTTCAAGTTTGATATCCCGACTTCGGGGGACTGTTAGTCATTGAATATTAAACAAAAATGACAAAATTATAGTCTAAAATCATGTACAAACTCTAAACTACAAGTTGTAAAAAACCGTATGTCAATCCGACGTCAAACGAATTAGATATGCATGTTTTAGATTTTTCACAGAATATAAAAAAACTGAAAAACTAAAAACTTCCATCTTTGATATCTTGACTTTGGGGACTATAAGTCAATGCATATAAAACTAAAAATTACAAATTTGTAGTCTAAAATCATGTAAAACTCTAAACTACACGTTGGAAAAAACTGTATGTCAATCTGACTTGAAACGAATGAGATATGCATGTTTTAAACGTTTCACAAAAACTGGTTTCGGCCCCTAAAAGTGGTTCCAGTTCCTAACACCGGTTCGGTTCTTAGACCCAGTTTTTCCGGACCCGATGGACCCAAACCCAGATTACCCGGAACCCAGATAAAGCCAATTTTTATACCCGGAACGGGAACCTGTTCTATATAATCTGGTTTTAACGGTTTCGGTTCCAGTCCAATTCCGGTTTCGATCTGGTTTTAAATCCCATACCTAATGCAGGTTGTCGATTAGACTGCAAGAGCACTTCCGGAGGATTCCAATTCCTTGGTGGAAGATTGGTGAGTTAGTCTTCAAGAAAACAAAACTTTGTCTCACTCTCCACCATAGAGGCATAATACATTGCCACAACAAGTTGTTGTTCACAGGTCCTCTCGATGAAAACTCAAATCATGGATTAGGGCTATCGAATGTTACGAATACCAATTAATTGTGATTCAAATAGTGCAATCGCTATATCACACAATCCAATTCAACATTCAAAGAAAAATCACATAGAGCTACCATATCATTTTTTCAAATATCATATCTTAAAAGGTAACCTCGAACTTATTTTTGTTCCATCTCATGAAGAAATTGCAGATGTTTTCACAAAAGCACTTGATTCCACTAAACTTAATGGTTTCTTAGAAATGCTAGGAATGATGAATCCTGATTATTAGTTCTTTTTAAAAGGATAAAAATGTGAAGACCTCTGGACTTTGGTCTTCGCATCTAACAAATAGATTAGCCTCATTCACCTCGTTATCCGGTATTTGAAGCAGATGTATTTGTCCATGATAAAATTTTTAATCCCTTTTAAGATTAACTCCTGAGCCTAGATCACATAAATGCCTGATCAGTATCCTCTGGTTACCGAAGAGTATTTATAATTTATGTACTCTCTGGATCACGTTAATATTTTTATATCTAACCTCGTGATCTAGTCTCTCTGTAGTGCCCAAGATATCGTAGTCCTAATCAATCGATTTCACTGCAGTTCTTTCCTTTCAAGAACATGAAGTCTATTTTTCCTATTTGGCAATAAAAAAAAGTTTTTAAGTGTGGTATTTAATAAAGTGGAACATTTATTTTTTACAAATGAATGTTTTTTTTTCCATTCATTAAATACGTTTTTCAACTTAACGGTAACTTTTCAAAAACCAATCCATTTCCCTTTAAAGTAAAATATTAAGAGATTTTGTATTTTCAATAAAAGATTTACCAAAACCCAAATTGAGGTGACTGTTCAAACCCTTACTGCCAATAGACACTTTTTTATAACATTTTACCCACGTCTCTAACAATTACCTACACACCTCTACCCATAATTACCCATTTCATTCATTTAATGTGCCCATTTAGCATTAAATGCGGGTCTTTATCGGATTCCTTTTAAAAAAATAATTATTTTCAAAACTGGATAAAAACCCTTTACTTTCCTGGTTACATCTGTAAAAAGGAACAGTTTACCCAATTGAATATCTTTTCAAATCCGAACGTATAGATACCTTTTTCTTCTTCCCGCAAGTTCTTCAAATCTTTTTTCAATCAACAATGGTGAAATCAGGCGTTTCCAAGAAACAAGCAAAACCAATCGGTTCGACATCCAATGTGAAAACCCTAGGACCGACGATTGCTCCAAGCAATTATCGAGGAATCTTTCAAGATCGTGACTTTTATGTCGATCTGATCAAGATCATGAATAGATAAATGGAGAAACATTGCTCTTTAACGCATTCAACTCAATGACTGACATCGTTCCTCTACCTGTGCCGTTCAAATGTGTTTTCTCTACCTACCGACCAATCAATGACCCTGAAATCATCAACTTCATTCTTGTTGATGACTCGACGACGACGCTCACCAAGGTCAAATTCCTTGACTTGATCAATCTCAGGGTACCCCCAAACACCATCTTTAAGAGCCCTTCAGATGAAGAATTGTCCAAAGTCGTATATCGGATGGGCTATCAGTCCAAATTGAAAGGGGTTTCCAAATTCAAAGAGGCAAAACTCCTAGTTGTGTGGCAATTTGTGTGTCACTATCTTATTCGATGCCTTTCCAGCAGAACCGGCAGCACAGACACCATGGGAAAGCAATTTTTGGATCTTCTATGGAGCATCTTCACAGGAAAACTAGAGGATTTTGGGTCAATCTTATGGGATGACTTCTTGACCTATGTTGGAAGGAATGAAGCAAGACTGGGCTTCACTGAAGTCACCTCTACTCGCTTCTGGTCTCTCTCCAGCAAAGACCTTCATGCCGCAGCCAACATCAGTCTAGGCACAGACATTAACTACTTCGTCTATTGTGAACTTAAAAGGTACTCTCTTCCTAAAGATTAATCTTTCTTCGATCCCATTAGAAAACTTCCTTTACAAATCATGACTGAAGGAGGACTAATCACCCAATTGGTCTCTTACCATATGGAGGCTACGAACAATGTTCTAAAACTATTGAACCAATCACTACACCCAAAGGAAATCGAAACAAACAGATTGCAAGGAAGAAAACCTCTAAAGTTTTTGTTATAACTAAAACTAAGAGGAAAAGGTATGCGGTTACTAAACCATCTACCGAGGTTCATCAAACATCAAAACTCAACATACTACAGATCCTGTAAATGAAGAAGAACCTGGAGACTCTAAACCACTTCAAAGGAAGAGAAGAGCTTCCACTACCTCCCCTACTCGCCAAAAGCGTCATAAAGCCCATACCGGAGACTCTCAAAAGTCTCCGATTGCCATTGGAATCAACGCTGAATCACCGGAAAAAAACCCCATCCGTCCACTCTAATTCATGAAGTGAATCAGTTTCAGAACTTTCGATTGGAAACAAAACCTAATCAGGATTTCAAGTGGATCTTGATGTCGATCAACCTCCCAAAGTCTCTGGGAGCAAACAAAGGCATGACTTTATCCTACAGGAGCTGAAATCCATTTTTCTTCACTTACACATACACATCAAACACAAACTGCACCGCAGGGTCCTTTTTCAGCGACCGTATCTATAACAAATCAGGGCCAGACTTGGGTTTTCACCAAGGAGACCAAGGAAGATCTGGAAATCCTATATCGCCTACATTACTCTCAAGCGGGTTAGGCACGGGGAGCCTCATTTGGCAAGGAACCGTGAACACAGGGGACACGCTGATGGTAACTGGTATAGATTAGCATATTTTAGGTGACAGTTGGACGAACTACAGACTAGCCTCTAACACAGACCTCCAAAAGTTTGAAGCTCATAAACGAGCAATCATAGTAAGGAAGGAGCAATCCCTACTGATTCAATAAAAGAGAGAAGAAGCCAATCATCAAGTGGCCTCATACTTAACTTCAACCATCGTCAACATGAAGAAAGCTCATGATCTGACCCAAACCAGAGCTTGAATGGCGATGATGGAAGAAACTGTCCATAAAACTCACACCGGAGAAGGTTCTCAGACTGGAGGTGCCCAACCTCCCTCTCCCCCTCCATCATCTTCATCAACTCCAAAGGGATAATTACAAAGGAGTACCAAAGTGCGACTTAGCGGTATCCACTTCTAGATTAGGACGACGACAATTACACTGAGGTGAACAAGGAACCAGTTGCCCAAGACTTTCCTATCTTCATCGACCTTGAAGAATCCAATGGATCCCAACTCTCTACCTCCAAACTCAAGGAAAAGAAGAAGAAAAAGAAGCACACCATAACAAGGAAATAATTTAATGATAAAGAAAAATCGATTAAATTCTTTCAGCACTTCTATCATCCAAACAACAACCACCCCAATCCACAACTCCACCACCGCAGACTCCTTCTCTCTCAATGTTTCATCCTCTTAAAGAACAAGTTCTTCACATTGAGGCATGAGAAAAGCTTACTACCCAACAACTAACTTTGAAGATTGAAAAGGGCTCATGACTCTTGATGCACAAAGGAAAAAGATCATGAATACTTTATGCAGAAGGAAGAAGAGTTCATCACCGAAGTCAAAGCTCTCAAGGAACAACTCCAAAAGGTTACCGAAGAACAACAGAAGACCACTCATCTGATTAATGCAACTCATGATGCCTATGAAGCAGGAGACACAGAGCTTCAAGAAACAATCAGAATTCTTTGGCGCCCGGTCATAACAAAGGAAACACTAACTGAAACTGTCACCGTCTACAAATATCTCTCCCAGTACATCAAGAATCCCGCCCTGATGACAACAAATGAAGTTAACGGGAAAGCAATGTTCCAATTTTCAAGGGCCCTCTCCCAACTCGACAAATTGAAAATTTTGTTTGAGGGAAAAGCAAAGCCTTCTTCCTCAAAAGGGGGAAAATTAAAGATAGTGGAAATCACCACTACCAAAGAAAGCTCTAAATGCCCCTCTCCCTAAAGACAAAAATCCACAGTTCAGTCTCCTCCAAAATCCCCAGCACAATCTCCTCCAAAATCCCCTGAAGAACCAAACAAAGAGGAGATTAAGTCATCTGATCACTCCAACGAGTCTCCGACCACAAGGAAAAAGAAAAGAGACTGGAGAGTTGCCAAACTAGCTGAAGAAATCTAGCATGCTCAGGGAGTCGACACAACCTTTGACGAATCACTGATCAACTCATGGATAAATCCATGTCACAGACTTCTAGATGAAGACTATGTTCATCATCTCACCTACTCACCCCCAAGCAAAAACATGTATTGGTACATTACTTTGTCCCCCAATGAGAAATTCTATAAGGTGTTTGAGGACTTTAATTTGTGGATTCCCGATTACAAAAGACTGCCCATGGAGTTCGAGAGGTTAACTCTTTTTCACAATAAGAATGGGAAAGCACCTGTGAACGAGATATGGTCAAATGACACAATGGAGGCAATCACCAACTAAAAGCCAAGATCATTTCTCAAAGCTGAATTCTTCTAATATACTCTGGTGCGCTTTGGAAAAGAGTATTACAGGACGGAAGCTGACTTTCCAAAGATGATTCCCAAAGAGTTGTTCTTAATTGCAAAAGTCTTCAGTCACAAGATTGAAAAACATCATAAAATGAAGACTCCTTATCTAAGGGTTTGCACCTATCTTCAATCCCTGTTTGGTGACTTGTCCACTATTGATGCCGAGATTCATCCGGTGTTATAGCCAAAACTTGAAATTCCACCTCTCCAACCGCCACACTTCATCACCGAATGCATACAAGAACTGAGTCTAGGAGCCACCAAAAATCCAGACCTTGGCATTGTTTTTCGTACAACCAAGGAAGCTCCAAAGAACTTTCTCCCTGCTTGATCTTTCCATCGTTATAGCAAGAAACAGCTAGAAGACATCCTTCTGTTGGCCAAAAAATCCAAATACACAATCGAGGAGGTCAAGCAAGAAATTCAAAGAAGAATGAACTGGATATTCTAAGTTAGAGTTTTCTAGTGGATCCTGATCAAGTTCTTCAAACTCAACAAGTAAATGGTGAAAGCTGCAAGCTCACTTAGGGGGAAATTATTAAGACATAAAGTGACCCTTGACAGCTTAAGTGTGTAAACAATACTACAAAGTTGATAATTGAAGGAACTAGAGAGGAGATAAGGCGTACCGAAGAGCCTTGTATATTGTTGAGCTATACCGAAGAGGAAAAGTCCGCTTGAGCATAAATATGATGTTCTGTCTTTTCAGAGATGAAACAGTGATTAACGTTTTACTGATATTTCTTGGTAGACTACACAAATCAGTCATGGGTAGTAGGGCCACCCAAGCTATTCTTATTTTATAATTTAATATGTATTGTTTTGTCCTATAAATAGATGATCCTGTTCATCAATCTATTAAGGCACTCCACTTCCGATATCTTTTCTCTGTGTAGTCGTTATATTAATACAAATGTCTCTTTAGCAAGATTATCTTTTGTAAAAAATGACTCGAGCATTTGGATCATATTCATGATTCATTTGGAGCACTTGGACTTCAATGGAGCACTTGGGATTCATCGAGCATGTGATAAAGGGATGGATCTTCTAAGAGAGGAATGGATCATTAGTTAAAGGAACTGATTAAGTGCCAAAGGAACGGATTGTGTTCAAGGGGGTTTGGAGAACCTGGAAGGAGTTTGGAGCACTTGGAAGAGGTTTGGAGCACTTCGATGGGATACGGAGCAAAGAGGAGTCCTTGTTGCGCCACATGATGAAGAGATGGGTCAAGAGAGATGCTCTTGCGCCATTTTGTTTTCTTGTTGAGCCATACATTGCCTTGTTAAGCCATGCATGTGCCTATTGCTCATGGTGATGTTGTTGCTCCAAGATTGATGTTGTGTGCCATACTTGATGCTCTTGCGCCAACTAGGGTTGTTGTTGCACCATGAAGAAGCTATTGTGCCATCATGGACCATCTTGGTACATGATGCGCCATATTGATTCCTTTTTTTGCCATGTTGATCCAAGTATGCCTAGAAGATGATAATGCTGAAGAATGTTCTTAAAGATGTTGCATGGCAGATTGTGTTTTGTTGACACCCTTCAGGGGCCTATGGACCAATGGGCTTGACCCATTATGGTTTTAGGTCTGATCCCTCAAGTATAAATAGGGATGCATGCTAGGTCATTTTGTATCTTGAATTATAGAGTAATAGGCGAATCTCTGTGCAATTGTACTTGTAACCTCTGTGTTGAGAGCTCTGAAATAAAGAATACTCCCCTCCTTCCCATGGACGTAGGTCACCTTGACTGAAGCATGTAAATAATGTTTCTTGTGTGCTTTTGGTTTTGCTAGTTATCCGCTTTACTTCCTAACAAGTGGTATCAGAGTTGCGGTTTATATTCTTGTGATTGAAGATTTCTACTCACAGGTTTGATTTTGAGAAGTTTAATGGCTCAAATGACTTCACTTTGTGGAAGGTGAAGATGAGGGATCTTCTGGTTCAATAAGGATGTGCAGCGGCACTGGAAGCAGAGGCAAAACTGCCAAAGGACATGGCGACTGATAAGAAGGTGGATATTCTGACGAAGGCACATAGTGCATTTCTATTGAGCTTGACAAATGAAGTACCGAGGGAGGTTGTGGATCAAACAACTGCTTCTGGCTCTGGGATAAACCTTGTTACAAGTACCAGAACAACTCACTGACGAAAAAGATGTATCAGAAGCAAAGGTTGTACACTCTCAGAATGAATGAAAGTACCGAAGTGAAAGATCATCTGGATAACTTCAATCGCATCATCTTGTATCTACAAGGTGTTGATGTGAAGATTGAAGAAGAAGATCATGCGCTCATTCTCTTATGTTCACTTCCTAACTCATATGGGAATTTCGTTGATACCATGCTTTATGGTAGGACAACAATCAATGTGAATGATATGAAGGACTCTCTGATGTCCAAGGGACTGAAAAGAAAAGTTTCAGGTAGAGAGTAGGTGTCCAGTTCCAGTTTGTTTGTAGGGAGAGGGAGGACAGATGAAAGGAAACGGGGAAACAGAGGGAGATCACATTCAAAATCAAAGTCTAAAGGTTCATCAAACATGAAATGTTATAACTGTAAGGAGAAGGGGCACCTCAAGCGAAATCGTCCACAGCAAAGGAATGGGAAGTTCAAGAGTGAATCAAGCAGCAATAACACTACTGTTGTGGTTCAGGAAAGTTCTGATGAAAGGGACGATAGTGATGTACTGACTGTGTATACATCAAGTTCTGCTGATGCTTGGGTCTTGGTTTATGGAGCATCCTATCACATGACATATAATTGTGATTGCTTCGACTCCTTTAAAGAGTGGGATGGCACAGTCAAGATGGGTGATGATTGGGTGAGCAGTATCAAAGGTATCATGATGGCATGGTCAGGAAGTTAGATTGTTGGTATGTTCTAGAACTTTGGATTAATCTAATTTCTCTTGGCACATTGGCTAAGAATGGGATGAGATACGCTGGTGAAGGTGATTGGGTCAATGTGACCAAAGGCTCTTTAGTTATAATGAAATGTAATATAAATCGTGGAGGGATCTATATCCTCGAAGGCAGTACGGTTAGGGGATCGGTGGCTCCTTGAATGAAGGGGATGACAAGACAGAGTTGTGACATCGTCGGTTGGGGCACATGAGTGAGAAGGGCATGTCGACTCTAAGTAAACAAGGACTACTTGGTGGAGAGGCTACTGGAAAGATAAATTTTTGTGAAGCTTGCGTCAAGGGAAAGTGTCTCAAAGTGAAGTTTGGTACCGGTGAACACACAAGCAAGGAAATCCTCGAGTATGTTCACTCAGATTTGTGGGGTCCTGCACCAGTGAAGTCTCAAGGAGGATGCTCATGCTTCGTGACGTTAATTGATGACTATTCAAGGAAGGTTTGGTTGTACATTCTGAAACGAAGGAGATGGTGTTTGGGAAGTTTAAGGAGTGGAAGACCATGGTTGAAAAAAAGGACTGGAAAACAGGTCAAGACTCTGAGGACTAACAATGGGTTGGAGTTCTGCATTGCTCCATTTGATAATTTTAATAAGGCAGAAGGTATAGTGAGGCACTGTACTGTACGGCACACACCACAGTAAAATGGAGTAGCAGAATATATGAACCAAAAACTCATGAAGCATGCAAGGTGAATGCGGATATTTGCTAACTTATCCAAGCAATTCTGGGCAGAAGAAGTTAACATTGCATGAAATCTGGTGAACAGATTACCATCAACTTTAATAGACTTGAAGACTCCTCAACAGGTATGGTCCAGGAAACCCTCTGACTATTTTGGTTTACATATATTTGGATTCCCCGCATATGCTCATGTGAATGATGGTAAACTTGAGCCAAGGGCAATGAAGTGCATATTTCTAGGATATGCGATAGGAGTAAAAGGTTATTAACTGTGGTGTACAGAATAAGGAATTACTCCCAAATTTATCATGAGCAGAGATGTGACCTTTGATGAATTTGCCATGGGTAAACAGGGAGGAGGTGAAACAAGTCAAACAGGTAACAAAGATCAAGGTGCTAGCTAGAAGGTGGAGTTTCAATCTCAAACTCCAGACATAGTTGTGATAAGTGACAAAGAGCAAGGCGGCAGTGAACATCACGGACAAGATGAAACCCAAGAGCAACAGATGGGATCTTCGTCCAGTGATGCTGATGCCGGGAAAGATAATGGGTCTGAATGTATAGCAAGGAGAATATCAAAGAGGTTTATTCGACAACCTGAAAGATATGTGGGATGTGTAAAATCAGGTGAACTTGAATCCATTGCTTTTGCATTAGCAACCAGAAAAGACATTGACATCAAGGAGCCTCAATCGTATAAAGAGGCTGTGGTGAGTAAGGAAGCAAATGACTGGTTAATGACCATGAATGGAGAAATGCAATCTCTAAAAAAGAATGAAACATGGGATCTTGTTCCATTACCAAAGGGAGAAAAGCTAGTGGGATGCAAGCAGATCTTTAAGAAGAAGGAAAGGATACCATGAGTTGAATCTGCTAGGTTCAAGGCAAGGTTGGTGGCAAAAGGGTTCTCTCAGAAAGAAGGAATTTAATAATCACGAGGTGTTTTCACCGGTCGTGAAGCACAAGACAATTCTAATTCTTTTGGCCATGGTGAGTGCATTTGATATGGAGCTTGAACAACTTGATGTGAAAATTGCATTTCTTCATGGAAATTTAGAAGAGAAGATTTATATGTCCCATCCAGAAGGATTCCTTGATGCTAAGAAGGACCATGTATGTTTGCTGAAGAAATCCCTTGTATGGTTTGAAGCAGTCTCCACGACAATGGTATAAGAGATTTGATTCATTCGTGATCTCGAAGGGCTACACTC
The DNA here is from genome assembly GCF_051521515.1 of Lactuca serriola. Lineage (NCBI taxonomy): Eukaryota > Viridiplantae > Streptophyta > Magnoliopsida > Asterales > Asteraceae > Lactuca > Lactuca serriola. The sequence continues at coordinate 95,969,819 of NC_136409.1, forward strand.
GGAACCAGTTTAACAATTGTGTTTACTCAAAGGAATTGTCACCAGATTCCTATGTATATCTATTGCTATATGTTAATGATATGCTTATCGCAGCCAAAGACATGGCTGGAATAAATGATTTGAAGGCAAACCTAAAGAATGAGTTTGAAAAGAAGGATTTGGGAGCAAAAAATAAGATATTGGGGGTGGAGATACAAAGGAATAGAAAAGTAGGGAGGTTGTGTATTTCTCAACAAAAGTAAATTGAGAAAGTTCTGCAATCCTTCAACTGTGATCAGTCCAAGCTAGTTGGAACTCCTTTGGCGGTTCACTTTAAACTTGGTTTCAGCACTATACCGACTACTAATAAAGAAAGGAAGTACATGAGCAGGGTTCCATACTCTAGAGTTGTTAGAAGTATCATGTATGTTATGGTTTGTACTAGGCTTGATTTGACTCATGCAGTCAGTGTGGTTAGCAAGTTTATGAGTAATCCAGGGAAGACTCATTGGGAAGCTGTAAAGTGGATCTTGCGATACTAGAAGGGAACGAAGAATGTTTTCCTGGTGTATGGAGAAAATATGAAGAGTGAATTGGTAGGATACACTGTCTCTTATTATGGTGGTGACTTGTTGAAGCGCAGGTCGCGGATGTGCTACATATTCACTTTATTCGGATGTGCCATCAGTTGGAAGTCAACGTTACAAGATATTGTTGCTTTGTCTACAACTGAATCTGAGTACATGTCCATGACAAAAGAAATAAAGTAGGAGATATGGTTGCAAGGGATTATTCAGAGTCTTGGTCTGAAGGTTGAGAAACCCGTCTTGTATTGTGACATTCAAAGTGCATTGAGTCTTGCAAAGAATCCTATGTATCACAAGAAGACAAAGAACATTGATGTCAAGCTGATTTTCATTCGGGATATTCTGGAAGGATACAAGTTTTCAATACTTAAGATTGATACCAAGGTCAACCCTACATATATGTTGACAAAGTCATTGCCCACGGAGAAGTTCAAGCTTTTCTTGGACTTGGTTGATGTTTGCAGGAGGTAGGTCCCTTCGAAGATGAATGGCAGGAAAGGAGAGGAAGTTCTTGTTCGAGGTGGAATCCAAAGGATGCTCAAGTCAAGGTGGAGATTGTTAAATGTGACTCGAGTATTTGGATCATTTGGATCATGTTCACGAAGCATTTGGAGTACTTGGATCTCATAGGAGAACTTGGGGTTCATGGAGCATGTGACAAAGGAACAGATCTTCTGAGAGATGAATCGATCGTCAGATAAAGGAACTGATCGAGTGCCAAAGGAACAGATCGTGTTCAATGGGGTTTGGAGCACCTGGAAGGATTTTGGAGCACTTGGATTGGATATGGAGCAACAAGGGGTCCTTGTTGCACCATATGATGAAGAAATTGGTCAAGAGGGATGCTCTTGCACCGTTTTGTTTTCTTTTTGAGCCATGCATGTGCCTATTGCTCATGGTGATGTTGTTGCTCCAAGATTGATGTTGTGCGGCATACTTGATGCTCTTGTGCCATTTAGATCCATGTTGCGCCAACTAGGGTTGTTCTTGCGCCATGAAGAAGCTATTGCGCCATCATGGACCCTCTTGGTACATGATGCGCCATATTGATTCCTTTACTGTGATCCAGAAGAAGTTGCATGGCGGATTGTGATTCATTGACACCCTTCATGGCCCTATGGGCCAATAGGCTTGGCCCATTAGGGTTTTACATCTTATACCTCAAGTATAAATAAGGATGCATGCTAGGTGATTTCGTATCTTGAATTCTAGAGTGATAGGCAAATCTCTGTGTAGTTGTACTTGTAACCATTATGTTGAGAGCTCTGAAATATAGAATACTCCCCTCCTGCCCATGGACGTAGGTTACCTTGACCAAACCACGTAAATATTGTGTCTTGTGTGCTTTTGGTTTTGCTAGTTATCCGCTTTACTTCCTAACATCTTTCATATTTAGTTGTTCATCACTTTCTAACCTGGTCTTGAATGCAAGCCATGTTACAATTCAACTAAAGTGTAATTTACTTGCTTATATTTTAAGTAAACTTGTTGTTATATCTCTTCTTTATTATTCCGCAATCTAGTTATTGTTGAACTTCATTAAAAGATCCATTAATTTCGCACTTATCTCAATATCATTAAAATATCAAACCCTTTTTTACTCAACGATATTGTTTTTGTAACATCCTAATGTTCAGGTATTTCTAAATTCATCCCTATAATTCTATTTCACGTCAACTGGTCAAGTGATAGCATTCTTGGGGTTTGGACACTGTGTGTAGGAGGAACCAACATGTTGTGTCTGAATATTAAAAGGCGCGGGTTTTATTTGGGCAACACGACGTGTTCCTTCTTGGAACACGACATGTTGAATGCTAAAAATGAAACCCTAATATTCTAGGTTTTTCTCCCTATTTAAAGGAGTGTGGAGGCTAGGGTTTGTTCACCCTTAGCCTCCATCAGCCCCTCAAGCTCTGAAAGAAATTCTAATCATTTCCTCTCCCATTTGTGAAACTAGTTGGTGTTTTGAAGGAAGAAGGTGAAAGAAATAAGCAAAGATCCAACAAGCAAGCCCCATTCTTCAGTTTGGCACTCTCCTGGACCTTTGTAAGTGTCTAAGACCCTATTTTTATCATTCAAAGTTGTTAGATCTTGATTTTTCTCCATTTTCTCCATGTTCTTGGATGTTGCAATGGATGGATCTCATAAAGTTTGCAACTTTATGAATCTCCAGGTCAAGCTTACCTACTAGTGGCTTGGATCTGGTCTATAATAAAGTTTTGATGTCATGCATAGAGTGATGGGTTTTATACATAGCAAACTATCCTGTGTGTGCATGCAACCCTAATTTGTGAATCTATGTTTTCACTATTAGACATACAAGCATTGAACACAAAAACATGGAAACCCTAGCATGCATCTAATAATTTCAAAATCAATATAAGAAAGATTAAATCACATACCTTTATTTCTATATAGTAATAACAATGATTCCTTGAATATCTTGAGCTTTGATAACATGTACCACAAGTGTAGTACCTCTAATGGCTCACAAACATATGCGAGAGAGGAGAGCGGAGATACTTGCCCATAATTTCAGATCTTCTAGGCTTTCTTGGAGGTGCACGAAATCATGAGGTTGGGGGGTCTTTTTATAGTTGTAGCAGCTAGGGTTTTGAGGTGGAAAACTCTAATCCGTTAGCTTAGAGCCTAAGCAGCCCATGGGCTCCCCTCCTTAAGGCTTGGATGAGATCCTCTAGAATCTTGTAACACCCATAAATAAATCATGCCAAATTTAAACTGTTAAAAACATTTCAAAACCATTAAGCATTACAAAACTTGTTCTCAAAATTGTATAATATCAGAGTATCCCAGAAACAAAGTCATAAAGATGATGAGTTGTGCGATCACGCCTTTGCCTTCTCACGATCATCTGATGTACCTGAAACAAAAACTGAAACTGTAAGCCCAAAGCTTAGTGAGTTCCCCCAAAATACCGATACACTGCAAATAACACATATACAAATAATAGCTTGTACTGAGTCCACAACTTTACAGACTGGATTACCCCTGGGCCCACAGTATGAGTCTGGATTGCCTTTCGGGCCCACAACTCACATCTGGATTGCCACCGAGCCCATAATACGTGTCTGGTATGCCCTACCCGACCCTCAACTCGTATTTATTATAAGACCATTTTCATAAATTTCTAAGCTACAAAAATACCCCATAAGTCAACTAGTCAACCCTTGGTCAAAGTCCCAGTCCATGGTCAAGGTCAACAGTCCATGTTGACCCGAATCGTCGAGTGCAGTTCGCCGACTTGTCAAGTCCTTCCTGAACTCGAGAAGTCGTGAAATCCCCCATTGACTTGTCGAGTTTCCCTGCAACTCGCCGAGTTCATGCGTGTCCAAATGTCGGGAAAACCGTAGCTGACTCGCCAAGCCATCCTACTGACTTGCCGAGTCCATGCAGAAATCCTTGCAAGAAAATCTTTATCGGAATAACCGAGTTGACCATGCAACTCGTCGAGTCCCTTCAGTCCTTTCTCCATTCAGATGCTTTTTAAGCCACTCCAAAGCTCTATATTGCAGATCAAGCTTCCCAAGGCATGTTTATCATGTAAAGTTGCAAACTTTATGTGCATGCAAGGCTCTATAGGCTTAGAATGCCAAGTCCAAGCTTAGAATGTGGTTTAACTCAGAGGGAAGGATTATACTTGCTAAAGCTGGAGACTATATAGCTATAGAGACCAAGATAAGTTCAGATCTGAAGTTGCAATTTCAGATCCTAGCCCATACCCAAATATGGCTAATATATATGCTAGAAAAGCCCTAATCTTCAACATAAAGAGATCTAGAGAAAGGAAAGGTCAAGATAACAACTTGTTACCTTCAAACTGATGCCAAGAAGCAGAAGAGTCAGATCCACTAGCCCATCTTGCACTACTCCTCTTATACTTCAAGTCTTCTTCTTGCAAATCAACTTCCAAGCTTGAAAATCACACAAGAATGGAGCACACACAAGATTTAGGATTTCTGGACTCACAAGGGGCAGTAAGGGAAGGTTAAGGAGGCAAAGGATCCTTTAAATAGGGTGCAAAACCTTGGAATTTAGGCTTTCATCCTTCAGCTCCAACTCGTCGAGTCGTGTCCTTCGACTCGTCGAGTTGGTCACTTAAACACGTGGCCAACAACGTTCCTACTTGATGAGCCAGGGCATCCAACTCGTCAAGTAGACCTTTCAATATGAAAAATAAAGTTGTAAAATTAACACCTGAGATTCGGAGCGTTACAATTCTCCCCCACTTGAACTAGACTTCGTCCACGAAGTCCGCTGCGGTGAACATCTCCGGATAGTGCTCCTGCATCTCATCCTCTGGCTCCCATGTCCACTCAGACCCTTACGTTGCTCCCACTGTAACTTTACCAAAGGTATCTCCTTGTTCCACAAAACCTTCACCGTCCTCTCCAGAATGGCCACGGGCCTCTCCACATAATTCAGGCGCTCATCAACCTGAATGTCATCCAATGATACTACTGCCTCCTCATCCGAAATGGATTTTTGCAATTGCGAAACTTGAAAAGTGATGTGGATCTGACTGAGCTCCTCAAGAAGATCTAGTCTGTAAGCTACCTTGCCAACCTTGGAAATGACCATGAACGGCCCGATGTATTGGATCACACCCTTCCAGGCCGAGACCTTCAGGAGTACCATGTCACCGACCTGGAACTCTAACTCTTATCAGCATTGGTTGGCGTAGCTCTTCTATCTACTCTATGCAGTCTATAACCGTTGTCTAATCTGCTAAATCTTCTCAGTAGTTTGTAAAACTACCTCTGTCCGCCCCATCACTTTGTGACCAACCTCAAAAGGTGGGGCACCAATACTGGAATGATAGTTGTTATTGTTGGCGAACTCTGCAAGGGGTAGGTGGGAATCCCAGCTCCCACCAAAATCGATGACACAAGCCCTCAACATGTCCTCGAGGGTCTGTATAGTCTGCTCACTCTGGCCGTCGGTCTACAGATGATATGTTGTGCCCAGCTCCTCGTGGAACTTCTGCCAAAAGCGGGAGGTGCATCTAACATCTCGGTCGGAAACAATAGAGACTGGAACTCCGTGGCGAGCAACGATCTCGCGGACATACACGTCGACTAGCTTCTCGGCCGATGAACTCTCCCGTATGGCCAGGAAATGGGAACTCTTAGTCAATCGTTCCACGATTACTCATATAGCATCAAATCAATTTGCTTTCCTCGATAACTTGGTAATGAAGTCCATAGTGATCTTTTCCCATTTCCACATGGGAATATCTAGAGGCTGCAGCTTGCCATGCGGCCTCTAATGCTCAGCCTTGACCATCCTGTAGGTCAAGCACCTCTCGACATACGAAGCGATTTTTCGCTTCATGCACGGCTACCGGTAGCTCGAACTCAAATCCCAGTACATCTATGTGGCTCCTAGGGGAATAGAGAATTGAGACTTGTGAGCCTCCTCCATAACCGTCTGCCTGACTGCACCATACATCAGAACCCACACCCGACTGAATCGGGTCAACAATCCTCGACTATCCTGCACAAATCAAGCATTCTTGCCCCTGATCCTCTCCAGTTTCTAGTTCTCGAGTCGCATGCCCTCAGCCTGAGCATCTCTAATCAAACTCACGAGTGAAGAATCCATCGATATCTTCATACATGCTGGTGTAGAAGACCCAACTGACTTGCGGATCAGAGCGTCCACCACCATGTTTTCTTTACCTGGGTGGTAAAGGATCTCACAGACGTAGACCTTCACTACATCTAGCCACCTGCGTTGTCTCATATTCAGGTTCGGCTGATCCATGATGTGTCTCAGGGTCTTGTAATCCGTGTATATGGTACAACGGACCTCATAGAGGTAATGTATCCAACTCTTAAGAACGAATGCCACCACTCCTAACTCCAGATCATGAGTAAGGTATCTCCTCTCATGCGGCTTTAGCTGCCGCGATGCGTAGGCTATCACCCGTCCTTTCTGCATGAGGACCGCCCCTAGTCCCATGATGGATGCATCACAAAATACTACAAAATCCTCAACTCCCTCTGGGAGAGTCAAGAATGGAGCCTCGCATAGTCACTGTCGGAGGGTCTCAAACGCCCTCTACTACTCGGGGCCCCACCGAAAATCCACCCCCTTCCTCGTCACGACGAGCGAGGGGTACTAAAATCTTGGAGAAATCCTATATGAATCTTTGCTAGTACCCTGCCAATCCCAGAAAAATCCTGATATCCGAAGGAGATTTTGGAACCTCCCACTACATAACCGCTTCGATTTTGGTCGGATCGACCAAAATCCCCTCCTGGTTATCGAGGTATCCGAGGAACTAAACCTCTCGTAACAAAAACTCACACTTCGATAACTTGGCATAAAGTCATTCCCGTCTCAAAACTCCGAATAACTCCCGTAGATGCTCCTCATGTTACTCTCGGGTCTTGGAATATATACCAATACATCATCTATGAACACGATGACCGAGCGATCAAGCATCGGTCGGCAGACCCGATTCATCAGTTCCATGAATACTGCTGGGGTGTTGGTGAGCCAAACGACATCACCACGAACTCGTAGTATCCATAACGAGTTTGAAATGCGATCTTCTCCACGTCCTCCTCCCAAACACTGACCTGAAGGTACTCGAACCTCGGGTCTATCTTGGAGAACCAAGATGCTCCCTGCAACTGATCGAAGAGATCATCTATCCTCGGGAGTGGATAACAGTTTTTTACCGTCAGCTTGTTCCATTCCCAGTAATCAATGCACATTCGGTGTGAACCATCCTTCTTCCTGATGAAAAGGATCAGTGTTCCCCATGGAGAACTGCTCGAACAAATGAACTGCTTGCCCAATAGTTCCTGCAATTGTGATGACAGTTCCTGCATCTATGGTGGCACCAATCGGTACCACGCCTTGGCGATAGGGGCCGCACCTGGCACTAGGTCGATACGAAACTCGGCCTGCCTCTCCGGAGGTATCCCTGGTAACTCCTCCAAGAACATGTCCGCAAACTCCCTGACCACTAGAACATCTGAAACTTAAATCTGATATCTGTCTCGCATATCCACCACATACGCTAGATAGCCCACACTCGTGCTGAATATACTTTCTAGCCCTAGCGGTTGAACAAAACCCTGATCCCACTCTAGTACCCTCGCCATAGACAATTAAATCTCCTCCACTTGGGATTCGAACCACTACCTGCTGACCCTCGTAGTCGATCATGGCACCGAATCGACTAAGCCAGTCCATCCCCACAATTACACACACATCCCCCATGGGGTTTGAAATTAAGTCGATCGGAAAAGATACCTCGAAGATCTCTAACTCACATCCCCAGTAGACCGACAATGTGGAAACTCCATGTTCGTTAGCGATAGAGACTCACAACAGACACTCTAGATCTCCTACTGGCACACTGAACTCCTTACTAAACGTCTGTGATACAAATGACCAACTCGCCCCCCAAGTCGAACAAAACCAATACAGGGAAGGAGTTCACTAAAAATGTACCAGCAACCACATCCAATGCTGCCCTGGCCTCCTTTGCTGTGATCTGGAAGGCGCGTCCCTGAGCCTTCAGGGGATCTGGTCTACCTGGCCTCCCGTCCGTAATCCTCAGTGTAGCGGGCGCGGGAGCCTGCGCCGTCTTGGTGGCAAGTAATGGACTATTGGCCTTCAGGTGACCAACCTGATCACAGTGATAACATAACCTCATACTCGGAACTGAGGCGAGCTGGCAACAATCCTTCGCATAATGCCCCTTCTTGCTACACCTGTGGCACCCACTACTAGCTCGACAAACCCCGGAATGACCCTTGCCACACTTTCCACAAGTGAGGATCTGTAGACTCCCAGTCCTAGAATCAGCAGTCTTAGACCGTTTTGGTGTCGGCTATGACTGTGTTGGGGCCTATCGCTGCTCCCTCAACGACAGCTCAATCTCCAACTCACGCCGCCTAGTGGCATCCTGCAACTCTAGTAGAGTATCACATCGTTGGCCAGATACAAACGAATAGATGTCAGTCTTAAGCAAGTTCAGATAACGTGTTATTTGGTCCTGCTCGGAAGCAAACTCCGGGCAGAACATCGCCCTCTCCGTGAACATATGGGTGATCTCCGTCACCGACTCCCTATCCTGTCTCAATCCCAAAAACTCCTGAGCCAATCGTTCCCGCTCAATCTATGGAATGTAACTAGTGCGGAACATATCCCTAGACTGCTCCCAAGTAATAGTAGCTCTTTGATCCTCAGTGTATGACCCATTCGTCAATCTTGTAACACCGTAAATTTCAAAACGATTTTTCGCATTTTATAAAAACATAATTCATTCATTATTCATAAAAGCATCATTGTTTAAAACTCAATTCATAACATATATCAATCCCAAGATCTCATAACATAAAAATCTCGTGTGTGTACTGATCAAGTCAGCGCCTTTCCACGATCCTCACTAGTACCTGAAACACATAACACGAAACACTATAATCACAAAGCTTAGTGAGTTCCCCAAATTACCATATATAACACATATTAGCCACTCGAGGCTATAACTCTATGGGTCCGTGCACCCAAACTCTGTGAATCCTTAGGTTCTATCTCTGTGAACCTTCAGGTTCTAACTCTGTAAACATGCACAACATAAATCACATAGAATAATACAGTGCATCACATAACACATATATAGCATACAAACACTGTATCACATAACTCCGATTACCTACTCAAGGTAAAGTATAGTGAGAAGACTCACCTCGAATATCTCAGTAAATCTCTGATTCGGTAAACTCTGGTCTAGCCCCTACCTAATCACATGAAATAAATACTCTAATTAATACGACCCTCAGGGCTAGGCTAATCTCTCTCTCTCTCTCTCTCTATATATATATATATATATATATATACATCCTCTAGGAAGGGTAAAAGACTATCCTACCCTTCCGATGACTCTAAGGTCCAAACATTGACTAACCCTAAAAGTCAACGAAGTCAACGATCAACCTTGACCAAACTCGCCGAGTGCACAACTGTGACTCGGCGAGTCCACATGTTTTCTTCACTTCCCTAGTCCTCATTCGACTTACTGAGTCAATCCTCAACTCTGCAAATCATCACAGATCACAATCTGTGAAATGTCCCGACCCAACTCGCCGAGTCCGGCTCCTGACTCGGCGAGTACCATCGTGCACCCTGTCCTTTAGATTCCCTCTGACTCACCGAGTCACTTCCCCAACTCAGTGAGTCACCAACTGTGTGGTTATCGGGAAAACCCTCGTCCTACTCGCCAAGTCGGCTATTGGACTCGGCGAGTTCATGCCATGCTCAAGCTGAACTGACCTCCTGAGGTCAGATCCACTCCTCTAAACCGTAGATCTAGCTTCCCAAAGCATTATAATCACGTAAAGCTAACATCTTGGTGCTCATGCAAAGGCTCAAAGGCCTTATTTGAAGATATGACCTCTAAAATGTCATCCAAAGCTCATAACCCCCATTAACACTCATAAAGCTCAAGGGAAAAGGGTCTCTGGACCTCTTTGGGTCCAGATCTACAGCACCAACATGAGAGTGGACCAATTACTCCATATAACCATCCTCTAAAGGGGCTAAAAAGCCCTAACTCTAAGAATTACACCATAAACTGAAGAAGGGTCGAATGAATACCTCAAAATGAAGTCTCTGAGCCATGGAATCACTGGATTAGCACCCTCTTCAGCCTCCTCTTGTCTTGGTCCTCTTCTATTTGCAAAAACACTAGCAATGATCAAGAAATGACTCCTTTCCTCTCACAATCGCTCTAGCTCACTTAGGGTTTCTCTCTAGGGTCTGGTAGTCGCAAATGACGGCCATAAGGCCCCTTAAATAGGCCCCAAAACCGAGGAATTATGGTTTCATTAAATAGTGTGGACTCGTCGAGTCCTTGGGGCGACTCACCGAGTCCAGCCATCCACCCGGATAATGATTCACGTCTCTACTCGGTGAGTCTACGCATCAACTCGCCGAGTTCTTCCACAAACTTGAAATTCAACGAATAAATATAATACCTGAAATTCCATATGTTACAATTCTCCCCCACTTGAAACAGTCTTCACCCTCGAAGACTCATCCCTGAAATAGCTCCGGATGCTGCTCACGCATCTCCCGCTCTGGCTCCCAAGTCAACTTGGATCCTCTCCGATGTTGCCACAAAACCTACACTAGAGGCACCTCCTTGTTCCTCAGAACCTTGATCTTCCGATCCACAATTGCAACTGGTCTCTCCGCATAATTCAGGCTCGCATCCACCTGAATATCCTTTAACGGTACTACCGCCGACTCGTCGGCTATACACTTCCTCAACTGAGACACGTAGAAGGTATTATGAATCCGCTCCAACTTCGCAGGTAGCTCCAAGCGATACGCTACCCTGCCCACCCTTGCGATTACTCTGAACGGCCCAATATACCAGGGCCCTAGCTTGCCCCTCTTCCTGAATCGAATCACTCCTTTCCAAGGAGATACCTTCAGGAGAACATAATCATCAAACTGGAACTCAAGCTCGGATCGTCGCCTATCCGCATAACTCTTCTGGCGAATCTAAGCGGTCAACAATCTCTGCCTGACCTGCTGTATCTGCTCTGTTGTCTGCAGCACAATCTTCGTGCTACCCATCACTCGTTGCCCCAACTCTCTGATGGGTTTTGAGCATTCTAACACTTCCTAAGTGTACATGCAACCCTAATAACCTTGGATCTATGTTTGTCTAATTATCATGCAAAGTTGAATTCCAAGGTTATATTCTTATCTAGCATACATGGGGAACAATTTTAACTTGAATCATAGATAGAATAACTTACCTTGTTGTTGCTTGTGTTCCTTGAAACCTTGTGAGCCTAGCACCCCAAGTGTGATGCCTCAAATGCTTCACACAACACCAAATGCTTTTGGAAAGACTCTTGAGATAACACACACTTCTCAAAATCGGCCAAGCCCTCTAGTTTCTTATGTCTCTATGTGTGTAGCCGATTTTGGTGGAGAATATGCTTCTTATATAGTGTTGACACATCTAGGGTTACACCATGTAAACCCTAATGTGTCATGACTCTTCATTTCCATGACCCATGGGTTTGTAACTCCCATGGAGCATCCATGGAGCATCCTATGAGTAGAACCCAACTTGATAATCCATGGAGCCTCTTAGCCCACTATACAAGATATGGATGATTTACATAACCAACCCATATATTTAATTAGTTATTCTTTGATCACTTAATTAATTCCAAATTAATTCTTTGACCAACTAATTAAATAATATTATTAATATATTAGAACTTATAATATATTAATAATCTCCAAGTGTTATTTCTCTCATTTAGTCTATCCAATTGCATGGTGCCATGCAACCCAAATGGACCATGCCGGGTCGGGTCAAGTACAAGCCCGAAATAGTTATGGACTTAGACACCTTATCCAACAGTCTCCCACTTGGATAAGTCTAATAACTATATCTCTAGTACTTCAGGAACCGACCGGCAATCGTAGCTCTTTCAAGGTCTCTCAGAACTGAGAAGATGATGATACGCCATTTAAGATAAGTGATCATATAATCCTCCGTTCTAGATATCAGCCGAACAAATACATGGAACATGTCTTGCTTATTGTCCAACATTTGTTTCCCGATTTCCGATTTGTTTGACATAGAACTTAATTGAACACATCAACTTAATTCTGACCGGGCCCGGTACATGGGTCAAAACAAAATCATCGAGGGGCCCAGATACCAGCTTCTAATCCAAGAAGGAACAGATAAACTTCGACTCATATGTTTGTTCTACCACTTATTGAATTACACACAAAAGTACGTTTTATAACATCGAGTTACCAATGCGGTTTCGTACAGTCAATGCATAACCAACTTGTAAGTAACAAATCATATCTCTAGGTTTGAAGACTTATATGATATTACCGTCTCACGATCACTCGAGATAAAATTCCATGAAGTGATTCCAGTGAGCGTGGGTTGAGTCCAATGCTCAGAACTTATGAGCACTCATGATTGTTGTAGCCTTGTCCAAGACCTCTACAACCAACCATGACAGTCTTGATTCATATCTACTTCCAACATATGACCGACTGTGGAGGTTTGAATAATATGTTATACCAAACAAAATTATTCTGGAAGTCAAAACATGCAAAAGAAATATAGTAAACGATTGACAAGAGATAGCAACACTTTACTCATAAATAAAACACTTTTTATTCATCATCAAATGTCAATTACACTTTACAAATTTCCAGGTTATCTAACTACTAAAACTTATATCATCCTTCAGCCCTATGCTCTGAGCATGCTGAAGATGCTTAACCCTACTCAGTCCCTTCGTGAGGGGATCTGCTGGGTTCTCATCCAATGATACCCTCTTTGCCACGAGGAGTCCTTCTTCGATCCGATGTCTGATGAAATGGTATTTTCTGTCGATGTGTCTGGATCTCCCGTGATCCCTTGGTTCCTTGGCTAAGGCAACAGCACTTTCACTATCACAGAAAATTTCCATTGGCTCTTTAATAGCTGGTACAACTCCAAGGTCTCCAATGAAGTTCTTCAGCCATATCGCCTCCTTTGCTGCTTCACTAGCTGCAATATACTCTGATTCACAAGTAGAATCTGCCACTGTCTCTTGCTCGGAACTCTTCCAAGAAATTGCTCCTCCGTTTAGGGTAAAGACCCAGCCCGACTGAGAGCGGAAATTATCCCTATCAGTCTGGAAGCTAGCATCACTATACCCAACAACTCTCAAGTCATCACTCCCACCGAGGTTAAGGACCCAGTCCTTAGTCCTTCGTAGGTACTTGAGGATATTCTTTACCGCAGTCCAGTGTGCCTTGCCAGGGTTCGCCTGATACCTGCTAACCATGCTCAAGGCAAAAGCTACATCGGGTCGAGTACACGTCATAGCATACATGATCGATCCTACAGCCGAAGCGTAAGGTGTTCGACTCATTTCTGCTATCTCAGCCTCAGTGCTAGGGCTTTGTGTCTTACTCAATCTGGTGTTACTCTGGATGGGTAACTCTCCTTTCTTGGAATCCTGCATGCTGAATCTCTTCAGCACCTTATCCAAGTAGGTACTCTGACTAAGTCCAATTAGTCTTTTACTCCGATCTCTCAAGATTCTTATCCCTAGAATATAGGCAGCTTCACCAAGGTCCTTCATAGCGAAACACTTCCCAAGCCAGGACTTTACTTCCTGCAGGGTTGGAATGTCGTTTCCTATGAGTAGTATGTCATCCACATACAATACCAAAAAGCTAACTATACTCCCACTAGCCTTGACATACACACAAGATTCATCTTCACTCCTAGAAAAGCCAAATTCCTTGACCTTTTCATCAAAGCAAAGATTCCATCTGCGAGGTGCTTGCTTCAATCCATAAATGGATTTCTCAAGCTTACACACTCTATTAGGGTACTCGTTGCTGACAAAACCCTCTGGCTGACTCATGTAAACATCTTCAGCCAACTTTCCATTAAGGAAAGCGGTTTTGACATCCATCTGCCATATTTCATAGTCATGAAATGCAGCTATGGCTAACAGAACCCGAATAGACTTAATCTTGGCTACCGGAGAAAAGGTCTCATCATAATCCACTCCAGGAATTTGAGAGAAGCCCTTTGCAACCAGTCTAGCCTTATAAGTGTGTACTTTACCATCCATGTCGGTCTTCTTCTTGAAGACCCATTTGCACCCTACTGTCTTACGACCTGGTACATTTTCAACCAAGTTCCAAACTTGATTGTCATACATGGATTGTATCTCGCTATCCATAGCCTCCTTCCATTTAGCAGACTCGGGGCCTGCCATGGCTTCCTCGTAGCTGTTAGGGTCATCTTGACTTACTAGTGTCTCATCACTAATAAGTGTCTCACCTTCTGCAGTAATATGGAATCCATAGTAATGCTCAGGTGCACTCCTAACTCTCGTGGAACGTCTCAGAGGTACATATTTGTCAATTGGCTCAACAGGAGTTTCCTCCTCAGGTTGAGGGCTAGAGTTTGAAGTTTCTTCACCGCTTGATTCTCGAATTTCTTCAAGATCAATTTGTCTCCCACTGTCTCCTTGGCTTATAAACTCTCTTTCTCGAAAGACACCTCTTCTTGCTACAAAGACCACATTGTCACTAGGTCTGTAGAAGAGGTAACCAAAGGATCGCTGTGGGTAACCGATGAAAATACACCTCTCGCTTCGAGGTTCGAGCTTATCATGAGTCTCGCGTCTCACGAAAGCCTCACAACCCCAAATCTTGATGTGGTCTAGTTTAGGTACTTTACCAGTCCACATCTCGTAAGGAGTTTTGGCAACTTTCTTCGTAGGGACTAGATTAAGAATATGGGCGGCAGTCTCCAAGGCATACCCCCAGAATGAGATTGGTAGCGTAGCTCGACTCATCATGGAACGAAACATATCTAACAAGGTTCGATTACGCCTCTCAGCCACACCATTCAACTGTGGTGTCCTGGGAGGTGTCAATTGTGAGACTATCCCACATTCCCTTAAATAGTCGAGGAACTCTGAACTAAGATACTCACCACCACGATCGGATCGAAGCATCTTAATGTTCCTGCCCAATTGATTCTCGACTTCCTGTTTAAATTCCTTAAACCTCTCGAAAGTCTCTGACTTATGCTTGATCAAGTAGACATATCCATATCTACTATAATCATCAGTAAAAGTCAAATAATAACGATTAGCATCCCTTGTGGCATGTTTGAATGGTCCACACACATCCGTGTGTATAAGGTCCAACAAACCTTCACCCCTCTCACACGAACCTGTGAAGGGTGACTTTGTCATTTTTCCAAGTAAGCATGATTCGCAACTATCATCTGACTTTAGGTCAAACGACTCCAAGACTCCATCCTTTTGGAGTTGGCCTATGCGCTTCTTGCTTATATGTCCAAGACGACAATGCCATAAAGATGCTTTATCCAAGTTATTATTAGTAGAATCAATACACAAAACATTATTTCCTAGGTTATCAACAACAGATACAGCTTCATACACACCATCACAAGGTAATGCTTTAAAATAAAGAAAATTATTAAAGAAAGCATCAATAGAACCAACTTCATTATTAAATGAAAAGGTAAACCCTTGTTTGTACAAAGCATGAAAGGAAATAATATTTCTTGCCATTCCTGGCGAATAACAACACTTATTCAGATCTAAACTAAACCCACTACTTAGCGATAAAGTATAAACTCCAATCTTGGTAACAGGTAAAGCTTTCCTATTCCCCATGATCAAGTTTATCCTTCCTTGCTCCACATCCTCACTTCTTCTTAGTCCCTGCAAGTCACAACAAATGTGAATACCACACCCTGTATCAAGGACCCAAGAATTAGAATGGGGTGAGTTATTAGAAATGATAGTGTAAATACCTGCATGGTTGGGTTTAACTTTCCCATCCTTCACATCTTGCTGGTATTTTGGGCAGTTCCGCTTCCAATGAGCTTTTTCATGGCAATAGAAGCATTCAGCCTCTTTTGGGTCAGAAGAAGGAGTAATGAAACCTTTCTTGGTTCCACTTGAAGAAGAGCCATGAAGGGTCCGAGCCTTGGTACCCTTCGAAGATCTCTTTCTCTTCCTACATCGATTCTTCCCGATTGCCAAAACCGGAGTAGAGTTATGAGTAGGAGTGACAACAACCGACTTCCCCTTAAGACCTGTTTCTGCGGTCTTGAGAAGTCCCTGAAGTTTGCTGAGGGTGACTTCTTCCTTGTTCATGTGATATGTCATGCGGAATTGATCATAGCACGATGGTAAGGAATGCAAAATAATATCTATTGCAAGATCCTCCGGGAAGTTCACATTAAGCTTCAGCAAACGATCCACATACCTTTGCATTTTCTGCATGTGGCTCGTGACGGATTCCCCGTCCTTCATCATGGTTGTTATCATGGAGCAGATGATTTCATACCTCTCTTGTCTTGCACTTTGATGGTATCTTTCCATCAAATCTTGGTGCATGTCATAAGGGTAGAAATCCTCATAAGACTTTTGGAGTTCCGCTGTCATCGTGGCCGTCATGATGCAAGCCACTTTCGTAGCATCCCTTTCATGTGCCCGAAATTCAGCGATCTCCTGAGGAGTTGCAGTGGACTCATCAATCTCCTTAAGCTGCTTGTCAAGGACATATTCTTTGTCCTCGTAGCGGGTAATCATCCTGATGTTTCTGATCCACTCATTGAAGTTGGATCCATCAAAGGTGACTTTCCCACACAAGTTCATAAGGGTAAAGGAGCCATTAGGATTAGAGCCAGAAGCATTGTTGAAAGACATCTGAAGGAAAGAGGACAAGATTAGTTTAGATATAAGAGAGTCCTTAATAAAACACCCAAATGTAATATTAAGGCTAGGATCCAATCACAATATAATATAACTTAGAAGAGGTATGTCGTAATCTAAGCTATATCATATTTGAAAGGTAGGTGAATGACGATTCACCAATTTCCACCACGAAAACCGCAATATTTTAGTATTAGGTTTTTGAATGGTTCTTAGAAATTCCTAGATTCTTTGAGATTCAATGAACTTTTCAAAGGCATGTTTCAATCTCGAGTGTGCCCTCCAAGTTTTGTGACTGGGATACCGAGGATCACAAAACGAGGTGTGAAGTAACCATGCAAATCACTTAGTACCCTTAAAGTTTATCACTCAATCGATGTGCCGGTTAACCACACACGCTCCATCGATACTATAATAAACCCTAAGTCACCCTTTACCTACCTTGTTAAGTCCAAGTTAGTGTGCCGGTTAACCACACACGCTCCACCAACGACTTAATCAAAGTGTAAAGTGTAATTTCATGGAATAGCACCTTATTCACATTTTTCCTAAAGTAACTAAGATTGGGAATTTAATAAAACATTTAGTTACTTTATAATATTCATCATACTTTGAATGAGAATTAATAAGTCCTTGTCTTACCCGTTCGGCTAACGACCCTCCACCGATCAAGCAAGCGGTGGGTGAGAGTGGACACCCATTAAGTCACCATTTTATAGGCAACAACCTTATACCCACCTTATAGACCGGCTTCGTGAATGAGGCGTACTAGCGGTAAGACGACTTTGTTCTTATACATATATATATAATTATTAAATCATAATAATATAAGTATAAGGGTTGAATTTTAACTTTTAAAATTCTAGGGGTTGGAACTAAAGTTTTAACTTAACTTTACTTGTTCCAAAACTTGAGGGCAAGTTTTGTAAACTTTCAAAACTTTTCATTTCTTGTAACTTATGAGTTTAATAGAGTAATAAAATGAGGACTTTTCATTTTTCCTAATTCTTGTGTTCTTTTAATGGTTTTTAATCCAAGAGACTTTTGGTTTTCCATAACTTGAGGACAAGTTATGGACTCCATTAAAACACATTATGATCATGAATTAATCTACCACATAGGTTACAAATAATTCCTATGATCATCTAAACATCATAAGAACAAGAATATGAATATGAACACTTTCAAGAATCAAAATCACATTTAATCTTTGTAATTTTGATAACTTGTTGTTGTAAATGAGTTAGAAAAGACATTACACCTTCTAAAATAAGTTTTCAAGTACCAAAACATTTTAGGGTAATGATTCTAATCCATTTCCAGCAACTCAAGTCGAAATTCTGCACTTTGTCGACCCTACTCGCCGAGTGCATAAACCTACTCGCCGAGTAGGTTGAAGATACACATGAACTCGACGAGTCCTCCCCATGGACTCGCCGAGTCCATCAGTCAGACAGCAAGATTTTCGACTTTCTTCAACTTTTAAGCACAAATAACAAACAAACAAGCCTAGGCTCTGATACCACTGATGGGTTTTGAGCATTCTAACACTTCCTAAGTGTACATGCAACCCTAATAACCTTGGATCTATGTTTGTCTAATTATCATGCAAAGTTGAATTCCAAGGTTATATTCCTATCTAGCATACATGGGGAACAATTTTAACTTGAATCATAGATAGAATAACTTACCTTGTTGTTGCTTGTGTTCCTTGAAACCTTGTGAGCCTAGCACCCCAAGTGTGATGCCTCAAATGCTTCACACAACACCAAATGCTTTTGGAAAGACTCTTGAGATAACACACACTTCTCAAAATCGGCCAAGCCCTCTAGTTTCTTATGTCTCTATGTGTGTAGCCGATTTTGGTGGAGAATATGCTTCTTATATAGTGTTGACACATCTAGGGTTACACCATGTAAACCCTAATGTGTCATGACTCTTCATTTCCATGACCCATGGGTTTGTAACTCCCATGGAGCATCCTATGAGTAGAACCCAACTTGATAATCCATGGAGCCTCTTAGCCCACTATACAAGATATGGATGATTTACATAACCAACCCATATATTTAATTAGTTATTCTTTGATCACTTAATTAATTCCAAATTAATTCTTTGACCAACTAATTAAATAATATTATTAATATATTAGAACTTATAATATATTAATAATCTCCAAGTGTTATTTCTCTCATTTAGTCTATCCAATTGCATGGTGCCATGCAACCCAAATGGACCATGCCGGGTCGGGTCAAGTACAAGCCCGAAATAGTTATGGACTTAGACACCTTATCCAACACTCTCCCCAACAAATGGGAGTCCGACACCTCCTCCCATACAACAGCTCAAAGGGCGGCATTCCAATGCTCGAATGATGGCTGTTGTTGTAGGAAAACTCCGCTAAGGGCAAATACATATCCCAACTTCTGCAAAAATCCAACACACATAATCGGAGCATGTCCTCGAGCGTTTGAATCGTCCGCTCGCTCTGACCGCCAGTCTGCGGGTGGTATGCGGTACTAAAATGCAGCCTCGTACCCAACTCCTCATGGAATTTTTTCCAAAATATGGAAGTGAAACGCACATCTCGATCTGACACAATCGAGATCGGCAACCCATGCCGCAATACCACCTCTCTCACATATATCTCTGCTAACTTCTCCGCAGAAGAACTCTCACTAATGGCGAGAAAGTGAGCGCTCTTTGTCAAGCGGTCTACTATCACCCAAATCGCATCGACAACCCTCGCCGTTCTCGGCAATTTGGTGATAAAATCCATTGATATCTGCTCCCATTTCCACTCTGGGACTTCCAGTGGTTGCAACTTACCATGCGGTCTCTGATGTTCGGCTTTAACCCTACGACAGGTTAGACACCTCTCAACAAACCACGCTACATCTCTCTTCATACAGGGCCGCCAATGCTCCCTTTTAAGATCCAAAAATATCTTAGTGGCCCCGGGATGGATCGAGAATCTCGATCTATGCGCCTCCTCCATCAAGATTGTACGCGTTCCTCCAACAAACGGTACCCAAATCCGACCCTGGAAGGTCATAATATCTCTGCTATCGGTCACGAACTCTAACACCTGTCCGATAACTCGCTCTCTCTTACAGTTCTCCGGTCTCACTACCTCAGCCTGAGCCCCTCTGATGGTGTCCAACACCAGAGTCATCACCGTCAATCTTATACAAATATCCCGAATCGGGGCGCTCTCTGCCCTACGACTCAGGGCGTCGGCTACCACATTAGCCTTGGTGGTATAGGATCTGGCAATCATAATCCTTTACTACATCCAACCATCTCCTCTGACGCATGTTCAGGTTTGGCTGATCCATCAAATACTTCAAACTCTTGTGGTCCGTGTATATCGTACACCGAACCCCATACATATAATGGTGCCAAATCTTGAGGGCGAACACCACAACCCCCAACTCTAGATCGTGGGTGGGATACCTTGCCTCATGGGGCTTTAGCTACCTTGATGCGTACGCGATCACATGCCCCCTCTGCATCAACATCGCACCCAACCCATATATCGATGCGTCACAATACACCACGAAGTCCTCCATTCCCTCTGGAAGAGCCAACACCGGGGCTTCGCACAATCTCTGGAGAAGAGTCTCAAATGAGGCCTGCTGCTCTGGGCCCCAGCTGAACATCATACCCTTCCGGGTCAACCTGGTGAGAGGAACAAAAATCTTGGAGAAATCCCTGATGAACCTCCAATAATAGCCGGCCAACCCTAGAAAACTCTTGATCTCAGAAGGAGATTTCGGCACCTCCCAACTCATCACCGCCTCGATCTTGGCCGGATCGACCAAAATCCCTTTTTGGTTAACGAGGTGACCAAGGAACTGCACCTCCCGTAACCAAAAATCGCACTTAGAGAATTTGGCGTAAAGCCTCTCCGATCTCAGCATACTGAGGATTTCTCGCAAATGCTCCTCATGCTGCTCCCTGGATCTCGAATACACCAAAATGTCGTCAATGAACACAATCACTGATCGATCCAGCATCGGTATGCATACCCTGTTCATGAGATCCATGAACGTTGTTGGCGCATTGGTGAGCCCGAATGGCATCACCACGAACTTGTAATGCCCATAACGAGTCCTGAATGCGGTCTTCTGGATATCCTCCTCGTGCACCCTCATCTGATGATATCCAGATCTCAGATCAATATTGGAAAACCAAGACGCTCCCTGTAGCTGATCGAACAAATCGTCGATCCTCGGCAAAGGATAACGGTTCTTGACCGTTAACTTGTTCAGATCTCGATAATTTATGCACATTCAGTGCGAACCATCCTTTTTCTTCACAAAAAGGATTGGTGCTCCCCACGGCGAGCTGCTCGGCCGTATAAACCCCTTCCCCAGCAGCTCCTGAAGCTGCGAGGATAACTCCTGCATCTCTGGAGGTGCAAGGCGATAGGGCGCCTTGGAAATAGGTGTTGCCCTTGGAATCAAATCAATGCGAAACTCAACCTGCCTCTCGGGAGGCACACCAGTTAACTCCTCGGGAAAGACATCCGGGAATTCACGCACTACCGGAACCTCCTCAACCATACTCGGTCTCTCTGCACCAACTCTTGTATGCATCACATACGCTACAAAACCACTACGACCCTGCTGTAGACTCTGCCTTGCTCTAGCAGCCAAACAAAACATTGAATCGGGACGGGTACCCTCGCCGTACATCGTAAGAACTCCCCCACTTAGGTCTCGTATAGTCACCAGTTGCCGCTCGCAATCGATAACTGCTCCAAATCTGCTCAACCAATCCATGCCTACGATGATACAGACGTCCCCCATCGCAATCGGGACGAAATCAATAGGAAACTCTACACCGAAAATCTCGAGTACAAATCCTCGAATCACCTCCGTGGCATACACTGCTCTCTCTTCGGCGATGGAGACTCTCAGAGGTCGACTCAACGCCTCTCGACTAATACTGATGTGCTGATTAAAAACCAACGATATAAAAGATCGAATCGCACCCGAATCAAATAACACCAAAGCAGGTACAGAACTCACAAGAAAAGTACCTACGCATATCATAATATAAGCACAAAATCTCAAAAATTAAAATAAATATATGAAGGAATACATACCAGCCACGACAACGGGCGCTGCGCGGACCTCTTCCATAGTCATCTGGAAGGCTCTCCCCCGAGCCTTCGGCGTCTCGATCTTCACCGGCCAACTATCAGAAGCTCTAACAGCAGCAGGGGCAGACCCCTGAGAAGTTCCTTGTGTTGACCCTCGCAGTAGCGGATACTCGGCCTTCCGATGTCTAGTCTAGTTGCAGTGAAAACACACTGCAAAACCCTTGGGGCAGTCCTTGGCCATATACCCCTCCTTGCCACACTTGTAGCAAGATCCAGCTCTACAAACTCCATCATGACCCTTGCCGCACTTTCCACAAGTGTGGCCCTTCTGGCTCCCTGCTCTGGAAACAGCAGGCTTGGCCTGCTTGGCTGCCAGCTGGGACTGTGTCGGTCGCCGATCCCTTCCCTGAGACTCCGCCTCCTTCCTAGCCTGAGTCTCTAGCTCGATCTCCTTCTTCCGGGCATTTGCCTGAAGCTCAGCAAATGTCCGGTACGAGGAGTTCGCCATGAACTCCCGAATATCTCTCCTCAAAATACTCAAATAACGGCTCATACATGCCTGCTCAGTAGACACGTGCTCAGGGCAGAACATTGCTCTCTCATGAAACATCCTGGTAATAACCATAACAGACTCCGTACCCTGCTTGAGGGTCAAAAATTCTTGTGCCAACCGATCCCGTTCCACCGAGGCAACGTACTCATCATGAAACATGGCGGTGAACCTCTCCCAGGTCACCGCAGCAAGCTCTGCTGGAGAATAGTGTGCTGTCGCGAACTTCCACTAGTCCTTCGCCCCCAGGCGAAGCTGGTTCAGCGCAAACCGAACCCTCAAGTGCTCCGGGCACAAGCATGTATAGAAACACCCCTCGATGTCAGATACCTATCTCATCACTGCAATCGGATCCTGCGTCCCATCAAACTCTGGTGGCTTCGTGGTGCTGAACTCCATGAACAACAACGAGTCACCCCCTTACGGCCTAGCAGCAACGACGGATGCGGTGGCCGCTGCAACAACAGCCTCAGAAAGAGCGGCATAACGCTCGTCAAAAGTCTCAATCAGCATGGTCTTAATAGACCCGAACATCGTTGGTATCTCTGCCCTGATGGCCGCAGCCACCTCCTCATGGATGATCTGGCGGATCTCCTCATCACTAGTCTCGCTGCTCTCTGGCGCATGACGTGTCCTCACCATGATCTACCTCTGAAATACAACATACGATATATTAGAAAATCACTCGAGCATACTCGCACTCGATAACTCATCCCTCCTTGATCCCTGGCATCCCGAAGATTCTTACTTGAGCTGTACACCGTCCCGGTGTTTTCAGTAGTACGGGCCCAATACTACCGTCCACACCGTGTCAGTATACACCCCAAGTCCTCCTCCTAGGATCCCAAGTCCCAAGTACTCTATTATACATAATCCACTCTCTAACAGATCTCTCATAACCTCCTCACTGCTACCTACTCACTCTCAAGCATCTCATAGCAGCTCACCTTCCCCTAGGCTAAGGCATCACAAATCAAGCCACTCTAGTCCTAATAAGAATACATCATATCAATCTCATAAGCATATAACATAAGGGTATTTTGCGAAATCACTGTCCGGGCGCTGACTGATCGTACACACGACTCTGCTCTACGTTTTCCAAAAATCTTTTACTCTTTTTAGAGAACTTGGTTCTATTTTGAAAATATTTCTCAAATCCGCAGTTTGAGTTCAAATATGCCCGAAGGTGTACTCGAATCCCTCAAACCAAGGCTCTGATACCAACTTGTAACACCATAAATTTCAAAACGATTTTTCGCATTATAAAAAAACATAATTCATTCATTATTCATAAAAGCATCATTTTTTAAAACTCAATTGATAACATATATCAATCCCAAGATCTCATAACATAAAAATCCTGTGTGTGTACTGATCAAGTCGGCGCCTTTCCGCGATCCTCACTAGTACCTGAAACACATAACACGAAAAACTGTATGCACAAAGCTTAGTGAGTTCCCCAAATTACCATATATAACACATATTAGCCACTCAAGGCTATAACTTTGTGGGTCCGTGCACCCAAACTCTGTGAACCCTCAGGTTCTATCTCTATGAACCTTCAGGTTCTAACTTTGTAAACATGCACAACATAAATCACATAGAATAATGCAGTGCATCACATAACACATATATAGCATACAAACACTATATCGCATAACTCCGATTACCTACTCAAGGTAAAGTATAGTGAGAAGACTCACCTCGAATATCTCAGTAAATCTCTGATTCGGTAAACTCTGGTCTAGCCCATGCCTAATCACATGAAATAAATACTCTAATTAATACGACCCTCAGGGCTAGGCTAATCTCTCTCTCTCTCTCTCTCTCTCTCTCTCTATATATATATATATATATATATATATATATATATATATATATATATATATACATCCTCTAGGAAGGGTAAAAGACTATCCTACCCTTCCGATGACTCTAAGGTCCAAACATTGACTAACCCTAAAAGTCAACGAAGTCAATGATTAACCTGGACCAAACTCGCCGAGTGCACAACTGTGACTCGGCGAGTCCACATGTTTTATTCACTCCCCTAGTCCTTATTCGACTTACTGAGTCAATCCTCAACTCTGCAAATCATCATAGATCACAATCTGTGAAATGTCCCGACCCAACTAGCCGAGTCCGGCTCCTGACTCGGCGAGTACCATCGTGCACCCTATCCTCTAGATTCCCTCTGACTCACCGAGTCACTTCCCCAACTCAGTGAGTCACCAACTGTGTGATTATCGGGAAAACCCTCGTCCTACTCGCCAAGTCGGCTATTGGACTCGGCGAGTTCATGCCATGCTCAACCTGAACTGACCTCCTGAGGTCAGATCTGCTCCTCTAAACCGTAGATCTAGCTTCCCAAAGCATTATAATCACGTAAAACTAACATCTTGGTGCTCATGCAAAGGCTCAAAGGCCTTATTTGATGATATGACCTCTAAAATGACATCCAAAGCTCATAACCCCCATTAACACTCATAAAGCTCAAGGGAAAAGGGTCTCAGGACCTCTTTGGGTCCAGATCTACAGCACCAACATGAGAGTGGACCAATTACTCCATATAACCATCCTCTAAAGGGGCTAAAAAGCCCTAACTCTAAGAATTACACCATAAACTAAAGAAGGGTCGAATGAATACCTCAAAATGAAGTCTCTGAGCCATGGAATCACTGGATTAGCACCCTCTTCAGCCTCCTCTTGTCTTGGTCCTCTTCTATTTACAAAAACACTAGCAATGATCAAGAAATGACTCTTTTCCTCTCACAAACGCTCTAGCTCACTTAGGGTTTCTCTCTGGGGTCTGGTAGCCGCAAATGACGACCATAAGGCCCCTTAAATAGGCCCCAAACCTGAGGAATTAGGGTTTCATTAAACAGCATGGACTCGTCGAGTCCTTGGGGCGACTCACTAAGTCCAGCCATCCACCCGGATAATGATTCGCGTCTCTACTCGGCGAGTCTACGCATCAACTCGCCTCGTTCTTCCACAAAACTTGAAATTCAACGAATAAATATAATACCTGAAATTTCGGATGTTACAAATCTCCACCAGTCCTTCGCCCCGGACCTCAGCAAGTTCAAGTCACATCTGACCATCTGGTCAGTAGGACATGAGCATGTAAAGAAACACCCCTCCACATCAGATACCCACCTCATGGCTTTGATGGGGTCCTGAGTCCCATCAAAAGTAGGGGCTTTGTGTTATCGAAGTCCCTATACTGAAAAACCCGACTGGCTCCACCCCCTGCCGCCATTACAGCCGATGCAACTACTGCGGCAACTATCTCTACAAGGGCTGCATAACGCTCGTCGAAATACTCAACCATGACGGTCTTAATAGACCCAAACATCTCTGGCAGCTATGCCTAGAACAAAGTGGCAACCTCATCGTGCAAGATCTCTCGAATCATGGCGTCTTGCTCATCTGCCCCCATCCAAATCACAACCTCGGGTGCTACCGGCCCCTCCTGGCTGCCATCTCCTGATCCTGATCCGGATCCCGCCACAAAGTGTCTCGCAACAACCATTCTAAAAATATACCAGAAAGATATCAAATAATCTGCATAATAACAGGGAACCAACTCCCGACTAAACCCTAGGGGTTGTGACTTCCTTGCTACGCGTATGGGTCCTATGTTTTCAATACTAAGGGCCTATACTAATTTCCACACCTACCCATATTTGTCTCAAGTATCATCACAACACCCTGACAATATATATATATATATATATATATATATATATATATATATATATATATATATATATATATATATATATATATGCATGGTGGTCGCTCATTCCTCACTCCTAGAGGAAAGCTAACTATCTCGTAACTAACCTGTGACAACCCCAAATTCTTATCATGTACATTAGATAAATTCGAACTAACTTAAATTCGTTTTGCTACCTTTTAGCACTGTTTAAGGTGTATTTGAGAGTTCTAGACCTAGTACAATCAAGGTATGAGCCTAGAAATGGGATAAGAAGATGCATATCAAGCAAACTAGCGACAAACACTCCAACATATAGAGTGTGCGGCCGCACACTTGAGTGTACGGCCACACACAAGTGTGTGCGGCCACACACCCATTACTGCCACACACTCCCACCTATATATTCAACACTTAGCCTTTTTGAATCACTTTTCCACTTCTACAAGTCTAGAACTCAAAATCCTCTCAAGTATCATCCAACTTTTCACTTCAAACTTCAATCAAGTAAGTGATTCATTTGTAACATCCCGAAATTCAGGTAAAGCTACTTAACCCTTCCATTTTGTCAAATTGTCAAGATTGGTCCCTTTAGAGATTTCGTGGCAAATGAGTACGCTGGGCGTACTGGGGAGTACGTTGCGCGTACTCATGTGCTTAATTTGGATGCGGACTCGCCTGGGTACGCTGGGCGTACCCAGGGTGACGCTGGGCGTAATGTGTCCAGATGAAAACCCTAATTTTGGCTTGTGCACTATATATTGGATGCTAAGGCTCATTTCCCAGCGTCCATAGCAGTGAGTGAAACCCTAAGAAAGAGCCTTCCATCGTCCTTAGTGAGTGTGTGTGATTTTGAAGCTAAAAGTGCCTTGGGGTGTTAGTGAAGAAGAAGGAGAGGAGCTTGTGGAGACTAGAGCTTGAAGTGCAAGTTTGGATCTGAGATCTATAGAGGAAGGAGCTGCATTTACAGGTATAAAGTTCAAAATTTTCCTCTTCATTTTGGTTTGTTGTTGCATGGGCCATTTCTAGGGTTAAAAGTCCCAAAGGTAGAGACTTTATGAGTGTATGGTGCTCCGTGGCCCGAGATCTGTCCCTTTTCAGTGGTATTTGTGTTTTTGATCCATAAAGTTCCCATCTTGGTTGTTGATATGAGGACATGCTTTAGTTTTGAGCTTTCTACGGCTAGAAATGGGATATTATGGGTGTTAGTGACTTGTTCAGCCATGCAAAGGCCTAAAGTCATCGACTTTATGGATTAAGAAGCTTAGAAATGGTCAAATCTAGAAGTTGGACGTGAGTGTTAACTGTTTAAGACCTCAAGAGCTGAAGGACTGAAACTGGGAGTTACGCGAAGCATAATCCCAGTACGCGCAGCGTAAGGGGTCGTGCACCCCGTTTCTGTAGGACACCGGGCACGCCCAACATACATGTTTGGTACGCGAGGCGTGACCCAGAGGGTTGACTTTTGTTGACTTTTAGGGTTTGGTCAACTTTAGGGACTTTGAGCCATGAAATGGGTAAAATGGTCCTTTTACCCTCCTGAGAGTGATAAGAAAGGAAATGGTCTGGCCTTGGGTAATATATTAACGTAGAGTGTTTATTTCATATGATTAGGCGGAGGCTAGACCCCATTTCGTAGAGTTCGAGATTACCGAGTTACCGAGGTGAGTCTTCTCACTATACATTACCTAGAGTGGTATTTATGTGCTGACTGGAGGGTCTTATGTGTTATGTATGAGATTTGAGCTATGTGATATATGTATGCTATATGATTGTACAGACCGGACCAGAGGCTCCAATGATACAAACTGGGCCGAAGGGCCCAACGAGCTATGACTGGACCAGAGGGTCCAACGAGCTATGACCGGACCAGAGGGTCCAATGAGCTACAGGACTGGAGGGTCCCGCTGAGATACATCGACTGGAGGGTCGTACTGTAGCCTCGAGTGGCATATGTGTTGTATGCGGTTTTTGGGGAACTCACTAAGCATTTGTGCTTACAATTGTTGTGTCATGTGTTTTAGGTACTAGCGACGACCGTGGGAAGGCGCCGGCGTGATCCGTACACACACAGTCAGAGGATTTCATTTATGATCTTGGGATATGATTTTATTTGTTACAATTTGGTATCAGAGCCTTGGTTTGAGGGACTCGGATGCACCCTCGGGCGTATCTGAACTCAAATTGAGGATTTGAGAAATTTTCAACAATAAAACAATTTTTTTTTCTAAAAGAGCAAGCGATTTTGAGACAATCAGAGCGGAGTAGTTTGTACGGACAGCTAGGGCCCGAACGGTGAATCCCCAAAATACCCTTACGTTATTTGTTATGAGATATGATATGATATGTTATGCATGCTAGAGTAGGCCAGGTATTCATATTAGGACTAGAGTGGCCTGATTTGTGATGCCTTGGCCTAGGAGATTTATCCTGCTATGAGATGCCTTGAGAGTGAGTAGGTAGCAGTGAGGAGCGTATGAGAGGTCTACTGGAGGGTAGCCAATGTATAGTGACAGTAGAGTATTTGTGATCTAGGATCCAAGGAGGAGGACTTGGGGTGAATACTGATGCGGTGTGGTCGGTAGTATAGGGCCCGTACTAATGAAGACACCGGATCAGTGAGCAGTCCGAGTAAGAATCCTTAGGATACTAGGGGACGAGTAGGGTTGCGTTATCGAGTGCGAGTATGCTTGAGCGAGTCTCTGATGTGGTTATGTTGTATTTCAGAGACACCATGGTTGGGACACGACACACACCTAAGAGCAGCGGTGTCAGTGACGAGGAGATCCGTCGGTTGATTCATGAGGAGGTGGCTGCGGCTATACGAGCTGAGATACCAGAGATGTTCGGGTCTATCAAGACCATGTTGATTGAGACTTTCGATGAGCGGTATGCCGTTCTTACTGATGTTGCGGCCACCGCAGTCGTCGCTGCTGCCAGGCCGCAGGGAGGCGATTCGTTGTTGTACCGGGAGTTCGGCAACACGAAGCCACCAGAGTTTGATGGGATGCAGGATCCAATCGCTGCGATGAGATGGATTGCAGATGTTGAGGGATATTTCTACACTTGCTCGTGTCCAGAGCATTTGAGGGTGCGGTTTTGCCCTGAGCAGGTGTCTACCGAGCAGGCACACATGAGCCGATATCTGAGCATTTTGAGGAGACATATCCTTCAGTTCATGGTGAACTCGACTTACTGGACATTTTCCTAACTCCAGGAAAATGCTCGAAAGAGGGAGATCGAGCTAGAGACTCAGGCTAGGGAGGAGGCGGAGTCTCAGGGGAGGGATCGGCGGCCGGCACGGTCTCAGCCGGCAGCCAAGCGGGCAAAGCCAGCTAATTCGAGATCTGGGGGTATGAAGGGTCGCACTTGTGGGAAGTGCGGAAAGAGTCACGAGGGGACGTGCAGAGCTGGGATATGTTACAAGTGTGGGAAGGAGGGGCATATCACGAGGGATTACCCCATGGGATTCTCGGTTTGCTTTCATTGCAACCAGACCGGCCATCGGAAGGCTGAGTGCCCTCAGCTACATCAGGGATAAGTGCAGGGATCTGCGCCTGCTGAGAGAGCTACCGAGGTTCGGCCAGTGAAGGCCGAGGCACCGAAGGCTCGCAGGAGAGCCCTTTAGTTGACAGCGGAGGAGGTCTGCGCAGCACCCGACGTTCTGGCTAGTATGTATTCTTCCCTCTACTTATTTTGAGTCTGAGATATTATGCTTATATTATGATATGCGTAGATACTTTTCTTGTGAATTATGTACCTACCTTGGAGCTATTTGACTCGGGTGCGATTCGGTCTTTTGTGTCATTAGCTTTTAGCCGCCATATCAGTATTTGTCGAGAGGAATTGAGTCGACCTCTTCGGGTTTCCATAGCAGACGAGCGAGCGGTATATGCTATTGAGGTGATTCGGGGATGTGTACTCGAGATCTTCAGTGTCGAATTCCTGATTGATTTGGTCCCGATTGCGATAAGGGACGTTTGTGTTATAGTGGGTATGGATTGGTTGAGCCGCTTTGGGGATGTTATAGACTGCGAGCGACAGTTGGTGATGATACGAGACCCTATTGGGGGAGTGCTTATGGTGTACGACGAGGATACCCATCCTAAGTCAGCATTTTGCTCAGCTGCTAGGGCGAGGCAAAGTCTACAGCAGGGCTGTAGTGGGTTTGTGGCCTACGTGATGGACACACGAGCGGCAGTGGAGAGGCCGAAATCGGTTGATTAGGTACCGATAGTGCGAGAGTTCCCTGACGTTTTCCCCGAGGAGCTACTGGGTGTGCCTCCCGAGAGGTAGGTGGAGTTTCGCATCGATTTAGTTCCGGGAGCGGCGCCTATTGCTAAGGCACCCTATCGCCTTGCGCCGCCAGAGATGCAAGAGTTATCCTCACAGCTCCAAGAGCTACTGAGGAAGGGATTTATCAGATCGAGTAGCTCGCCTTGGGGAGCGCCGATCCTCTTTGTCAAAAAGAAGTATGGTTCACACCGAATGTGCATTGATTACAGGGAGTTCAACAAGTTGACAGTCAAGAACCGTTACCCCATACCAAGGATCGATGATTTGTTCGATCAATTGCAGGGAGCATCTTTGTTCTCCAAGATCGATCTGAGGTATGGGTATCATTAGATGAGAGTGCGGGATGAGGATGTCCAGAAGACGGCGTTCAGAACTCGTTATGGGCATTACGAGTTCGTGGTGATGCCTTTTGGGCTCACCAATGCACCGGCAGCGTTCATGGATCTCATGAACAGGGTATGCAGGCCGATGTTGGATCGTTCGGTGATCGTGTTCATCAATGACATATTGGTTTATTCGAGATCTAAGGAGCAGCATGAGGATCATCTGAGAGAGATTCTCGAGGTGTTGAGGCCGGAGAAGCTTTTCGCTAAGTTCTCCAAGTGTGATTTCTGGTTGCGAGAGGTTCAGTTCATGGGACACCTCGTCAACCAGAATGGGATAATGGTCGATCCGGCCAAGATTGAGGCGGTGATGAGTTGGGAGGTGCCAAGATCCCCCAACGAGATCAGGAGCTTTCTGGGATTGGCCGGCTATTATCGGAGATTTATCAGGGATTTCTCCAAGATTGTGGTTCCTCTCACAAGGTTGACCCGGAAGGGCGTGATTTTTAGTTGGGGTCCGGAGCCGCAAACCTCATTCGAGACGCTTCGCCAGAGATTGTGAGAAGCCCCAGTTTTGGCCCTTCCAGAGGGAATGGATGACTTTGTGGTATATTGTGACGCATCGATATCGGGACTGGGTGCGGTGCTGATGTAGAGAGGGCATGTGATAGCATACGCGTCGAGGCAGCTGAAGCCTCATGAGACAAGGTATCCTACTCACGATCTGGAGTTGGGGCTGTGGTGTTCACCCTCAAGATCTGGCGTCACTATTTGTATGGGGTCCGGTGTACCATATACACGGACCACAAGAGCTTAAAGTATATGATGGATCAGCCAAACCTGAACATGCGTCAGCGAAGATGGTTGGATGTGGTAAAGGGTTACGATTATGAAATCTTGTACCACCCGATTCGAGAGTACCCCGATTCGAGATATCTGCATGCGACTGACAGTCATGACACTGGTGTTGGACACCATTCGGGAGGCCTAAGTGGAGGCTGTATTACCGGAGAACCGCAAGAGAGAGCGGGTGATTGGGCAGGTGTCTAAGTTCACCAACGATATTCAAGGGCTTTTGAACTTTCAGGGTCGAATTTGGGTATCGTATGTAGGTGGGGCGCGTACCATTCTGATGGAGGAGGCGCATAGATCGATATTTTCGATTCATCTAGGGGCCATTAAGATATATTTGGACCTGAAGAGAGAGTACTGGTGGCCCTATATGAAGAGGGATGTGGCGTGGTTCGTGGAGAGGTGATTGACCTGTCGTAGGGTTAAGGCCGAGCACCAGCGTCCGCATGGCAAGTTGCATCCACTTGAGGTTCCCCAGTGGAAGTGGGAGCAGAATTCTATGGATTTCATCACCAAATTGCCAAGGACCGCGAGAGGTGTAGACGCAATATGGGTGATCGTTGACCGGTTGACGAAGAGCGCTCATTTCCATGCTATCAGTGAGAGCTCTTCCGCGAAAAGGTTGGCAGAGGTGTATGTGAGGGACGTGGTATCGCGACATGGTGTACCGATCTCGATGGTATTGGATCGGGATGTGCATTTCACTTCAAGGTTTTGGAAGAAGTTTCATGAGGAGTTGGGTACTAGGTTGCATTTCAGTACCGCTTACTACCCACAGACGGACGGACAGAGTGAGCGGACGATTCAGATGCTCGAAGACATGCTTCGGGCATGTGGATTGGAGTTCGGAGGAAGTTGGGATATGTATCTGCCCTTGGCTGAGATTTCCTATAACAACAACCACCATTCGAGCATTGGGATGCCTCCCTTTGAGTTGTTATATGGGAGGAGGTGTCGGACTCGTATTTGTTGGGAGAGGTAGGGCAACGAGTGATGGGCAACACTGAGATAGTGCTTCAGACAACTGAGTAGATACAGCAGGTTAGACAGAGATTGCTGACGGCCCAGGGTCACCAGAAGAGTTACGCGGATAGGCATCGATCGGAGCTCGAGTTTCAGGTTGGAGATTTTGTGCTCCTGAAGGTGTCTCCTTGGAAAGGAGTGATCCGATTCAGGAAGAGATGCAAGTTGGGGCCCCGGTACATTGGACCGTTCAAGGTGATTGCGAGGGTGGACAGAGTAGCATATCGATTGGAGCTACCTGCGGAGCTGATCCAGATTCATGATACCTTCCATGTGTCTCAACTGAGGAAGTGTATAGCCGACGAGTCGGCAGTGGTGTCGTTGGATGATATCCAGGTCGATGCAGGACTGAATTATGTGGAGATACCGATCGCGATCTTGGACCGGAAGGTCAAGGTGCTGAGGAACAAGGAGGTGCCCCTGGTTCAAGTCTAGTGGTAGCATCGGAGGGGGTCCGAGCTAACTTGGGAGCCGGAGTCAAAGATGCGGGAGCAACATCCGGAATTGTTTTCGGCATGTGACTTTGAGGGCGAAGTCTGGTTCTAGTGGGGGAGAATTGTAACATCCCGAAATTCAGGTAAAGCTACTTAACCCTTCCATTTGTCAAATTGTCAAGATTGGTCCCTTAAGAGATTCCGTGGCAAATGAGTACGCTGGGCGTACTCATGCGCTTAATTTGGACGCGGTCTCGCCTGGGTACGATGGGCGTACCCAGGGTTACGCTAGGCGTAATGTGTCCAGATGCAAACCCTAATTTTTGGCTTCCGCACTATATATTGTATGCTAAGGCTCATTTCCCAGCCTCCATAGCAGTGAGTGAAACCCTAAGAGAGAGCCTTCCATCGTCCTTAGTGAGTGTGTGTGTGATTTTGAAGCTAAAAGTGCCTTGGGGTGTTAGTGAAGAAGAAGGAGAGGAGCTTGTGGAGGCTAGAGCTTGAAGTGCAAGTTTGGATCTGAGATCTACAGAGGAAGGAGCTGCATTTAGAGGTATAAAGTTTAAAACTTTCCTCTTCATTTTGGTTTGTTGTTGCATGGGCCATTTCTAGGGTTAAAAGTCCCAAAGGTGGAGACTTTATGAGTGTATGGTGCTCCATGGCCCGAGATATGTCCCTTTTCAGTGGTATTTGTGTTTTAGATCCATAAAGTTCCCATCTTGGTCGTTGATATGAGGACATGCTTGAGTTTTGAGCTTTCTAGGGCTAGAAATGGGATATTATGGGTGTTAGTGACTTGTTCAGCCATGCAAAGGCTTAAAGTCATTGACTTTATGGATTAAGAGGCTTCAAAATGGTCAGATCTAGAAGTTGGACATGAGTGTTAACTGTTTAAGACCTCAAGAGTTGAAGGACTGAAACTGGGAGGTACGCGGGGCGTAATCCCAGTACGTGCAGCGTAAGGGGTCGTGCACCCCGTTTCTGTGAGGACGCCGGGTACACCTAGCGTACATGTGTGGTACGTACAGCGTAACCCGGAGGGTTGACTTTTGTTGACTTTTAGGGTTTGGTCAACTTTAGGGTATTTGAGCCATGAAAGGGGTAAAATTGTCCTTTTACCCTCCTGAGAGTGATAAGAAAGGAAATGGTCTAGCCTTGGGTAATATATTGATGTAGAGTGTTTATTTCATATGGTTAGGCGGAGGCTAGACCCCATTTCATAGAGTTCGAGATTACCTTGTTACCGAGGTGAGTCTTCTCACTATACGTTACCTAGAGTGGTATTTATGTGCTGACCGGAGGGTGTTATGTGTTATGTATGAGATTTGTGCTATGTGTTATATGTATGCTATATGATTGTACAGACCGGACTGAAGGGTCCAACGATACAGACCGGGCTGAAGGGCCCAACAAGCTATGACCGGACCAGAGGGTCCAATGAGCTACGGGACTGGAGGGTCCCGCTGAGATACATCGATCGGAGGGTCGTACTGTAGCGTCGAGTGGCGTATGTGTTGTATGCGGTATTTTGAGGAACTCACTAAGCATTTGTGCTTACAGTTGTTGTGTCATGTGTTTCAGGTACTAGCGATGACTGTGGGAAGGCGTCGGCGTGTTCCGTACACACACAGTCAGAGGCTTTCATTTATGATCTTGGGATATGATTTTATTTGATAACAAGTGTTGAACATGTAATTTGAGAATTTTTAAAGATAATTATGTCGTTGAAAAATGAAAAAAAATTGTTTTGAAATTTTTACGTTGTTACATTATCTTTTGATTTGCTAATACATGACCTTAGCTAGCCTTCCCCTTTTCTTTTATCCATGTAAACATCCATTTTTAACCAAGAACACCAAGAAAACCAAGAACAGACACTAGTTTGGGACCTTAATCACCCATTTCAAGCCTCTATAACGTGTATACACTTGTCAAAACTTGTTATATGCCAAGAACACGTGATGATAAGCTTGAAAAACATGATTTTGTCAGCTTCATAAGGGGTGTACGGCCGCCTACATCATGGTGGCCACACACACCCTTTTTAGGTCCAAAAATGACAATGAACTCCATATAAGGCTAGAGCATGCAGTAAGAAACCTTCCTAGAGGAGTCAAAAGGCCTTAAAATACGTTTTGGAACACTTCATGGGGAGTGTGCGGCAGCACACACACCCTGGCTGCACACACTCAATTATGGTGTATTTTGACCATATACTCCCTTGTATAGCCATATTCTCCTTATATAAAATCATACATGGTTGTAACACTTACATATAAGTGTTTACTAGTCCCTAAGGTGGCCCCAATTTAATAATTAGTTGTTACAAATGCTAATTGTATACATATATATGTCATTATATGGTTAATAGGATTCGTTTGTGCTCAAGACTCCAATTGACACCCAACAACATTATATCGATCTTAAAGTCGCATCACTTACTGCATGTGAGTTCATACCCCTTAATCTACCTTTTAAGTGATTTTAAATGCTTTTATGGGGGAGGGGGAATACAAATTGAAACATTATAGTTATTATATCAATCACATGTGATTAATAACTACCAAACGATGGATTTACTATACTTTTAGCTGTTTTATCAATCAAACTACTTCAAAATGATTATCAAACTCTTTTACATGTTAAACTCTTTATCAAACTTGTTCTTACATGACAAAACTTTTCCTTTAACTCTTTTACACTTATATATTGTCCAAACCTTGTCTAATGTATATATAGTTATATAAGTAAGGTTTGAAGGACTTAGGACTGATAACACACTTTATTTCCTGTTCCTTGTTTGGTTGTGGACTTAGGGCACCCTGTTGTTTGTCCGAGTGTCGTTTGATACTTAGTTATATATTATGTATATATGTAGAGACATAAAATCTTTTATCTCAGTTCAATACACTCAGTTATACAAATAACTTTACTAGTAAACTATAATAGGTATAACTTAGGAAGACACTACTCATTACTTCAAGTACAAAGAAACATACAAAGATTCAGTTCATACATGGGTCAATGCATACTATTTTTAGAAACTAAGAGAACATACTATAATGAGAAACAATACATACTATACACTATACAAGAGAACATACTATGATGAGAAACAAAAGAGAACATACTACATACTAGACTGAGAGAACATATAATACTCTAGTACGTACATTACATATACAAGTGTACAATAACCTAAATGTGAACCATTGTTCGGGGCATGGCATCACTGCCATGGCCTAATTTGTATCCAGAATCTCTTGGAGGGAGAGCGTGAGTTTGTGTATAGATCTATACTAGATTGACTATCCTACACCTTGTTGTTCGCTTCAGTGGGACTTGCAAGTCTACGGGTGCCAAATTTCATTTCTTCCGATGTCTTTCATCATCGTGTTATTAGTCGATAGTATGGTGCAATCATTTCACATTACACCTTAATTAACGGCCGAATTAAGGTAGGTAGTACAGCAGTAGTTACTATATAAAACAACACTACAGTATTATTATTATTATTTCCCCATCACATTCAAATTGTGATCTTCTCACATAAAGAGTAATGTAAAAACTATATTTTTGGTTAATGATAGTCACACTTGAGAAAATACACACTCATACAAGAAACAAACATACAGAACATTTGATGCTTTGGTAGAAGGCTACGTTTAGTAGAAAATATAGGATTTTCTAGGAGATACAAACATTTACTATAAACATTTACAAACTTATACATCAAACACTTACAAACATTTTCATGCAAACAATGACACTAAAATGCTTATGAACTCACCAACTTTAAAGCTCATAAACTCTATAGGATTAGAATGTCAAATCCAAGCAGATAACACATTTTCAAACAAGTTATTCATTTTAAAATCACATAATTCTCATAACAGAATTCACAAAAATCCCATTTATTTAATTTACAAAACACAACTCCATAATCGTTTGATTAATAATCTAGGATCCTCAAAACACAACTCTGTCTCTGGTGTGTACAATCAAGCCGGCGCCTTCCCGCGATCTTGAGAAGAACCTGAAACACATATCACATTACACAGTAAGCACGAAGCTTAGTGAGTTCTCCCAAATACCACACATTCTCATTATCCTCTCATGGCTATACTCAGATAAGACCCTGCGGTTAATGTGTCTCGCTAGGACCGTGTGGTCCCAAAACTCGGGTGGACCCTCCGGTCCTAACTTGGTAAGCTCAAAATAATACACATCATAAATCACAAAGACATAATGCAGGATATCACAATACTCAATATAAGCACATAAGACCCTCTGGTCACACAAAGGTTACCACTCTAGGTAAAGTATAGTGAGAAGACTCACACGGATGATGTACAGCCCCTATAAACGTTGTTGCTGCCCACCGGCCTCTATCTCTTATCCAAACCCACAATTAACCCAATTAGGAACTGTTGAGAGAAAAACTTGGAGACACACTTGAACAAACGTTAGAATAAGTAAGTTGCGGAATAGTTAATCCCTAAGGATCTAAAAGCTCAACAATAATAAAGTTAGATAGTTAGATAGTTAGATAGTTAGTTGCGGGAAGTAAAGAAAGATAAATGAAAACAGTTATATCAAGAATACACTTAAACTGATTCATAACAAGGAATGCATTCACTCCAAGTTAGTAAGCGAGATCAAGTTTAGTGATTAAGTCTAGAAGACTTGCTCCGAAGAGAGGTTATGTTCCAGTAGCAGTTTGAGTGTGAAGAGTAATAAGATTGATAACAGATGAAGATAAGAAAGATGATTGAATGAGAAATCTTGTGTATTGAGAAGTTAAGAGTTTTCACACTCACATATATCACAAGTACATAATACATAAGAAAGAGTCTCTATTTATAGAGTTTAGAAAAGAACAGCTCTATGAGCAGCCGTGTAAGGCATGCTGGATAATAAAGTGAATTACATAGTAAAAGAAATAACTAAGACTGCGGATAGGAAAGACTTGAATACCCCAGATGCTGATATGGTTGCTGATGAAGAATGGTTGCAGTCACAGTTGTAGAGATTGACTCCCGGTGCTGTATTTTGCTGTAAGTACTGAACCGTTGCGGTAGTTAAGTTCAAGAGGGTCACTTTTATGTTTCAACAATTTCCCCTAAGTGACCTCTTTAACTTTGGTTCAGTTATCATGTTTGAGAAACTTGATCAAAATCCACCAAAATTTTCTAACATTTTCCAGCCATATGATTCTTCTGGAGATCTCAAACTTGACTTCAGTAATAGTGTGCTTTGATTTTTCTACTGCGGTCTTGCATATGTCAAGTTGCTTCTTGGGTAGGCGATGCATGGCATTCATCGGAATGAAATATTTGACATTGTCCGTCTTCCGTTTGAATATGATGCCAAGTTCTAGGAAGTTGGTTGCGCCTAGAGATCTTTCTTCAAAACCTTCTGTAAGCATTGACACTAGTTCCAGTGGTGGAAGGTCAAATTTCTTGATGATGGTGGGGTGGATGTCCGCATCAATCTTCGCAAAGTCACAGACAGTGTCTTTGAGGAAGGATTTGGCTTTGTCGAGAGCTATCTGCATCTTAAGATGTTTCTCTGCCTTGTTCTGAAAAACTCTGGTAATGAGAAATATTTCTTCAGGGTTCATGCAGGGGAAGTCTGCCTGGGTGCAGATGTAATCACGCTCTCTTCTGGTCAGAGTGAATTGAGCAAAGTCTGCTTTCATAAACTTCCGCATCTTGTAGTTCTTCACTACGGATGGTCTATCATTAGAACAAATATTTTCAACTGAAGAGCCATGCTTCGCATAGAAGCGAGTCAGTCCTTCGAATTCCATTGGCAGACGCTTGTGATCAGGAAGACTTCGGTCGAAGGAGTCAAAAACAGCAAAGTACCTGGCATTGGGAGAAATTGGAATATCCCAATAACCATCGGATGGTGGTTTAGCATATGTGAGGTAGGGAGTGTAGTCTTCATCAAGTAGCCTGCAGAGAGGATTGACCCATGAATTGATCAGCGATCCATCAATCATAGTGTCAAAACCACATTTTCTCCATATAATTTCGGCTAACTAGGCTGCTTTCCAGTCATGTTTCCTTTGGGCAGTAGCAGGAGAGTCAGTAGAGCTTTCTGAAGACATATGATCCTGAAGATTCTTTAAGTGAGGAGGAGTCACAGGTCTGTTTAGGGTGTTTTTAGGTGATGAGTGGGGAGATGGAATATTTTGAGATGGTGGAGGAGAGGGCTGCGGAGTGGGAATTTTGTTTGTGGTGATTGGAGGGCTCTGACAGATGGATGTATTTGACCAATCGCCTTCTTTATCAATTCCCCCTCTTGAGGAATGCAACCCTGGTGCTTCCTCAAGCCATTGTTTGAGTCCATCAACTTTGGCACAAACCTCAGCAAAGTGTGCTTTCATCGATTCAGCCAATTGGGAGTTGTTTGGAATGGCAGAGTTGAAGAGCAACTTGTGAATATCCTTTGTGAGCTGAAGTATCTCTGGGCCATGAAAGTTTGATGTGAGGGATTTCTGCATGCGGGCGATTGTTGCATGCAGGACAGAAATCGTGGACTCATAAGCAGTATGAGTTTCCTCTATTACCCTTTGGGACTGGGCAGCTTGATCCGCAACAGCTGCTTGTAAGCCTTGTTTGATTGCGGTTACCTCAGTGATGAGGTGTTCCGCTGCGGCCATAAAATCTTGATGGTCGGCCCTACGGTTGTTGTCGAGAGATCGAATCCCCATCTCGACTTTAAGAGAGATGCGCTCAGCGGCCATACACTCTCTCATTTCGAGTCGTTCGATGCACTCAATTAGGGATTGCGGACCTGGGATACCTTCTGGTGGAGGTTGAGTAGGCTTAACCGCAGCCAATATTTGATCAACTTTGGCTTGAAGGTTAAGGAACTCTTTGCGAGTGACAATATCTTTCTTCTTTTTCTTCTTCTTTTCTTTAGGCTTTGAAGTGGAGTGCTGAGAACTGCTGGATTCTTCTTCTTCCTCGAACATCATGAGGCCGCCATCCGAGGGATTCGGTTTGTTGACCTCTTGGATGTCTTCATCGTCAAAACCGAAGGTTGGGGCCGAGCTGAGTTCAATAGCTGGCTCTTCGTCTTGAGATGGGTTGACCGCGGTAGGTGGAACAAGAGTTGAAATAGGAGGAACATTAGATGTACCTGAGGCTGCGGTTAAGGCTTGAGCTTTCAGCACAGTTTTAGCCATTTGGTCCATCCAGGTCTGAACCTTTAGGATTGTGGCAGCAGTGTGGGCGTTGCTGATGGCATTTGCCTAGTACCTGGCGACTGACAGAATTTCTTGTTCCTTCTGCTATTGTTGCTTGATCTGATGCTCCTTGCGGGCTTTGAATGCCCTTTTGAAAGCAACATACTTCTTAATTTCAACATCAGTGGTTGGTTGATACCGACTCCAAGAGTCATTTGAGTCTTTATCGTCAATTCCTTGTTGTCGCACCAAGGTGTCCCTTGGGTTCACGGATCCTTGCACATTAGTGCTCACCGTGCCTAAACCACCTGATACAGATGTAAGCAGAGTAGGATTTCCTGGGCTTCCTTGGTCTCCTTGACCCGTGGTCAAGTTTGGCCTCGGCCCAGTTCTGGCATGGGCGAAAGAGACGCCCTGCGGATGGAGTGGTGTTTGTAGTGTTTGGGATACTTGCAAGAGGATGGAGTCTAACTCCTCAAAAGAAAAGATGTGCAGCCGGGAAGCCCTGGAGACCTTAGGGCGATTACCAATTCTATCTACTTGAGATACAACTGGGGGGGGGATGTCTCCACGTTCAGAAGAAGATGATGATGAAACAATCTCACAAGATGAGGTTGAGTGGTATTCGATAGTGGCATTGAATGGATGTGCGGCCATCCCAAGGACTACTGGAGCCTGTTGAGAGGCTTCAGTATCAGTCCGGTCACGCATATGGCTAGTGGTTTCGGTTGTTTTTCTTTTCATGAGGATAGATATGGGTTGTCTATCTTCCTCAGAGTCACTGCTCGATATAGTGGTGGTTTTGGTTTTGCATTTCTTGGAGGGTGCAGTTCGTTTTGGGGCTTTCTTTTTGGGTGTTGTAGCTTTCCTTTTAGAAGCTACAAATTTTCTCCGTTGAGAAATGTTAGAGAGTGTAGTCGCAGAGGGGGTTACGGTTCCCTCAGGAAGAATAGTTGAAGAAGGAAGAGGTGGGTTAGAAGGGTATGGGATAATACCCTCCGTGGCCTCAATATGATCTGAGACATCAGCAGTCTCAAGACCAAGCAGTGAAAGAATGTGTATGGGGAGCCTATGGATAGGTCCAAAAATAGTTTGATCAGAGGAAGGAGTATACCTTTTGAGATCCTTAGTGACAAAGAAATTGATGTCACTTCCCATGTCGAGACCAGCATCCGCATGCAGATCAGAAATACACAGAGACCAAAAGCGAGCAAAAGTGAGCTCGGTTGGGTTTTCCTTTAGTTGTTCTTTGGGAATGTACTGGAGGAAATCATCCTAAAGAATTTGATTGTAGTTGACATGATGGCCGGTGAAGATGCTCCATACAAGTTCAAGGAGCTTGAGTCCCATGTTGTCGATGCCTCTGGTTCTGCCAGACAGACAGCGAATAACAAAGTGGCATACAAACTGCCAAACCGCAGGCAGCTGATTCTTCTTAAACTCACCAATACCTCGGATCGGTTTCTGGTAACCCATTTGGTAGAGTGCGGTAGTGATATCGGATAAGGATGGAGTGAAGATTTTGATGGAGGGATGGATTAACAGGTTAATGGAGGTTAAGAATTTTTCTTTGGTCAAGATGACCAGGGAATCGTTGAGGAGGTTCAGATGCACTTCTTGGGGGTTTTCCAGTGGTCTGTATGTAGACAGAGCACACTTAAAGAGTGTAGAAACAGGAACAACATCATTGAATGCGTCGAACGGACCAAATAAGTTGTGGTTCTTGAGATGCTTGATCATCAGTTTTGTTGGAGCATTGTAAGATGGATGATCGTCAAACACATCTCTGAAGTTGCTTGAAGCGATTGTTGGTGATGTGGAACCGGTTTGATTCATCGAGCTTGAAGCCTTTGATTGCTTCTTGGATGCACCAGATTTT
Organism: Lactuca serriola; assembly: GCF_051521515.1. Classification (NCBI taxonomy): domain Eukaryota; kingdom Viridiplantae; phylum Streptophyta; class Magnoliopsida; order Asterales; family Asteraceae; genus Lactuca; species Lactuca serriola. The sequence continues at coordinate 96,012,069 of NC_136409.1, forward strand.
GCCATTGAGAGTTGTGAGATTGAAGTTCTTGAGAGCTTTTGTGAGTTTTGGGAGAGTTAAGAGAGTAATCGATTAAGGAGAGCGTAAACGATTATAGAGAAGAAGGAGGGTTTATAAAGGGGGTAAAAGGATTTTAACCCTAGGTAAAAGATAAAAGGGGGTAAGAAGTTGAATGAGGTTTTGGGGGGAATCAATGATTCTGGGATTGAATCTCAACCACACGAATATGAAACGGGTTTTGAAGAGATTTGAGAAATCTTAAAAGGGGTTTTGCATTTAATGGTGAAGTGGGCGCATGGTAATACGTCAGGTAATCGTGGGTTGATGAGAGAGAATGTTGTAACTGATTGGACGTGTTTGGGAGAGGAAAGGACAAGTTGAGAAAGGATTGATTTGGGAATCATTCTTTTTGTCATCATCCCTAAAATAGGTCTGATACAAGGTTTATTAAGAAAGGTAAAGTGATAGTTTCTAAAGGGAATGTTTGTATTTTATTTAATGAAGGATTATTAAATAGCACACAAAGATTCAAGAGTTAATGAATCTATTGGAATTTATTTGAGGTGGTTGCGGACGAATTCATTAATGCAGTTGAGAAACTCCATCGCGGATGAAAAATTTCAGAGAATCTTTCAGAATATGATCTTTGATGAAATGGTACCGTAACTCAATGTGTTTCGTCTTTGAGTGCTGAATAGGATTATGAGAAATAGCTATAGCACTTTCAGAGTCACAGTAAATTGGTATCCGCAACATTCTGTACCCGTAGTCTAGTAATTGTGTCTTCATCCAGAGAACTTGGGAACAGCAGCTGGCTGCGGCCACATATTCTGCTTCTGCGGTAGATAGAGATACACACGTTTGTTTTCTTGAAGACCAGCTTACAAGTCTTCCTCCTTGAAATTGACATCCACTTGAAGTACTTTTCTATCGAGCTTGCAACCTGCATGATCCGCATCGGTGAAGGTTTGAAGACTGAAGTCGTTGCCTGCAGGATACCATAAACCCATATATTTGCTTCCTTTAAGATACCGAAGAATTTGTTTGGCTGCGGTCATGTGAGACACTTTTGGATCAGCCTGGTATCTTGCACATACACCAGTTGCAAAGACAATGTCAGGTCTGCTTGCGGTGAGGTACATTAGCAAACCAATGATGCCTCAATAAGTCTTGTGATCCACAGATTCACCAGAGGGGTCAACAAAGATCTTATATCCGAAGGCCATAGGGACTTTAGCAGAAGAGCAGTTATCCATTGAGTATTTCTTCAGAAGTTCTGTGGTGTATTTTTCTTGATGAATGAAAATTCCTTGTTGAATTTGTTTGACTTGAAGACCTAGAATGAAGTTGATCTCTCTATTCATACTCATTTTAAATTTGTTGGTCATGAGCTTTGCAAATTCATCTACCATATCTTGATCAGTAGAGCCAAAAATGATATCATCCACATATATTTGTACCATCATAAGGTGGTCACCATTTGCTTTTCTGAATAATGTGGAATCAATCACTCCTCTTTTGTACCCGGATGAGACAAGAAAATCAGAGAGTGTCTCCTACCAAGCCCTTGGAGCTTGTTTCAGGATATAGACTGCTTTTTCGAGCTTATAGCAGTGGTCTGAAAATTCATCATTTTCGAATCCTGGAGGTTGCTGAAGATAAACTTCTTCTTTTAGTTCACCATTGAGGAAGGCACTCTTAACGTCAATTTGTTGTACCTTGACATTTTTGTGAGCTGCGTATGCTAGAAAGATTCGGATGGATTCCATTCGTGCTACTGGAGCATACGTTTCATCGTAGTAAATGCCTTCTAGTTGATTATAGCCCTTGGCAACAAGTCTTGCCTTGTTTCGGATGACTAAGCCAGATTCGTCTAGCTTGTTTTTGAAAACCCATCTTGTACCAACAATGGTATGACCTTGTGGAAGAGGAACAAGTTGCCATACCTTGTTTCTTTCAAATTCTTCTAATTCTTTTTGCATTGCAGCTATCCAGTCTGGTTCAAGCAGAGCTTCTTTGATCGTTCGAGGTTCAACCGAAGACATAAATGTTGCATAATGGCAGTGGTCAGATAAATCCTTGGAAGACCAAGTCTAGATACCTGCTGATGGGTTGCCGATAATTTGACCTGGTGGATGGTCTTTTGTCCATACATGAAGATGTGGCATTAGATGATTAGCAGCTGGGTAGAAGGAATGTCTTGGATATCAGAGGAATCTGCGGTTGGGGAATGCAGTTCCCCTGGACTTGAGAACATCCTGCTGAATCATCTTGATTTATTGAAGCAGAGTTTACTTGAGGGATTAGCAGAGGTTGAGGTTCCCCCTGGATTGCGGATGGGAGTTCCTCTGGAACCTGAGAAGGTTCCCCCTAGAATGCAGATGAAAGAGTGACAATTCTAGGATCGAATCTAGTGTCAATATTCTCTACGAGTTCGCCATCTGATTCGTCCGAAAGTTCGATTGATGGTGAGATTACACTTCGGGCAGGAATGTAAGCAGCATCAGGTACTGGAACCTCAACGGTTGCAACAATATCCGGAGTAGAGCTTTCCCCCTCAACCGGAGAGGTGGAAGTATTGAGCGATACTACTTCAGATAAAGACGGTCCATATACATCGGCATGTTGTTTTTGAGCTGCGGATGACACTAGGACTTCAGATAGTTTTTCCGTTTCAATGGGATCAAACAGATCATCATAGTTGATTTCAACTAGATTTAGAGGTTTATAAGTTGCTGGAATGTCACTTTCCATGATTTCAGTTGTTTCGGTAGACGGAGTAGCACTGCGGATGTGAGAGTCATAAAATTTCACATCAAAGCTTTCAATGATCAACCTTGTTCTTCTGATGAGCACTCGATATGCAACCTTGTTAGCGGAATAACCAAGGAAGATACCTTCGTCAGACTTCGGTGCAAACTTATTGAGTTGATCTCTATTGTTGATCACGAAGCATCTACATCCAAAGATATGAAAGAAACGAACATTGGGTTTGCGATTGTTGAGCCCTTCATATGGCGTTTTATTGAGACGCTTGCACACAATACTTCGATTTTGAACAAAGCATGTGGTTGCTACTGTTTCGGCCCAGAAATAGAGAGGAAGTTGGGCGAAGTTGAGCATGGATCTGGCTGCTTCAACGAGTGTGTGATTTCTTCTCTCTACTACACCATTTTGTTGCGGTGTATAGGGTGCTAAAAAATTGTGAGAGATGCCTTTGGAAACTAGAAAACTGGTAAGAAGATGATTAGTGAACTCAGTTCCATTATCACTATGGATGCGTCTGACTGGAAGCTTGATTTGAAGTTCGATTTCTTTGATGAAGTTAATGAAGATTTGCGATGTCTCTGATTTGAGTCTGAGAAAGAAGGCCTATGTGAAGTGTCACACCCCAAAACCACGAACGACAGAAACATTTAGGGGTGGAGGACGTCATGTACAGTATCACAATAATGTAATATAATAAACAAGCAACAACATCATCCATTGCATTATAAGTAAAGTTTTGATACATATGTGTTCTTTCATTGTAGTAAGACACCAAAAATATACAATAAAAATAAAAGACGAGACTTGTCTGCTCCGTCTTCTCAAAACCTGGCCATCGTACCTGTCTACTGTTGACCTGAGAATACAAGTTATTTTGAAAGAGAGTATCAGCTTTAAAGCTGGTGAATTCATAAGTATTTAATGTCATTGTCTTGTTTATGAAAATCTGTTATGAAGGCCATGTAAATCTTTAAATGAAAATGTTGATGTAAGTATGAAAACCCTAGAAAATCCCTTATTTCCTATAAGTATGGATTACCAAGACCCGAATGTTTTGTTATGACAATGTAGTCTTCTACCAAGACCCGAATGTTTTGTAAGTAAAATGATAGTTTTCCTTTAATTGTTTAGTACTAAAGTACTTACTCTAACTCATCGTTTATGTGAAAGTATCACAAAATAAAGTAAACAGGAAAATGTACTACTGTAAGTGTTGTCACTGGGTACTAGGACTAACACAACATCGCATTAAGCGAAATATGTAACCTAATGAACATCCGAAGATTGTCCAGAAAAAGTAATAATGTAAATGTCATCGTTGGGTACTAGGAGTAACACAACATCACAATAAGCGAAAGGTATAACCTAATGAACAATCGAAGATTGTCCACTTGTCCTCTGTAGCAGCAGCAGGTGGGTGGAGGGGTTAGCCCCGGTTATCGATCTACCTAGTATAAGTAGTAACCTTAGACCTCCGTAGATGGTCATCGACCACTGGTGCTAATCAGTGGGGTTCGAAATGGTAAGTCCAGCCGAGATATCCCATTGAACTGGGATAGGAAAGATAATTTACACAGAAAGTACTAATAAATTATCCTCATTGTTCTAAGTACAAGTATCCAGGTAGGTGAATACAGGATATTGCACCTATGTAAAAGTGTTCCTGTATGGTATTCATGTAAGTGTGTTCATGTAACAGGTAAGTATATGTAAACATATTCATGTATCAGGTAAGCATATGTATATGTACTCATGTCTCAAGTAATGTACTAGTATAGACTCATGAATGAACTGACTCTTGTGTGATTCCTTGTAATAGGAATTATGTTTGATATCTACAAATTATCCCTATGATAATTTACTGAAAGGTAAATGGTTGTTCAAGTAGGTTTATACACTCTTACTACTCAAGGGTGTGGGAAACTAAATGAAAGGTGTAAACTATAACATCAATACATATATAGGAATATAAGTGTATATGCATAGTTTAGTTCAAGAATGAAAAATGGTTTTGTAAGACATCTTATGGGTTTTGAACAATAATTAACAATGACTTGATGTCATTTTAATAAACATTTCAAAGGTAAAACATTTGATAACAATGTATTTTTAAGATTTAAAACCATTTCATGCATCACATTTTGTAGTATGTGAAATCTGTTAACTGACAAACACAGTTATAAAATACATATCAATGATTTAATAACATGTTTGTTTCTACTTGTATCCCCCCCCATTTCAGTATTTAAAATCATTTAAAACATTGATTAGGGGTATGAACTCACCTGTAGTTGGTGATTGGGATGAACTGAACGGTATATGATTGCTAGGTGTCAAGCGAGGACTTGTACACACACTACGATCCTAATGAACATATAATCACACATATATGCATTCAATTAGTCTCAAATCACTAATTGATAATGTTTAAGACATCCTAGACATAATAAACACTTTATATAAGTGTTTTAAGCCCTAAGGATTGCATCTAAGATATTGTGGGACAAGGCACTTGTGTTTAGGGTTCCAAAGGACCCTATATATGAGTTTACTCCTCATATACCAGCACTCATGGAGTTTACGGTTGTAAACTCTTGAGTTTACGGCCATAAACTCCCAACCATGGGTGTTTTGTGTGTTTTGAAGTTCCAAATGATTCCTAGAATTATTCCAACTTGGTGGGTAAATTCTTGGAAGGGTTTAAGGTCTAGAAACACTCCAATTAGGAGTTTACGGCCCCAAGGCCATTTCCCTTGGAGTTTACGATTGTAAACTCCCTTTGGGTGTTGTTTTTGTTGTTTTGAAGCCTCATGCATAAGTGGGATAATTTCTAGGCATGTGTTTAAAGCTAATGAGGACCCTAGGCACACTTTGGTGCCCTTGTTTGGTGTTTACGGCCTAGGAGCATTACCAAGGCCGTAAACTCACTTCAAGAGGTGATTTTGATGTGGTTTTGTCCTTCAATTAAGTGGGAAACAATTCCATGTAAAGGTCTAGGGCTTTAGGTGTCTTAAAAGCACCCTTTGCTCCATTTCAATGGAGTTTACAGCCTCAGATACACTTGGGCCGTAAACTCCCATGTGTTTGTGTTATTTGATTGTTTTCTTGTCCTTTATACACCTACAATTGAGTCTAAGGCAGTAGCATAGCACAATGGTCGGTCTAGGTTTCGTTTCGGGAGTTTACCGCCCAAGAACACCTTGGGGAGTAAACTCCTAAATCTAGTGATTTAGCCTTCTAAATCATGTTATTAACACATATAAAGCTATCTAGCACTACTAGAAAGAGGTACTCACTATTTGGGATAAAAACCCGAGGATCCGTGAGAGAGAAAATGGCTTTTCTCTCGTTGGAAATACGAATAATGAATGAATTTGGTTCAGAATTCTATTTATAGTCCTGAGATATTTTTGGCAGAAAATATTTTTATTCCTGTAACGATCTCTAATATAATAGAGTGTTGGAATAACAGTGTTGCACAAAACCCTAGTGCACCCAGTCTCCTGATATTTCCTGAAGTGTAAACCCTGAATTACTCAAACTTACGCGAAAAGTCTGAAAATTAACTGTGACTGCTATAACTTCTATTGAAGAGATATAGTTTGTACAGAATGGAAATTTCGGGTTGTCACATGAAGCGTGTATAGTCATCAACAATAACCAGTATATACTTTTTGTGGTGAAGACTGGCTACGGTTGAGGGACCGCAGAGGTCGATGTGTAAGAGCTCCAGTGGTTCAGAGACCGAAGAATCTATTATCAGAGGATGACTTGCTGTGGATTGCTTACCGCATTCGTACGCTGGACAAAGAGTATCGTTGCTGAATTTGAGAATGGGGAGACCACGGACTAGTTCTCCTATGACGAGATTATTGATGTAGCGAAAATTGAGATGAGCGAGCTTGCGGTGCCATAGCCAGCAGACTTCGGATACAGCTTTGGACAGAAAGCACAGCTGCGGTTTGCCAATGATGAGAGAAACATCAAGAGGGTACATAGTGCCTTCGCAGCGTGACTTGATTAAACAGGTGATGCGATCACTCGTCATTATGTAATAGAATTGATTGTCAAATTCAACTCGATGTCCTGTTTTACATAGTTGGCCAACACTAATAAGATTATGTTTAAGACCTTCTACATAAGCAACCTTCTGAATAGAAAAGTTCCCCGTAGTGAGAACACCGTAACCTTGGATGACACCGTTTGCATTGTTGCCAAACGTGACATTTCCACCATTGCATATAGGCCCGAAATCCCGAAGGTACTCTAACCTTCCGGTCATGTGCATGGAGCAGGCACTGTCAATTAACCATTCTTCTTCTTGTTCCTCCTTGCACAAAGCCTAAGATTTAAACGGTTAGTTTGGGCATCCAAACAAGTTTGGAGCCGGGGACGATTGATGTATTCTTAAATGATGCATGGTCCGAGGTTGCATGGACAGGTCTTTTGTCATCTTTCAGACCGAGTCCTAAGTGTTTGTTTACATTTGGATTGTTACGAGTTTTTTGAAAAGTACGTGATTTCTGACTTTGATTAGACTTGACATGAGATAAAAACCTTTGACAGCTGCACTGACATTTGCAAAAAGAGGGTTTGTCATTGAATCTGACATTGTGCTTGGTCAGCAGTTTATGGGGTGTGTTTGACTTGAAATTAGTCCGATGTGGGTAACTTTTGAAAGATTTGACGTTTGAGTTTTGAAAAGTTTGTTTTGAACAAGGTTTCGCATGTGTAAATCTTTGAATTGCTCTAGGTGGATTTGATAAAATTCCTTTCCATTTGTTTTGATTTGATTTTAAAAGTGTTGGAGTGGGTAAAATTCCTTTCCATTTTGGGTCAGTTGAAGAGTAGATCTGAAAAACATAGTTTCTAAAAAGTGTGACACCTTTTTGGGTTGTGTCAGAAGTAGCACAAGTGGCTTGTGAAACAGAACTTTCCTTTTTGTTTGTTTTCATGAAAGAAGAATTTTCTGAACTCTTGGATTTTGGAATTTTCTTATTTTTTGAAAAATTTGGCCTACTTTTGTTTCCAGATCTAATTTCTTCTTTGTAAGCTCCTTTTGCCAAAAATTTTGGTGAACCGCAGTCATTGTTATTCAACTACGGTTTCCTGGAACCTTTTGGATTATTTTGAAAACGCGGGCTAGAATCATCAGAACTTGAAGATTCTGGAATTTTAGAGCATTGGCCTACCTCAAAATTTTCTATAGGTAATTCGTGAAAAATCGGTTGAAGAGATGTAGTTCCTTGAACTAAAGAGTTGCAGTCATTGATTTTTAACTGTGGTGAAGAGGATTTGACTATCGCAAAGTAGGTTTTAGATTAGACTGTGGTGGGAAATTACTGAGACAGTTGATTATAGTTTGAGGACAAAGATGGAAAGTCCTCTAAGACTTCGGGGCCTTCAATAACAATTTCTTCATCAACTTCGGATGAAGGTTGAGAATTGGAGTGAGTTGTGCCACTGATGGGAATTTGATCACATATGTGACTAGAATCCTCGGGCACAATTTCCTCAATGACACAATTATTGCTCAAATTGTGTAATCTACCAAAGTGAGTTTTGATATCTTCGGGAAAAGTCTTGTCATTGACAAGGAAATGAAATTCTCTATCAGGAGGGACATACAATCTATCTTTGTTGAACCGGGGTGAGGAATCCATTGCGGTAGGATATCCATTTGACCAACCCCAATTATATGTATTGTCAACGGTTCCATTGTTTACCAAATTTTCAATAGCCTCACTTTCATTAAACAGTTTTTCAATTAAAAGATTCAATCGTACAATTTCTCTTCGAGCTAAATCTTTTTGATTCAAGGCTATTTCAAATTGAGTTTCAATTAACATTATAGCATCTTTCTCTAACTCTAGATCTCTTTCTAACATTGCCATCTTAAGTCTCTTGTTATCCAGTCTTCCTCTTACATGGAACATCTCTTGGGACACTATGTTCTTCTCATCTAAGGCTTTGTTATAGTTTGAAAGGACGGCAGCACAAGTGTCATTAAGATCATCCATGTAGGCTTGACAATCATGCATGCTATAATTTAAAGTTTGGATCATGAGTTTTACCTGTTCAACGATGATTAGAGTCCCATATTTCGCCATGTAGCAGTAGTTTTTTTTTCAACATTGCTGACCCATCATCATCCGCAGTGGCCAACATGCAGATTTTCCCTTTTCTTGTAACACTGTTGATGGTCTCTTCTTCATCTCCTGATAACCAAACTTGATGGTCTTGTTTAACTTGAGCCACATATGCCCTAGCCTTTTCTTTTTCTTCTAACTCTGGAGCCATTCTGAGATAGAATGCTCTGTCCTTGACTACGTTGGCCTTACAGTCTTTTGCGAAGTGATTTTCTTTGTTTCATTTGTGACAAATTACAACATCAGTCTTGTCTTCTGATTGAGTACCGGAGTCATTGTTTTGAGGAGACTGCGGTACCTCCTTGGTTTGATTGTTCTGAGAGACTTTAGGATACCGAGAGTTGTTGTTCTGAGGACCGAAGTTACGGTTGAATGGTGGTTTGTTGAATTGTTGATTCTTGCGAAAAGAGGAAGGTGGTATGCGGTTGAACTGTTGGCTAACTAGAGCAATAGCCTTCTGAAAATCTTATTCATCATCATACTCAGAATCTGCTTCGTATGACTGAGGTGGGGTGTCATACGATGAAGAGTAAGGTGACTGCGGTGGAGCTTGTGCTATGAGAGCAAGCGGTCCTCCGAAGTCAGCACAGTCTTTGAGTACAGTGGATTCTTGTGCTTGAAGTTCTCCATAAAGTTTGTAGAGAGATAAAGAGTGAATCTTTCTGTCACCTTGGACTATCATTTTGGCCGTAGTCCAATGTCTTCCTAGACCATTGAGGAACTGGAGATTGGTTTCATGGTTGTTGCGGATGGTACCAGCATTAGATAACTTTGTGACTATTAGGTTGAATCTTTTGAAGGAGTCTTCCAAACATTCACCAGCATGAGCTTTGAAGTTGTTGAAGTCATTGATTGCAGTTGTGAGTTTCTTATCTTGTGCTTGTTTTGAGCCTTCGTACAGGTTTTTAAGTACATCCCATATCTCATTTGCTTACTTGTAGTTTATGATAATATCAAAGTTGTCAGGAGCAACACCACATGAAATTTCATAAAAGGCAACAACGTCATTTTCCATTTTATCGAGATCATCTTTGGTAGGACGACTCATAGTTGGTTGACCTCCTCCCAGCCTGGTTGAAGCATCGTCAGTTTGGATTGGTGTGAGGACTGGAACATGTGGCCCTTCTTCCATGGATCTCCATACATCTCTACCCAATCTTCTTAAGTACCTTTCCATTCTTTGTGACCAATGATGATATTCATTTGCTACTAGTATTGGGGCTCGGTTAGAACCACCAACACTAATGGAAACATTCAGAGATAACGATTGTGCCATTTTGTGTTTTTTTTGTTTTGAGAAATGAGCTTTAGTGGTATAGAAAGCTTAATGAGAAAATCAGAGTTCCGATATCCAAAAAGCAACCACTTTGGCTCTGATACCAATTGTTGAGAGAAAAACTTGGAGACACACTTGAACAAACGTTAGAACAAGTAAGTTGCAGAATAGTTAATCTCTAAGGATCTAAAAGCTCAACAATAATAAAGTTAGATAGTTAGATAGTTAGATAGTTAGTTGCGGAAAGTAAAGAAAGACAAATGACAAAAGTTGTATCAAGAATACACTTAAACTGATTCATAACAAGGAATGCCATCACTCCAAGTTAGTAAGCGAGATCAAGTTTAGTGATTAAGTCTAGAAGACTTGCTCCGAAGAGAGGTTATGTTCCAGTAGCAGTTTGAGTGTGAAGAGTAATAAGATTGATAACAGATGAAGATAAGAAAGATGATTGAATGAGAAATCTTGTGTATTGAGAAGTTAAGAGTTTTCACACTCACATATATCACAAGTACATAATACATAAGAAAGAGTCTCTATTTATAGAGTTTAGAAACGAACAGCTCTATGAGCAGCCGTGTAAGGCATGTTGGACAATAGAGTGAATTACATTGTAAAAGAAATAACTAAGACTGTGGATAGGAAAGACTTGAATACTCCGGATGTTGATATGGTTGCTGATGAAGAATGGTTGCAGTCACAGTTGTAGAGATTGACTCCGGGTGCTGTATTTGGCTGTAAGTACTGAACCGTTGCAGTAGTTAAGTTCAAGAGGGTCACTTTTATGTTTCAACATGAACTAAGTCCAAAATCTCACTCATTAGATGTAAAGGAAGCCCACTAAGCAGGCCATCCATAACCAAAAACCCATTGGGCCCACCAAGGCCCAATAACAAATGGGCTTCTTGAGGCCCAACTCTCAAGTCCAATCGGCAAGCCCAACTCAAGGGCCCAAGGCACACACACACACACACACACACATATATATATATATATATCTATATATATATATATATATATATATATATATATATATATATATATTCGTCTGGTCCAAAACTCTAGTGCAACAAGCCCAAACTCCAGGCCCAACACTCCAGGCCCAAAATGAGACTTAGCCTAAAATTCCATAGTGAGGTTATGCAGGGTGTACCTCCCTTGGTATGCTCAACGTACTCACGAATCCAGATTGGCCATCGGGGACGCTTGGTCGGTACGCGGGGCGTATTGGGATTACACCCAACGTCCGTCCCAGTTTCACTTTTTCTACGCGTTTGGTCTTAATCAGTTAAGACCTTGGCTCATATCACAAATCTGGACTCCCTAATAGCTCTTACTCCATAAATTCAGTGACTTGAAGCATTTGCATGGCTGATAACGTCACAAACACACAAAACTCTCACTCTCTTAACTCAAAATACTCATATCTCATGCATGGCTTGATTCCAACGTCCAAGTCTTGATTTTTATGACATTACACCACTAAATACACTCAAAGGTGTTGATCCTAGTCTCTGCAGCTCAAATATCACATAAAGTCTCCAACTTTTGTGACAAAACCAAAAAATACTCTATTATGATGCACAAAACAAAAGAGTGAGAAAGCTTGGAGCTTTATACCTCTTGATGAAGCTCCCAACTCAGATATGCTCAGATCCAAGGCCTGGACTCTCACTCCTTCCTCACCAAAGCTCCTTCTTCACTCTAAGAACACACAAAATCACTTAAGGGCTCTCAAATGGACACACATAAGCTCAAGAACGAGGATTACGGTTTGAGAGGGTTTATTTTCTAAGGATAGTGGCCAGGAATGAGGCCAAATCATTCTTTATATAGGGATACCCCTCATTTAGGGTTTTCATTATGTGCCTAGTATGCCCAGCGTACTAGGTGGCTCCACTTAAAAGTCACGCACATGAGTACGCTAAGCATACACACACGTACGCCCAACGTACTCAGCTGCCACCTTTCTCAATATAGGGACTTATCCTACCAAAACTTCAAACTTCCATAACTTCCTCGATATAACTCCATTTCCAATGAACCTCATATCCACGGAAAGGTGGCGAGATGCCCTACGCTCCTAGCAACTTGTCGCAACCCCGAGGCTTCCTCATGCCCGGGTTGCAGCCCACGAACCCTAATCACGGATGATCTGAAACAGGATGTTACAATTCTCCCCCCACTTGAATTAGATTTCTCCCTCGAAATCGCTCCTTATCAACACATAGATCGAACCCAATAACCAGAGAATCACTACCGAAAGGAACTCATATCATACAAAAATCTCTTTCAAAGACACCTAAAGTCAACAGGAACTCCCGACCTCGAAGAAGGACAAACCCTTCTGCCTCTGCGGTACTCGATTTGACTCCCCAGAACTTGAAAACTCTAGTGGTCTGTCTCTCTGCCAGACCACCTTTGCAAAATATCATCATGTTAATCGCTCATCGAATAACAGACTCTTAGAACACTCTACCAACTCTGATTCTCTAATCGATCCCGATCGTAACTCAAAAGGAATGGAAAGATCACATCTCACTAAGGACCCATCATTTAAACAACCATCAGAACTCATCTGAAAGAACGAACCTCAAAACTCTAACCTCATACATAAGAAAGCGGTCAAGCCAGCTCAGAACGATCCTCTGACACCCTTAATCATAAGCCCAAGCTCTTCTCGCATGTCCCTTCCAATACTAAGCACCAGGCAACTCTTGACCCAAAAGTTTAACCTCCAAAGATTACCCACTACACACCCAATAAAACAACTTACCGACTTCCCTCTCACAATAACTATCTTGACCCATTTTTCCACACAAGTCACGAAGTTCAATTTACCCCAATCGGATACTACAACCCCATCTGAAGTCATCTCACCACCGACCTCTATCGTTTACCACCTACTGGTCCCATGCGTCTCGCGATTCTTCCCAAACCAAAGAAACTGAACCACTCCGGTCTAAGACATCAGATGGAGATCAATACCCCTCAAAGTGAAACACATCTACAAATCTAGAACCTCATGTCGCCTACTCAATACACAAATTCTCCCAAACTCAGCTCGAGAGTTTGATTCAACAACAGAATTGGAACCACTCATTTTCAATCTCATACTCAACCTATACCGGCGATCGATTCATGTCACAATTAGAAATTTTTGTGCCATGTAACCAACACTTAAACCAAAGTATGAATCAAAAACATAAGAGCATGTATGATGCATACTCTATGACAGCAAAATTTTCAATCAAACATCTCATGCAAGCAATTCAAATAGTCATTAAGCAATTGGAAACCCTAGAAGTTCTTGTTTAAGTCCATTTCGGACTAGGACTTTCTTAATTGGGCCCATTGTACCAATAAGCTTCCAATTTGAACATCTTGGGTTTAGAACTCTTAAATGGGCTCTAATTGGACCCACTTCCATTTAATTCAATATTTTGGGCCATATTGGGCCTAGAATGAAATAGATTAATTATATGAACCATTTTGGACCATAATTAACCCAATTTAGCCTAATAGGTCATAAAAATCGCATTTATTTTTTTTAGGGCCAAAAATTATCTAACCTAGCTATAATATGGGCTTAAGGGCAAAAAGCCCAAAAACCTCCTCTCACCCTCCCCATTCTCGGCCCAAGCCCAAAAGAGTGAGGGGTTGACTTTGTGTGTGCCACTTCACAATTGTTCAAGGGACTTCCATGCAAGAAGACTCAAACATCCATACACTCCCATACTTCCAAGCTAGCTAACTCTTTTTCTCCCTCTCTCTCTTGCTCTCGGCCGAGTCCAAGCACACACACACCCACACATTTCACTCTCCTTTCTCTCAAGAAAACTCTCTCTTAACTCATCCATATTTCGAGATCTAAGAAGGATTCAAGGGGATTCTTACACAAATTCTTCATCTAAGGTAAGATTAAGTTTGGATCTATGTTATAGGTTCTTGTTTTATCAAAAATCTCCTTCTAACCCATGTGAAAATCATGATCACTCTCTTAGAAACCCTTTAAGTTCGAGATCTTCCAAGTGAGGATACTAAGGCCGAATTACTTCTCATTTTCTTCCAAAAACCGAAACCACACCCAAAGGTGAGCTTCATACCCCCTCTTTTTCGGTTTTTATAAGTTTTTGTGGGGGAGAATACAAGCAAATGTGTAGATCTATGAGTAAATGTATGTCTTGTGTGATTTTTATGCTTATATGTATGATCTTATGTGATTGTGATGTTTATATTAGCCAAAAGAACCTAAAAACCGAGATCTACAATATGAAGAATGAAATAAGTATAAATTATACCATTTCACACCAATCAAGTCTATAAAAATAATTTAGTTGGTTAATATGAACATTTTTGGGCTTAAAACCCATTTTTGGGCTCAAAATGTCAAAAATACAAAACTAAGGGGCCCAAAACGACAAAATATAAATTCTGAAGGTTGAAATGAGTCTAAACAGTTTCTAATATATATTTTCGGAATATCAACACTTTTGAAGGGTTAAAAATGTGAATTTTGAACATAATGGGCTAAAATGGGCTTTTCGGCCTAATAAAGCCCCAGATTGTGAGATTTTTGAATTGGAGGGGCTGAAACTGCACATTTCTGTAAAACAGGGGATTTCTAGTATACTAAATCTATTTCAAGGGCTAAAAATGCCTTTCAAATTAAAAAGGGACCAAAGATGCAAAAATTTTCCATCTTGGGCCAAAATTGTAAAAGTTGCGAAAATGGAGGTTTCAACCGAGAAAATTTCATTTTTGAAGGACTTAAGCTGTTTATCAAGTAAATTTGTGCTAAAAATGTCTTTCCAACAAGTTTTGATACTAAAATGTCAAGAAAAATGGTTTAAGGACAAAAATGGAAATTCTTTTATATACAAAGGGTTAAAAGTGTAAATTTTATCCAAGAAGGGGCGTAAAAAGATAAACTCTAATTCTTAAAACAACAAATCCCTTACGATAAAAATACAAGTACTACGTCTACCGGCAAAACGTAATAATCAATACACTTTCAACACCAATATCGTTACCAAACGAATTGATTCGGTCTCGAATCAATAACGAATCCAAAATCAATAAACAATGGTACTTCAATACACACGCGGAAATTTTACGAGAAGTCAATATTCAATCTTTGGGCTTGAAAGTTTCAAATCGTGCTTGTTGGGCCTAGCTAGCCCAATGACATGAACTTTAGGCCCGAAGGGAACGCGCTTACATGTTATTGGGCCTTCTATGACCTAATTCCGTGTAAAAGGACTGTCAATAGCTTTATTGTGCTGTTGGGCCCCAAGGGTCCTTTGGTACTGCTAGCAAAGTCGAGAAGTCAAATGCGAGTCGGGCCAAGTCCCTTTCGCATTCACGATAGCCTTGAACGACTTATGGAAATAACAGGGGCTTCGTACCCTCTTTTCTCCTCGGTTGTGGGGCTATGAGAAGTCAGGGTGGCTGGATTAAGTGAGTAGTACAGACGACGCCTAAGGGATCATTTGTATTTGATAGTTGTAAACTAGTCATTTTCATTAATGCGTGATTATAACGACTCACAACCCATAATTAATCCAATGTCACCTGGAATTATCTAAAACAACGTCGTATCGGAATAACACCAAATAAGCCACGTAATTTGGTGTATTGGGAAAACATCGGGTTTTCCCTGGGGAATTCAATGCTCTTAACTACGTGATGTATACAAAGTCTAACTATTATTCACGTTTACAATAATCAACAAGGATACTTACGGATCTTCACACTTTTTCTTATATACAACATTTTTTTTAGAAAATATCGGATTTTCTGTGGTTTTCAAAATTATACAAATCATTTCTTTTCAAACCTTACATATGAACTCACCAACATTTCATTTGTTGACGTTTTTCCGAAATACTTGTATTCTCAGGTAATAGGTAAATCGAAGAAAAATGTACCCAGTGATGTCATGATGTTTGTTTAATTAGTATCGAACGGTTTATGTTTTGGAAATGTAATGTTTTGAAAAAATGTACTGAATGTAAACAATATCGGTTGTAATATTTCAATGCATGGTGATGAATGATGTTATGATTCATGTATAATCATTGTGATGGTATTCAATTGAGTCACAATAGCCCTTGGACGTTTCTGCCGTCTGGTTTGGGGGTGTGACAGGTTGGTATCAAAGCTCTGTTTATAGTGAACTAGCATATCTAGCCACACATTGATATGCAACTATTAACCAAAAGAGGGACTAACACAACTCTGAACAAAACAAGTAAAACATAACAATAAAACACCCTTACTTGTATTAGGAACGAGAACCTAACAACGAATCAAACAATATAATGCTGGTATCTCGGTTAATCCAGGACTGTTCTTAGTTGTATCAAGGAGCGGATGTAGCTTGATCAACTACATTCCTTCCAAGGTATCACTATCACACGTCCTGAGGAGATCGTGATAGCTAGGGAACCTAAAAACATACCCCTTTATCACCAAAAAGATAACGTTTGTTTAGTCTGTACAATAGTTGTAGCATCCTAGGAATAATGTTAGCATATTTACACACTCTCGCAGACAGCATGGCTGGTTTCCATCACCCCGGAGATCCTTACTTCCCTAACCAGGGAAATAACGGATGGATTGACGAAGAGCCTGAAGAAGAGCCTGAGGAAGACCCCGAGGAGGAATCTGAAGGGGAACCGGAGGCAGGAGCCGAGGGCGAGCCTGCCGAACCAGAAGAAGAACAGGAGGAGGAGGAATATGAAGGAAACTTTGAGGAGGAACCCGACGACAGTGAAGGGGGTGATTCGGACGCGGAGTCCGAAGTCATCAACCCCCCTTACCCGATTAGGGTGCCTGCTTACCGGGTGGGCCCCACTGGTCCTACACCCCCCTGGGGTATTGATCTTTGGAGATGGAGTAGACAGCAGGGACAACGACATGAAGCAAACACACTTGATCTAAACATGGACGTACCAATTTTTATGATCCTTGAAGAACACACACATAGACGAATTCTTAGAGAAAGGAGATGAGAGAACTCTTGAGTGTTTGAGAGGAAAATGTGTTGGAAGTGAAGTTTGAATGAGGGTGGAGTGAGAGAGATGGGCCGAGAGGTAGAGAAAGACATAGGAGAGAGTATGAGTTGACTTCCTAAAGATGATGTGAAGTATCTAGATGCATGGGGGGTTAATTCTTGGGTACATGTTGGTTAAAGATGTGGTGGAAAGTCTAATATCCCCTTAATGTCTTTTCTTTTCTATTTTTTTTAAAAAACCCAAACCCTAATCGGCCTAAGGTTGGCCCAAAAAAAATTGTAGGCTTTGATTTGGGTTGGCCCAATGAAGATTTTTGGCCCAATGGTGCTTAATAGGGGTTTTCAGTTTATGGGGCCCAAAAAATGAGGGTTCTCGGCCCAACTAAATCCTAAGTATAGGTTTTCGGCCATATAAAGGATAGCTAGAAGCTTTCGGCCCAAAAATGGCCATTAGAGGAGTTTTCGGCCCAATATAATTTCTAATGGAAGTTTTCAGCCCATTAGGGCCCAAGGAGGGGTTTTCGGCCCAAAAAGACCAAAAGGAGAAGTTATCGGCCCAATAAGGAAGTCTTGGTCCAATAAGGGATTTAGATCGACAATACTTGGGCTAAGGCCCAAAAATGATTTGATTTGGTTTATTGGATCAATTTTTGGGCTAATACGTGGTTGTTTAGACTTGAATGACAATGTACGAAAGTATGAACTTAATAGCATTGAAGTTTGAATTTCACTAAATGAAGTATTGCAAGATTACACAAGGAGATTATCATATACAAGGATCGACATCTTAACCCTAATTTGCTAGTTGTGACATCATCCCCCCGTTAAAGGGAATTTCATCCCGAAATTTGTTTTAAAGCAGTTCTCAAGAACTAGGGAAAAGATGTGGGTGTCTCAGTTTTGTCTAGTCTTTTCATTCCTAGGAGAATTTAGGTCTTTGTTTAGTGTTTCAGTGGACCTTCGCTACTGTCATTTGACCTTGCTCCTTTGGTTTCCCAGTCTATTACTTCTATGAGTTTTTCGACAAAATGGAGGTATTCATTCCCTTCAATTCCGTCAAGCAGGACAATGAGAGTTTCGTCGGATAAGCATTTCTTTTAGATTGGACGCATGAATGACTGGGTGTACATTGGCAGGTTTAAGCAGTAGGTGGAGTTTATAAGCCATTGTACCAGTCCTACCAAGGACTTTCAAATTTTGATCTGTCTCGGGTTCAATTTTCTATGCTTTCCCAAAGCGTATTTTCTCTTTCCAAATGGGGAATTTTAGTAGAACACGATCATTGACTTGGGATTCCAAGGCTTCTGTCTCCTACTTGCATATTTTTTTGTCAATTTCTAGATATTTCTAATCGTGCTCAAATTTCGGTGATCTCATTAGTGGCCTCTCTGGTGATTCTAGAGTTGGTGGCAGTGTCGTAGGGAACTTGTCCTGTGGCTAGCCGTGTGCTGGTCATCTCATCCCAACACAGCGGTGGCCTGCATTTGTGTCCTATATGGGGAGGTGAGTGGATGGTCATGGAAAATGAGGATCGTGTACTTGACGCTCCAACAGTAGTGTCCCTAATCCTTAAGGCGAATACCATTGTCTCTAAGTATAAGATTGTGGGTGATGTAGTTGGCCTCAAAATTCATGGGTTGCCTCGAGAGTTTCTACCTACGAAGTTCCGAGTTAGTGGTATGTCGAGTTTCACTTGTTTCTTAAAGTTGGTTGAATAGGCCGTTGAGTTGAATAGGGGATATTAATATTTTTTGATGAGTTTGCTTGACTCTTAGTAGTCCATGGTCCTATGGACAATTAGCCTTTCCTCTTTATGAGTCGGATGGGTGTTCTCCGAGGTTCAAGTCTTGGTCTGATAACTCTCATACTTACTGGGTCGTTCCATCGACCGGACACCTTCGGTGTTTATGTTGGTCCTAAGTGGCCGTTTGGCTATGGAAATGGCTCCATGAGTTGAGTTGATTTCCAAACTCAACTTGGCACGTAGGCAATATTTTCGAAAGGACGTCGGGAACATCTCACGGAGGTTATGAATTTCTAAGGTTCCTTTGGGGTCTTTTTGCTTCTTGTATCCAAATTCTATTGTGGCTAGGAAGAGCATGGTATTTCTTTCATAGGTACTTAGAAGTTTAGATGCCAAGGATGATTCGGGGATTTGTCGCTATGAGTTGTTAATCGATTGGTTACGGAGAGGGGTCTCTTTGTGGCACATGAATTTTTTATGGTGAGGATCAAGCCAGCGCTTGTCAAATGACGTTGTTGGGCTCCTTGTTGTAATAGATGTGGGATTGATTTGGAAGGAATGGTTGTTTGGAATGATAGTGTTTCTATGTACACGTTTTTAATGTTACCAATTTCGTCCTTGTTATCACTAGGAGTGTGTATATTGTTTGTAAATCCAAAATAATATAATCCTTATCTATGTGAGTCGTTACAACCATACTAATATGACTAAAGCGCCTGTCTTGACGTTCTTCAGGCGACAGTTTCTAAAGATATTTGTCACCCTAGACTGGCCCGTCTAGCTGTAACGAACAGCTTATGTGTGGGGGTGTCAACCCCATATAGATCTATACACAATTACTCCGCTCTCCCTCTAGGAGACTTTGATTATAACTAGAGGACTTACGGTGTATGCTAGGTAGGTATAGTGAAGGAGTGTCTCACAAGAGCCTTAATAGATTTACGTGAACTATGACTCCGTTTTACTTGCAAATAAGATAATTATGCCTTTAAATAATTATGTATCCCTTGAAAGTGTGGTTCGTGAACTCCAAACTATACCGATTGTAGTTTATTATGTTTGTCTTTCAACACAAGTTATATAATTATACATATAAATGCATATAAGTTAACCTGTCTAGATGTTTTAAATGTGTAAATCCTATAAACTTACATCTAACACAAGTATAAGCACTTATAGTAACTTAAAGACAATTTTCTAGTTTTTGACTTTTCTTTCCCTGTTTTTAGAAAAAATCATCGTAAGTCAAAATTTCGATTCGTAAACTCTGAGAGTTTGGATATTGAGTCTACTTTGCTCATAATTTTCATTATAATTTTTAATGATCTCAAACCAGTCTGAAAATATTCATCTTCATAGACTGGTCCGAAATTATTTATGAAATGATAGGCGGTTTTGTAAAAATCGCCAAAAATTATAGAAATATCGTATGAATGCGTGCAAGTACTCCTTAGAAACGTATAAACATTACCTATTTTCATATTAAAGAGTTTTGAAAAATATTGAGTCTAAGATGGTCAAAATAGTCCGTAAATAGACCAAAACGTTTATGTTGAAAGCTAATTTTTGAGTTTAGGTTATACATGTTTGAACACAACACTCATTTTTGCTATTTTTGAGTGTATAGTATCATATCCGCAAGTTTCCATACAATATATATGTTAACAAACACATTTCTCATGATTTTTATGAAGATGCATAAGATAAACTTCATGTTCATGCAAATACCCAAAGGTTAAACACATTACACATTGGTACATGCAATTATGCATTGGTTAAACGAGATTTGACTTGTATTCCCTCCCCCACCGCCCCCCCCCCCCCCCCCCAATAGTATGAAAAGCATGAAAAGGAGTGGGGTATGAAGCTCACCTTGTGGATTTCAAAATGTAGAGGAAGAAGTAGGATTTTCGAGCCTAGCCCAAAAGAGAATAACCACTTAGAATAATGAAACAAATTATATTTGTCGAGAAGTGCAAAATCGTATGAATACGACCCGCTTGCTTTCTTGAGGGGATTCTCGAAAATGTGGGTGTTCTAAGGAGTTTAACGCACAACAAAGTGTGTAAATTGAATTTTCTACGCATAAACATGAAGCACAAACACTTGAGCTAAACATGGACTTACCAAGTTTATGATCCCTGAAGAAGACTTCCTTGAAGAACACACACACAGACGAATTCCTAGATAAAGGAGATGAGAGAACTCTTGAGTGTTTGAGAGGAAAATGTGTTGAAAGTGAAGTTTGAATGAGGGTGGAGTGAGAGAGATGGGCCGAGAGGTAGAGAAGGAGAGAAAAGAGAGTAGGCGTTGACTTCCTAAAGATGATGTGAAGTATCTAGATTCATGGGGGCTAATTGTTGGGTACATGTTGGTTAAAGATGTGGTGGCAAGTCTAATATCCCCCTTAATCTCTTTTTTTTAAATAACCCAAATCCTAATCGGCCCAAGGTTTGCCCAAAAACAATTTGTGGGCTTTGATTTAGCTTGGCCCAATGAAGATTTTTGGTCCAATGGTGCTTAAGAGGGGTTTTCGGTTCAAGGGGCCCAAAAATGAGGGTTCTTGGCCCAACTAAAGCCCAAGTATAGGTTTCCGGCCCATATAAAGGATAACTAGAAGCTTTCATCCCACAAAGGCCCAATAGAGGAGTTTTCAGCCCAATATAATGTCTAATGGAAGTTTTCGATCCATTAGGGCCCAAAGAGGGGTTTTCGGCCCAAAATGACAAAAAGTAGAAGTTATCAGCCCAATAGGGCCTAATAAGGAAGTCTTGGTCCAATAAGGGATTTAGACCGACAATTCATGGGCTGAGGCCCCAAAATGATTTGATTTGGTTTATTGGATCGATTTTTGAGCTAATACGTGGTTGTTTCGACTTGAATGACAATGTACGAAAGTATGAACTTAATAACATTGAAGTTTGAATTTCACTAAATGAAGTGTTGCAAGATTACACAAAGAGATTATCTTGTATAAGGATCGACATCTTAACCCTAATTTGCTAGTTGTGACATAGGTGCTTGCCTACCCCTTCGGTCTATTTCAACCAGATCTTGTCAAGCATATCTGGGTGCTCGCCTACCCCTTCGGTGTATTTTAACCGGATACTATCAAGCATATCTGGGTACTTGCAATCCCTTTTAGTTTATATCAACCGGGTACCGGTTCTATTTCACTCCTTACTACTACCACATAATATCATAACAAAAATCATAGAGTCATCAAGAAAATACATACATAACTAACAAGTATCAAAAAGATAATCATCACACTACATCATAAACTAGTGGGCCGGCCTTGGTGCCTTCGACCCACAGATATTGCGAATGAAGACTCACCTCAGACTGTGGGTATCAAATCCCACTCAGCGGATGGCTCACGAACTCCTCTCCATATCGCACAAGCATAAAACCCTAATTAGAAAATAGGTCACCTTCTAACCCGAAAGTCCAAAACCCTAATTCTTGACTTAAGGCAAAAAGGGCTTTTGTTAATTTTTCATCATTGGGCCTCCCTCCTCCCACGGCCCAAATCCAATCAAAGTCCAAAAAGGGCATCCAAGCTTAACTATAAAGCCTCTAAGGCCCAATATGGCCCAAGAACCTCAAACATGGTCTCAGGCCCAAAAATGACATGCTACAATTAGGTGGGCCTGAGGCCCAACTTACACAAGTCCAAAGCCCAACACCAAACAAGCCCAAAAATCTTCTAGGCCCGCTGACCGCGTACGCGCGGAACACTTGTCTTGTACGCCCAGCATATGCTGGTGTTGATCCGAAGTCAGGATGCTGACCTAATACGCGCAGTGTACACTGTAGTACGCATGATGTATTGGTCTGCAAACCCAAACACACTACCATGACTTAATCTATTTAGTCCTAACATACATAACTTAGATCCAAGTCCCTAATAACGTCTTAAGCCATAAAGTTGCAAGCTTTATGCTTTTGCATGCAAGGATGGGGCTCAAATCATGAATTAAGTCCATTAACTCACTTGGATGGTTACTAGCACTTGCATGGTGGGGTCTTAACCACCAAGATCCGATTTTATGACTCAAGATGCTTCCAAGAGTCCAAAAGAACAATTCATATGGCCTGAGTTTCTCATACTCCAAGAACTCAAACTATGGGACCAAAATATACTAATTTCTACCCTAAACCTACATCTAAACTTGTAATGATCAAGGTGCAAACTTTATACCTTCAATAGATTAGAAATGGTGGAAAACTTCTAGATCTACAAGCTCCTTTTTCTCCTTTCCTTCTTCCTAAACCTTCTTCTTCTTCAAAACCAATAAAGATCACAAAAACAACCAAGATAAGCTCAAAGATGCACTTAATCAAGCTAGGGTTTGAGATTTTCACAAGAAGTTCAATGGAGGCTGAGAGGGTAAAGAGCATGGGGTACTTAAGGACTTTAAATAGGGTGCAAACCCTAAAAATTAGGGTTTTCCCTTGGCTTGATTACGCCTAGCATATGCATGGGTACGACCAGTGTACGCTAAGGATCCCCCGATGGTGCGCATGCAGCGAGTATGTCATGCGTACATAATGTACGTTCAACATACTCACCATCCTTCCACCACATTAACTTGAATTGGAAAATAGATTAGGTCAAAGACTTCATACCTGATGACTCGGGCGCTACATGATGAGGTAGGAGCTTGATTACCAAAAGGATGCACCCAAAGAGTCTTCTTTTTCTTCTTCTTCAAAGGTCCAAAAACCACTAAATAAGTTCTTTAAGGTCACTAATGAAGGCTACGAACATTTTGGGTAGGAAGGAGGTGATCGAGGCTAAGAGTACGCAAACCATAGCCTCCCACTTCACTTAAATAGGGAGCAAAACACGAAATTAGGGTTAGCCTGATCTCACAACGTGAACACTTATGTGTCATGTCATGAGCCTTAAAATCGCCATGTGTCGGCACCTAAATTCACGTCATGAGACACTATCTCTCATGTCGTGACTCTCTTGAATTTTGGGATTTGCAAAAACCCCATTTTTACGGCCAGAAAAGACCGATTTGTTTATGCTTATTAAATCAAAGTATTCTTTTAAAAATATATTTTATTTGGAATTTGTCCCAAAAACATGATAATAATATTATCAAACATTTTCGAAGAAATGTGTTTTATTTATAAAGTTTGGGATGTCATCGTCAATACAGAAACATAAGCATAAACGAAGACTTATTACGTTTTATTACACTAACGGTCTACATCTCCTTGAATCTCTTAGCAAATACATACATCATTATCCATATATAATTACTTTTGATGCAAAGAAACTGAGTGGGTTAGGTTGGGAAACCTGGTGAGTACATAGGTTTTTCAACTCAAAATATTATAAACTTTATTTATATATTCTTCAACATTCAAATAACCCAATTACCCTATTCCTGTTATTCACGTACTAATCCTAATATGATGATGTCGACGGATCTTTATCAACAAAAAACTAAAATTCCTAGATGATTAGGCACAATAGTATGATAATAATTTGGGTAAAAATCACAACACGGAAGTACATTAGTACTTTGGATAGCCACGACTGGCACGGAAGTACAATAGTACTTTGGTCAAGCATGGTAGTACAAGAGTACTTAGGATAAGCACAACAATACAAAAGTAACATGGATAAGAACGGAAACACAAAAGTACTTGGATAAGAACGAAAGTACAAAAGTACTTGGGTTTAATCAAATAATTACTATATCATGTCGCACGTACATATTAAACACATCAAGACAGCACACACGAAACTAACCTATCTTAGTATATATATATATATATATATATATATATATATATATTCCATAAGAATATTAGGTATTATTAATGATTTATCTTCTCAACAATTTTACTTTGAATATTATTATATAATATTATTTGTTTATCCTAACATAAAATAGAACCATATCTAGTTCGCACATAGCACGTTATATATCCTAACATATAATCCAGGAAATAAGCAGATAATTCGCATATGACTTCTAGTAGATATTTAATATTTTAATTAATACTTGTATTAAATCATGTTCATGAAAGGGACTATGTACTCACTTGATAAAAGTGGATGCCTCGGAATTTGGGCAAAACCTTGCTTATCACTTTCAATGACCTAAATGTATTATACTAAGGTGTTATTTGTTTTTTCGAAATGAAAATGTCGGAAGTCTGTGGACCACCTCTGCAACCAGCATAAGAGGGGGACCAAACGGCTGCATCATGTAATAAAAGTTTGTTTGTTTTTTAACCTCTACACAATAGTGCAATAAGTTAAAGTAAGGTGTGGAGAGGTTTGAAGTAGAGGGTCCAGTGTTGCGACACGCAGCACATACGCAACAGTTTTTAAGTCAGAAGTCTTCTGAAAAACAAATATATCTGAAGGGCCAAGTGTTGCGTGACACAACAATAAGTGGTCGGAAGTGCTTTTTTAGAAGAAAAAAAAACAAACAACACCTTAGTCTTAGTTTAGTTTCATAATCCCAACGATTATAATAATTTTAGTCTAGATTCCTCACTAATCCCAGTGTCTACATCAACATCTATCAAGTAAGGATCAGCCATGCACAACAGTAATAAAGTTAGATAGTTAGATAGTTAGATAGTTAGTTGCGGAAAGTAAAGAAAGACAAATGACAAAAGTTGTATCAAGAATACACTTAAACTGATTCATAACAAGGAATGCCGTCACTCCAAGTTAGTAAGCGAGATCAAGTTTAGTGATTAAGTCTAGAAGACTTGCTCCGAAGAGAGGTTATGTTCCAGTAGCAGTTTGAGTGTGAAGAGTAATAAGATTGATAACAGATGAAGATAAGAAAGATGATTGAATGAGAAATCTTGTGTATTGAGAAGTTAAGAGTTTTCACACTCACATATATCACAAGTACATAATACATAAGAAAGAGTCTCTATTTATAGAGTTTAGAAAAGAACAGCTCTATGAGCAGCCGTGTAAGGCATGTTGGACAATAGAGTGAATTACATTGTAAAAGAAATAACTAAGACTGTGGATAGGAAAGACTTGAATACTCCGGATGTTGATATGGTTGCTGATGAAGAATGGTTGCAGTCACAGTTGTAGAGATTGACTCCGGGTGCTGTATTTGGCTGTAAGTACTGAACCGTTGCAGTAGTTAAGTTCAAGAGGGTCACTTTTATGTTTCAACATGAACTAAGTCCAAACTCTCACTCATTAGATGTAAAGGAAGCCCACTAAGCAGGCCATCCATAACCAAAAACCCATTCGGCCCACCAAGGCCCAATAACAAATGGGCTTCTTGAGGCCCAACTCTCAAGTCCAATCGGCAAGCCCAACTCAAGGGCCCAAGGCACACACACACACACACACACACACACACACATATATATATATATATATATATATATAGATTCCTCTGGTCCAAAACTCTAGTGCAACAAGCCCAAACTCCAGGCCCAACACTCCAGGCCCAAAATGAGACTTAGCCTAAAATTCCATAGTGAGGTTATGCAGGGTGTACCTCCCTTGGTATGCTCAACGTACTCACGAATCCAGATTGGCCATCGGGGACGCTTGGTCGGTACGCGGGGCGTATTGGGATTACACCCAACGTCTGTCCCAGTTTCACTTTTTCTACGCGTTCGGTCTTAATCAGTTAAGACTTTGGCTCATATCACAAATCTGGACTCCCTAATAGCTCTTACTCCATAAATTCAGTGACTTGAAGCATTTACATGGCTGATAACGTCACAAACACACAAAACTCTCACTCTCTTAACTCAAAATACTCATATCTCATGCATGGCTTGATTCCAACGTCCAAGTCTTGATTTTTATGACATTACACCACTAAATACACTTAAAGGTGTTGATCCTAGTCTCTGCAGCTCAAATATCACATAAAGTCTCCAACTTTTGTGACAAAACCAAAAAATACTCTATTATGATGCACAAAACAAAAGAGTGAGAAAGCTTGGAGCTTTATACCTCTTGATGAAGCTCCCAACTCAGATATGCTCAGATCCAAGGCCTGGACTCTCACTCCTTCCTCACCAAAGCTCCTTCTTCACTCTAAGAACACACAAAATCACTTAAGGGCTCTCAAATGGACACACATAAGCTCAAGAACGAGGATTACGGTTTGAGAGGGTTTATTTTCTAAGGATAGTGGCCAGGAATGAGGCCAAATCATTCTTTATATAGGGATACCCCTCATTTAGGGTTTTCATTATGTGCCTAGTATGCCCAGCGTACTAGGTGGCTCCACTTAAAAGTCACGCACATGAGTACGCTAAGCATACACACACGTACGCCCAACGTACTCAGCTGCCACCTTTCTCAATATAGGGACTTATCCTACCAAAACATCAAACTTCCATAACTTCCTCGATATAACTCCATTTCCAATGAACCTCATATCCACGGAAAGGTGGCGAGATGCCCTACGCTCCTAGCAACTTGTCGCAACCCCGAGGCTTCCTCATGCCCGGGTTGCAGCCCACGAACCCTAATCACGGATGATCTGAAACAGGATGTTACAATTCTCCCCCCACTTGAATTAGATTTCTCCCTCGAAATCGCTCCTTATCAACACATAGATCGAACCCAATAACCAGAGAATCACTACCGAAAGGAACTCATATCATACAAAAATCTCTTTCAAAGACACCTAAAGTCAACAGGAACTCCCGACCTCGAAGAAGGACAAACCCTTCTGCCTCTGCGGTACTCGATTTGACTCCCCAGAACTTGAAAACTCTAGTGGTCTGTCTCTCTGCCAGACCACCTTTGCAAAATATCGTCATGTTAATCGCTCATCGAATAACAGACTCTTAGAACACTCTACCAACTCTGATTCTCTAATCGATCCCGATCGTAACTCAAAAGGAATGGAAAGATCACATCTCACTAAGGACCCATCATTTAAACAACCATCAGAACTCATCTGAAAGAACGAACCTCAAAACTCTAACCTCATACATAAGAAAGCGGTCAAGCCAGCTCAGAACGATCCTCTGACACCCTTAATCATAAGCCCAAGCTCTTCTCACATGTCCCTTCCAGCACTAAGCACCAGGCAACTCTTGACCCAAAAGTTTAACCTCCAAAGATTACCCACTACACACCCAATAAAACAACTTACCGACTTCCCTCTCACAATAACTATCTTGACCCATTTTTCCACACAAGTCACGAAGTTCAATTTACCCCAATCGGATACTACAACCCCATCTGAAGTCATCTCACCACCGACCTCTATCGTTTACCACCTACTGGTCCCATGCGTCTTGCGATTCTTCCCAAACCAAAGAAACTGACCCACTCCGGTCTAAGACATCAGATGGAGATCAATACCCCTCAAAGTGAAACACATCTACAAATCTAGAACCTCATGTCGCCTACTCAATACACAAATTCTCCCAAAATCAGCTCGAGAGTTTGATTCAACAACAGAATTGGAACCACTCATTTTCAATCTCATACTCAACCTATACCCGCGATCGATTCATGTCATAATTAGAAATTTTTATGCCATGTAACCAACACTTAAACCAAAGTATGAATAAAAAACATAAGAGCATGTATGATGCATACTCTATGACAGCAAAATTTTCAATCAAACATCTCATGCAAGCAATTCAAATAGTCATTAAGCAATTGGAAACCCTAGAAGTTCTTGTTTAAGTCCATTTCGGACTAGGACTTCCTTAATTGGGCCCATTGTACCAATAAGCTTCCAATTTGAACATCTTGGGTTTAGAACTCTTAAATGGGCTCTAATTGGACCCACTTCCATTTAATTCAATATTTTGGGCCATATTGGGCCTAGAATGAAATAGATTAATTATATGAACCATTTTGGACCATAATTAACACAATTTAGCCTAATAGGTCATAAAAATCACATTTATTTTTTTTAGGGCCAAAAATTATCTAACCTAGCTATAATATGGGCTTAAGGGCAAAAAGCCCAAAAACCTCCTCTCACCCTCCCCATTCTCGGCCCAAGCCCAAAAGAGTGAGGGGTTGACTTTGTGTGTGTCACCTCACAATTGTTCAAGGGACTTCCATGCAAGAAGACTCAAACATCCATACACTCCCATACTTCCAAGCTAGCTAACTCTTTTTCTCCCTCTCTCTCTTGCTCTCGGCCGAGTCCAAGCACACACACACCCACACATTTCACTCTCCTTTCTCTCAAGAAAACTCTCTCTTAACTCATCCATATTTCGAGATCTAAGAAGGATTCAAGGGGATTCTTACACAAATTCTTCATCTAAGGTAAGATTAAGTTTGGATCTATGTTATAGGTTCTTGTTTTATCAAAAATCTCCTTCTAACCCATGTGAAAATCATGATCACTCTCTTAGAAACCCTCTAAGTTCGAGATCTTCCAAGTGAGGATACTAAGGCCGAATTACTTCTCATTTTCTTCCAAAAACCGAAACCACACCCAAAGTTGAGCTTCATACCCCCTCTTTTTCGGTTTTTATAAGTTTTTGTGGGGGAGAATACAAGCAAATGTGTAGATCTATGAGTAAATGTATGTCTTGTGTGATTTTTATGCTTATATGTATGATCTTATGTGATTGTGATGTTTATATTAGCCAAAAGAACCTAAAAACCGAGATCTACAATATGAAGAATGAAATAAGTATAAATTATACCATTTCACACCAATCAAGTCTAGAAAAATAATTTAGTTGGTTAATATGAACATTTTTGGGCTTAAAACCCATTTTTGGGCTCAAAATGTCAAAAATACAAAACTAAGGGGCCCAAAACGACAAAATATAAATTCTGAAGGTTGAAATGAGTCTAAACAGTTTCTAATATATATTTTCGGAATATCAACACTTTTGAAGGGTTAAAAATGTGAATTTTGAACATAATGGGCTAAAATGGGCTTTTCGGCCTAATAAAGCCCCAAATTGTGAGATTTTTGAATTGGAGGGGATGAAACTGCACATTTCTGTAAAACAGGGGATTTCTAGTATACTAAATCTATTTCAAGGGCCAAAAATGCCTTTCAAATTAAAAAGGGACCAAAGATGCAAAAATTTTCCATCTTGGGCCAAAATTGTAAAAGTTGCGAAAATGGAGGTTTCAACCGAGAAAATTTCATTTTTGAAGGACTTAAGCTGTTTATCAAGTAAATTTGTGCTAAAAATGTCTTTCCAACAAGTTTTGATACTAAAATGTCAAGAAAAATGGTTTAAGGACAAAAATGGAAATTCTTTTATATACAAAGGGTTAAAAGTGTAAATTTTATCCAAGAAGGGGCGTAAAAAGATAAACTCTAATTCTTAAAACAACAAATCCCTTACGATAAAAATACGAGTACTATGTCTACCGGCAAAACGTAATAATAAATACACTTTCAACACCAATATCGTTACCAAACGAATTGATTCGGTCTCGAATCAATAACGAATCCAAAATCAATAAACAATGGTACTTCAATACACACGCGGAAATTTTACGAGAAGTCAATATTCAATCTTTGGGCTTGAAAGTTTCAAATCGTGCTTGTTGGGCCTAGCTAGCCCAATGACATGAACTTTAGGCCCGAAGGGAACGCGCTTACATGTTATTGGGCCTTCTATGACCTAATTCCGTGTAAAAGGACTGTCAATAGCTTTATTGTGCTGTTGGGCCCCAAGGGTCCTTTGGTACTGCTAGCAAAGTCGAGAAGTCAAATGCGAGTCGGGCCAAGTCCCTTTCGCATTCACGATAGCCTTGAACGACTTATGGAAATAACAGGGGCTTCGTACCCTCTTTTCTCCTCGGTTGTGGGGCTATGAGAAGTCAGGGTGGCTGGATTAAGTGAGTAGTACAGACGACGCCTAAGGGATCATTTGTATTTGATAGTTGTAAACTAGTCATTTTCATTAATGCGTGATTATAACGACTCACAACCCATAATTAATCCAATGTCACCTGGAATTATCTAAAACAACGTCGTATCGGAATAACACCAAATAAGCCACGTAATTTGGTGTATTGGGAAAACATCGGGTTTTCCCTGGGGAATTCAACGCTCTTAACTACGTGATGTATACAAAGTCTAACTATTATTCACGTTTACAATAATCAACAAGCATACTTACGGATCTTCACACTTTTTCTTATATACAACATTTTTTTTAGAAAATATCGGATTTTCTGTGGTTTTCAAAATTATACAAATCATTTCTTTTCAAACCTTACTTATGAACTCACCAACATTTCATATGTTGACGTTTTTCCGAAATACTTGTATTCTCAGGTAACAGGTAAATCGAAGAAAAATGTACCCAGTGATGTCATGATGTTTGTTTAATTAGTATCGAACGGTTTATGTTTTGGAAATGTAATGTTTTGAAAAAATGTAGTGAATGTAAACAATATCGGTTGTAATATTTCAATGCATGGTGATGAATGATGTTATGATTCATGTATAATCATTGTGATGGTATTCAATTGAGTCACAATAGCCCTCGGACGTTTCCGCCGTCTGGTTTGGGGGTGTGACAGGTTGGTATCAAAGCTCTGTTTATAGTGAACTAGCATATCTAGCCACACATTGATATGCAACTATTAACCAAAAGAGGGACTAACACAACTCTGAACAAAACAAGTAAAACATAACAATAAAACACCCTTACTTGTATTAGGAACGAGAACCTAACATCGAATCAAACAATATAATGCTGGTATCTCGGTTAATCCAGGACTGTTCTTAGTTGTATCAAGGAGCGGATGTAGCTTGATCAACTACATTCCTTCCAAGGTATCACTATCACACGTCCTGAGGAGATCGTGATAGCTAGGGAACCTAAAAACATACCCCTTTATCACCAAAAAGATAACGTTTGTTTAGTCTGTACAATAGTTGTAGCATCCTAGGAATAATGTTAGCATATTTACACACTCTCGCAGACAGCATGGCTGGTTTCCATCACCCCGGAGATCCTTACTTCCCTAACCAGGGAAATAACAGATGGATTGACGAAGAGCCTGAAGAAGAGCCTGAGGAAGACCCCGAGGAGGAATCTGAAGGGGAACCGGAGGCAGGAGCCGAGGGCGTGCCTGCCGAACCAGAAGAAGAACAGGAGGAGGAGGAATATGAAGGAAACTTTGAGGAGGAACCTGACGATAGTGAAGGGGGTGATTCGGACGCGGAGTCCGAAGTCATCAACCCCCCTTACCCGATTAGGGTGCCTGCTTACCGGGTGGGCCCCACTGGTCCTACACCCCCCTGGGGTATTGATCTTTGGAGATGGAGTAGACAGCAGGGACAACGACCCCTGTTCGGCATGTCACGCAAGTTCTTTGACCTAAGGGACGGAGGACCGGCCGATCGAGCCCTTCCGGTCATGGTGAGACGGTTACGGAACACTGGCGACCTTGCTCAGAGCACCGCCGACCAGGTACGCCAACTGTGGACTAGGGTCGAGCGTGCAGAGCAGGAGACACGAGACGTCCTTCGAGAGTTCCATATGAGGCAGGTGAGGTAGGAGTCTCGACTCCAGGACGCAGAACGACAGGTGGCTCGTCTTCAGGGAGCATCCACTTCCTCAGCACCACCCCCGGGCATAGCTCATCGCGATTAGGGATAGACGTATCTTACTAGGCCATTAGGATCTGTTGCGAATCCATGATTGTATGCTAATTTGTAGAAGTACTTAAGGAACAACAAGAGGAAGGGGCGTCAAGGCCCCGAGACTTCTAAGAAGCAGCAGACAGTGGCAGTTAATGCTGCCACCGCACAAGTTCCGGCCACACCACATGCTCCAGCCTCAGCTACTTCAAATGCTCCTAGACCTTATTCCGGTAATCTTCCCAAGTGCAACAAGTGTGGTTTCCATCACAATGGAGAATGCAAGGAGCTGCAATGCAGCAGTTGCAATCGGAAGGGGCACACGGCAAGGTATTGTAGGACTTACCCTCCTCAGAATCAACAACAGAGAAACAGCAACAACAACAACAACCGCAACAACAACAACAACATCAACGCCGGTGGCAACACTGCAGGACCTAGTCACACCTGCCATGGGTGTGGAAGGACTGGGCATTTCTGCCAAGATGGCCCTAACAACAACAATCCCGGAAATGGAGGAACAAGAAGGGTGCTGACCATGGGTCAGGGGGAGGCGATTCAGGATCCCGTTGTTGTTACCGGTACGTTTCCCCTAAACCACACTTATGCATGCATCCTATTTGACACAGGAGCCGAGCGAAGTTTTGTGAGCAATAAGTTTAAACATTTATTAAAACAACAACCCCAGAAGCTCAATGAAACCTTTACAGTGGAAATGGCCAATGGGAAAACCGAATCCACTGGGGAAATCTACACCGGATGTACCCTAACCTTAAATCAACACGTCTTTCGAATAGACTTAATGCCTGTTTCCATTAGGAGTTTCGATGTGATTATTGGAATGGACTGGTTAAGCCCCCACCATGCTGAAATTATGTGTCACGAGAAGGCCGTTCGCCTTCACCTTCCCAATCACGAAACCCTGGTTATTTACGGAGACAAACCTGGCACGAACCTTCGCCTCATCTCGTGCATCCAGGCACAGAAGCATCTACGAAAGAACGATCTGACGTTCCTGGCTCACATAGTGGATAAAACCAAGGAAGAGGTTAACATTCAAGACATTCCAGTAGCACGTGAATTCCCAGACGTATTTCCTGAAGATCTTCCTGGAGTACCCCCAGAGAGACAAGTTGAGTTCCGAATTGACCTCGTTCCAGGAGCAACTCCTCTGGCTAAATCGCCCTACCGGCTAGCTCCTGCTGAAATGCAAGAATTGTCCAGCCAACTCAGCGAACTCCTGGGCAAGGGATTCATCTGACCTAGTTACTCGCCATGGGGAGCTCCAGTCCTCTTTGTCAAAAAGAAGGACGAATCTTTTAGAATGTGCATCGATTACAGGGAGTTAAATAAACTCATTGTCAAAAATCGCTATCCACTCCCACGAATCGACGATCTATTTGACCAGCTCCAAGGAGCTAGTTACTTCTCTAAGATAGATCTACGGTCCGGGTACCAGCAACTCAAGGTCCGGGAAGAGGATATTCCTAAAACCGCTTTCCGAACTCGTTACGGACATTATGAATTTGTCGTAATGCCCTTCGTTCTAACAAATTCCCCTGCCGCATTTATGGATCTGATGAACCGAATCTGTCGACCATTCCTCGACAACTTTGTCATCGTCTTCATTGACGACATTCTCATCTATTCTCGAAGCGAGGAAGAGCATGGCCAACATCTCCGACAAATCCTAGAAACCCTGCGAACAGAAAAGCTATATGCAAAACTCTCCAAGTGTGAGTTCTGGCTCCGTAGTGTGAACTTCCTAGGCCATGTTGTTAGCCAAGATGGAATTCATGTGGATCCCTCTAAGGTCAAAGTCGTTGAAGGATGGGCAGTCCCGACTACACCAATAGAAATTCGTCAATTCTTAGGCCTAGCGGGCTACTATTGGAGGTTCATTCAAAACTTCTCTAAGATCTCCAAGCCACTTACCTCGCTTACACAAAAGGGCGTATCATTCAAATGGACGGACAAACAAGAAGTTGCATTCCGAACCCGGAAGCAGAAGCTCTGCAGTGCCCCGGTACTATCTCTACCAGAGAGAACGGAAGATTTTGTGGTCTACTGTGACGCGTCAAATCAGGGTTTAGGTTGTGTTCTCATGCAGCGTGGAAGAGTGATAGCTTACGCATCCAGCCAACTAAAGATGCACGAAGTGAATTATACGACCCATGACCTAGAATTGGGAACCGTGGTCTTTGCTCTGAAGATTTGGAGGCATTACCTTTATGGTACAAAGTGCACCATCTTCACAGACCACAATAGTCTCCAGCACATCTTGAATCAGAAAGAGCTGAATATGAGGAAACAAAGATGGGTGGAGTTATTAAATGATTACGAGTGTGAAATCAAGTATCACCAGAGCAAGGCCAATGTAGTAGCTGATGCATTGAGCCGGAAGGAGTACTCTAATCGTTGTGCAAAAACTCTCTCGATAACCATCCAATCTCACCTAACCACTCAGATCAGGGTAGCCCAGTCAGATGCCATGAAAACGGAAAACAGAGCAAGCGAAGCATTACGCGGAATGGAAAAGAATCTAGATGTGAGAGAGGACTGAGTATACCATTTCATGAACCGTATTTAGGTCCCTAAACTCGGAGGATTTAGGGAGGTAGTCATGAAGGAAGCCCACAAGACATGATACTCCATCCATCCCGGTTCGAACAAGATGTATTTGGATATTAAACAGCACTATTGGTGGCCTAACATGAAGGCAGAAATTGCCACCTATGTCGGTAAGTGCCTTACTTGTGCCAAGGTAAAGGTGGAGTACCAGAAGCCCTCGGGGTTATTACAGCAACCGGTGATTCCCGAGTGGAAGTGGGAAGGGATTTCTATGGATTTTGTGACCAAGCTACCCAAGACGTCGGACGGATTAGACACTATATGTGTAATAGTTGACCGACTGACGAAATCCGCCCATTTCCTGCCAATAAAAGAATCCTACAAGATGGAGAGACTGACGCGTCTATACATTCGAGAAATCGTGATACTTCATGGAATACCAGTGTCTATCATCTCAGATAGAGACAGTAGATTCACTTCATGTTTTTGGCAATCACTTCAGAAAGCACTTGGAACCCATCTCGACATGAGCACCGCTTATCACCAACAAACGGACGGTCAAAGCGAACGAACCATTCAGACGCTCGAAGACATGCTTCACGCATGTGTGATAGACTTTGGGAAGTCTTGGGACATCCACTTACCCTTAGTTGAATTCTCTTATAACAACAGTTACCATTCAAGCATCAAAGTCGCTCCTTTTGAAGCACTATATGGACGTAAGTGTAGATCACCGTTGTGTTCGGCTGAGGTGGGTGACAACCAGCTAGCAAAGACACTAGCATCGGACAAGGTGCTAACGGGACCGGAGATCATTCGTGAAACCACGGAAAAGATAGTTCAAATCAGAGCTCGATTGCAAGCATCGCATGAACGACAGAAGAGCTACACTGATAAACGGCGAAAGCCCTTAGAGTTTCAGGTCGGGGATCGAGTGTTGTTAAAAGTTTCACCTTGGAAAGGAGTCATTCGTTTCGGAAAACGGGGAAAACTAAACCCACGATACATTGGACCTTTCGAGATCGTTGCCTGAATAGGTCCAGTGGCGTAGAAACTGCAGCTACCCGCGGAGCTAAACAGTGTACACCCCGTGTTCCATGTCTCCAATCTAAAGAAGTGCCTATCAGATTAAACACTCATCATTCCCCTTAACGAGATTGGAATCAACGAGAATCTCCTGTTCGTTTAAGAACCGGTTGAAATCATGGACAGGGAGGTGAAGCGTACTAATCAAAGCCGCGTCCCGATCGTGAAAGTACAGTGGAACGCGAAGCGTGGGCCAGAATTCACGTGGGAACACGAAGACCAAATGAAGCAAAAGTACCCTCACCTATTCTAGCATTCTCAAATCTAGCTTTCAAAAGAATTTCGGGACAAAATTCCCTCTAACGGGGGGATGATGTCACAATTAGAAATTTTTGTGCCTTGTAACCAACACTTAAATCAAAGTATGAATCAAAAACATAAGAGCATGTATGATGCATACTCTATGATAGCAAAAACTTCAATCAAACATCTCATGCAAGCAATTCAAATAGTCATTAAGCAATTGGAAACCCTAGAAGTTCTTGTTTAAGTCCATTTTGGACTAGGACTTCCTTAATTGGGCCTATTGGACCAATAAGCTTCCAATTTGAACATCTTGGGTTTAGAACTCTTAAATGGGCTCTAATTGGACCCACTTCCATTTAATTCAATATTTTGGGCCATATTGGGCCTAGAATGAAATAGATTAATTATATGAACCATTTTGGACCATAATTAACCCAATTTAGCCTAATAGGTCATAAAAATCACATTTATTTTTTTTAGGGCCAAAAATTATCTAACCTAGCTATAATATGGGCTTAAGGGCAAAAAGCCCAAAAACCTCCTCTCACCCTCCCCATTCTCGGCCCAAGCCCAAAAGAGTGAGGGGTTGACTTTGTGTGTGCCACCTCACAATTGTTCAAGGGACTTCCATGCAAGAAGACTCAAACATCCATGCACTCCCATACTTCCAAGCTAGCTAACTCTTTTTCTCCCTCTCTCTCTTGCTCTCGGCCGAGTCCAAGCACACACACACCCACACATTTCACTCTCCTTTCTCTCAAGAAAACTCTCTCTTAACTCATCCATATTTCGAGATCTACGAAGGATTCAAGGGGATTCTTACACAAATTCTTCATCTAAGGTAAGATTAAGTTTGGATCTATGTTATAGGTTCTTGTTTTATCAAAAATCTCCTTCTAACCCATGTAAAAATCATGATCACTCTCTTAGAAACCCTCTAAGTTCGAGATCTTCCAAGTGAGGATACTAAGGCCGAATTACTTCTCATTTTCTTCCAAAAACCGAAACCACACCCAAAGGTGAGCTTCATACCCCCTATTTTTTGGTTTTTATAAGTTTTTGTGGGGGAGAATACAAGCAAATGTGTAGATCTATGAGTAAATGTATGCCTTGTGTGATTTTTATGCTTATATGTATGATCTTATGTGATTGTGATGTTTATATTAGCCAAAAGAACCTAAAAACCGAGATCTACAATATGAAGAATGAAATAAGTATAACTTATACCATTTCACACCAATCAAGTCTAGAAAAATAATTTAGTTGGTTAATATGAACATTTTTGGGCTTAAAACCCATTTTTGGGCTCAAAATGTCAAAAATACAAAACTAAGGGGCCCAAAACGACAAAATATAAATTCTGAAGGTTTAAATGAGTCTAAACATTTTCTAATATATATTTTCGGAATATCAACACTTTTGAAGGGTTAAAAATGTGAATTTTGAACATAATGGGCTAAAATGGGCTTTTCGGCCTAATAAAGCCCCCAAATTGTGAGTTTTTGAATTGGAGGGGCTGAAACTGCACATTTCTGTAAAACAGGGGATTGCTAGTATACTAAATCTATTTCAAGGGCCAAAAATGCCTTTCAAATTAAAAAGGGACCAAAGATGCAAAAATTTTCCATCTTGGGCCAAAATTGTAAAAGTTGCGAAAATGGAGGTTTCAACCGAGAAAATTTCATTTTTGAAGGACTTAAGCTATTTATCAAGTAAATATGTGCTAAAAATGTCTTTCCAACAAGTTTTGATACTAAAATGTCAAGAAAAATGGTTTAAGGACAAAAATGGAAATTCTTTTATATACAAAGGGTTAAAAGTGTAAATTTTATCCAAGAAGGGGCGTAAAAAGATAAACTCTAATTCTTAAAACAAAAAATCCCTTACGATAAAAATACGAGTACTACGTCTACCGGCGAAACGTAATAATAAATACACTTTCAACACCAATATCGTTACCAAACGAATTGATTCGGTCTCGAATCAATAACGAATCCAAAATCAATAAACAATGGTACTTCAATACACACGCGGAAATTTTACGAGAAGTCAATATTCAATCTTTGGGCTCGAAAGTTTCAAATCGTGCTTGTTGGGCCTAGCTAGCCCAATGACATGATCTTTAGGCCCGAAGGGAACGCGCTTACATGTTATTGGGCCTTCTATGACCTAATTCCGTGTAAAAGGACTTTCAAAAGCTTTATTGTGTTGTTGGGCCCCAAGGGTCCTTTGGTACTGCTAGCAAAGTCGAGAAGTCAAATGCGAGTCGGGCAAACTGCCTTTCGCATTCACGATAGCCTTGAACGACTTATGGAAATAACGGGGGCTTCGTACCCTTTTTTCTCCTCGGTTGTGGGGCTATGAGAAGTCAGGGT
This sequence comes from Lactuca serriola, assembly GCF_051521515.1. Lineage (NCBI taxonomy): Eukaryota > Viridiplantae > Streptophyta > Magnoliopsida > Asterales > Asteraceae > Lactuca > Lactuca serriola. The sequence goes on from NC_136409.1 coordinate 96,050,877, forward strand.
GGTTGGATTAAGTGAGTAGTACGGACGACGTCTAAGGGATCGTTTGTATTTGATAGTTGTAAACTAGTCATTTTCATGAATGCGTGATTATAACGACTCACAACCCATAATTAATCCAATGTCACCTGGAATTATCGAAAACAACGTCGTATCGGAATAACACCAAATAAGCCGCGGAATTTGATGTATTGGGAAAACATCGGGTTTTCCCTGGGGAATTCAACACTCTTAACTACGTGATGTATACAAAGTCTAACTATTATTCACGTTTACAATAATCAACAAGCATACTTACAGATCTTCACACTTTTTCTTATATACAACACTTTTTTTAGAAAATATCATATTTTCTGTGGTTTTCAAAATTATACAAATCATTTCTTTTCAAACCTTACTTATGAACTCACCAACATTTCATATGTTGACGTTTTTCCAAAATACTTGTATTCTCAGGTAACAGGTAAATCGAAGAAAAATGTACCCAGTGATGTCATGATGTTTGTTTAATTAGTATCGAACGGTTTATGTTTTGGAAATGTAATGTTTTGAAACAATGTACTGAATGTAAACAATATCGGTTGTAATATTTCAATGCATGGTGATGAATGATGTTATGATTCATGTATAATCATTGTGATGGTATTCAATTGAGTCACACTAGCCCATGGATGTTTCCGTCGTCTGGTTCGGGGGTGTGAGTACTACGGCTCCCCGCAGTATCACAACACTCTCTCACTAACCAGTGAATACTACGGCTCCCCGTAGTACCGCGACACTCTCTAGCTGACTAGTGAGTACTACGGCTCCCCGTAGTATCGCAAAACTCTCTCTCTAACCAGTGAATACTACGACTCCCCGCAGTATCACGACACTCTCTCACTGACTCATGGATGCTACAGCTCCCCGTAGTCTTACAACACTCTCTCGCTCACTTACTCACCATGGGCTCACTCCATGGTTTCCCTGATAATCCCAAGCGATTACTCTCACTCGAATCCACTTGCTCTCTTATCACCCCATAATCTCATCATCAACCATCACTACACTGAGTTCAGCAACTCATGCTCCACAACTCAACATAGATAGGTGCTTACACCCACCCAACTTATACACCACCATTCCTAATGTAAGTCCTCAAACGCAAGGCAATAGTCTCAGCACAGATACACCCTTAAACAGTCCCACTCCAGTGACAAGTAACTGATGGGTTCCTCTGGAACAAAAGTCACTAGGTACTCCACTCGCCATCCCACAACTCGAGTCTCAAAATGACGAAAACTTAGGACACCATACTCGAGTACCTCGGTACACCATCACAACATCTCACGATGTCTTGCCTCAACCACTGATCTTCCACTTACGTAACTCGAAACCTTGAAATACTCTTATCTCACAAATTGAAACACAGAGGAATCATCAACGACTGAAAATACGTTGACGGAAATCCGAAGCTCCACCCTCTACTGATCACTGCCCATACAAAACTACTCATATCGACTCCGAAATTGGTTGACAAATCAACTACTACCACACCTGGAGTATAGATCACAATCTATACTTATACTTGCAAATCTCAGCTATTGCACCCTGAACTCAATGACCCAACCGCCTCGAACTCAACATTTGCAATCCCGAAAAATCCCTAGCCACAATAAATTCTCTAACCAACTGCCACCTGCCGTGGATTCACTCATCCTTTATTAAGAACATAATCATACATCATCCCGCCTTGCACCTCGCCTCATCCACCAATAACCTAGGTCTCATGTGTCCGCAGATCTCCATAACCAATTCTATAACTGTAGTTGAATGAATCGCTGATCCTCTCAATAGAATACTCAGTTCTCCCTCACTCAGGGTTCAAACCATCACCAACTGGCATACCAACAATCTACTCCATAGACTGTTTCTCTAGGTATATCACACTTGATTCTTGGAATGTACCACATAATCACTTCAATGATCTTCCCGATGGAACCAAGCAACTCCAAATATCCCATAACTCAGACAAAAATCTCAGCATCCTCCCAACGTGACTGCCTCTAGTCATCTCGAAGCCTCAGACCAATATACTGTCGGATACCCCAACTGTTCAGAATTAGTCCTGACTCTCGGTCTGAAAATAATGCAGTATCACACACTTCGTCTCTGACTCCTCGACCAGCCTACCATCGCGGGAATCATCATCAAAGCAAGAGACCTCACTCTCACAGTTGATACACAACGTAGACAATGGGGGCCATCGCCCCAATATACTTCTCTTAAACACCTGGAACTGCTTCAAAAAATATGCCTCCCTCAATAAGGCACCTCCTTGTTCTCTTCCATCTTAGTCCCACTAATGACTCTCTCGTGGTATAAAAAATACCTCGTAGCAAACATACTGCCCAAATACTCTGGTGAAAACGTTGCAACCCTATGCTACCCCACGAGGTTTACCTCAAAACTCTGAAACCGGAAGCTCGTATCTCTTTTGCTTCTTCCAAGAAACGAGAACAGCACAACTCTTGTTATAGAAGGTGACGTCTCCTCTATCGGTCGATTGTTCAACTCAGACCGCGATCCTCCAATAAGCATCACCTATACTCATCCCCTAAGTCTTGTGACTCCAGTTGGCATCTCACCAATAAAATCTCTCAGAAACTAACTCGATCTCCCTCTCAAGGTATACTCCATTGAAACTCGCTCAACATGGCCCTCTGGCCCTACACTCTATCATATCTGATTTCAATCTAATCAATTACAACGGGATATCTGGTAAAACCAGAAGCACTAACCGCCACAAATCATGGTATCACCTCTGAATCTGCTACGAATCATGGTACTCAAACCATGTGATCACCTCTTAATCCGTTACTTAGAATCTCTGAAATTCTCCCTGTTTCGAGTATGGGTCCTCTACTTTCCATAATACGGGCCCATACTACCTGCCACATCTACCCATACTTTCCACACAGATCATCCCAGATTTCCTAAGTAGCTGCTTAACCTTCTCAATCACCAATCCTGTAAAACCTGGTCGCTCCCCAGCGAATACTCTCCTCTATCAACGTACTCATATGACTAAGGTTACTCCCTAGGCTCTTCCTAGGTTCTCAAACTTCTCAGTCATCATCTGCTGAAGAACTCCTTATGATGTCAACCATCTACCTCCTGAATATCGTCATATTCACTTAGTACCTGACTCCCATCATCAAGAGTTCCACAAAGCATGAAGCAAGCAGCATTCGGACATCGAATAATCTCCACCAACACATTAAACCACTCTAGGTTACAACTCCACTTTCTCTACTCACACTCAAAAGGTATCACCGTACTCAAGCAACCCTACCTCTCGTGGGTATCTAAATACTCCCTCAGTAGGCTCCTCCAATGCTCATCTAGGTATCTCTATTAGATTACTCCTCTACTCAAATTTCTCTCTAAAAGATTCCTGTTGGATACTCTTACTCCACACATACTCAAAGCACATCACAGATAGCGAAATCCCTAGGCTAAGGCATCACCAATAAGGCAATTCTAGCCCTAAAATATGAAATACCTAGCCTATATTCTAGCATGCATCAGTAATATCTCAATAAAAACTTATAACACAAATAAGTAAGGGTATTTTAGGAAATCACAGTTCGGGCTCTGGCTGATTGTACACAATATGTCTTCTCTTTTTTCTCTTAGAAACTCTTGCTCGTTTTATAATAATGATTTCTTTCGAGATTTTTTCTCAAATCCTCAGTTTTAGTCCATATATACCCAAAGGTGCATCCGAATCTCTCAAACTAAGGCTCCGATACCAACTTGTAACACCGTAAATTTTCAAACAAATTTTTCATTTTAAAATCACATAATTCTCATAACACAGTTCACAAAAATCCTATTTATTTAATTTACAAAAAGAAACTCCATAATCGTTTGATTAATAATCTAGGATCCTCAAAACACAACTTTGTCTCTGGTGTGTACAATCAAGTCAGCGCCTTCCCGCGATCCTGAGAAGAACGTGAAACACATATCACCTAACACGGTAATCACGAAGCATAGTGAGTTCCCCAAACTAACACACATCCTCTTTAGCCTCTCATGGCTATAGTCAGATAAGACCCTCCGGTTAATATGTCTCAGTAGGACCCTGCAGTCCCAAAACTCGGGTGGACCCTCCGGTCCTAACTCAGTAAGCTCAAAATAATACACAACATAAATCACAAAGACATAATGCAGGATATCACAATACTCAATATAAGCACATAAGACCCTCTGGTCATACAAAGGTTACCACTCTAGCTAAAGTATACTGAGAAGACTCACCTACGATGATGAACAACCCCTATAGACGATGTTGCTGCCCACCAGCCTCTATCTCTGATCCAAACCCACAATTAACCAAATTAGGAACTAAGTCCAAACTCTCACTCATTAGGTCTAAAGGTAGCCCACTAACAAGCCCATCCATAACCAAAAACCCATTGGGCCCACCAAGGCCCAATAACAAATGGGCTCTCTCGAGGCCCAACTCTCAAGTCCAAGCGACAAGCCCAACTCAAGGGCCCAAGGCACATATATATATATATATATACATATATATATATATATATATATATATATATATATATATATATTCCTCTGGTCCAAAACTCTAGTGCAACAAGACCAAACTCCAGGCCCAAACTGAGACTTAGCCTAAAAGTCTATAGTGAGGTTACGCAGGGTGTACCTCCCTTAGTATGCTCAACGTACTCACGAATCCAGATTGGCCATCGGGGACGCTTGGTCAGTACGTGGGGCGTACTAGGACTACACCCAACGTTCGTCCTAGTTTCACTCTTTCTACTCGTTTGGTCTTAATCAGTTAAGACCTTGGCTCATATCATAAATCTGGACTCCCTAATAGCTCTTACTCCATAAAGTCAGTGACTTTAAGCATTTGTATGGCTGATAACGTCACAAACACACAAAACTCTCACTCTCTTAACTCAAAATACTCATATCTCATGCATGGCTTGATTCCAACGTCCAAGTCTTGATTTTTATGACATTACACCACTAAATACACTCGAAGGTGTTGATCATAGTCTCTTCAGCTCAAATATCACATAAAGTCTCCAACTTTTGTGACAAAACCCAAAAATACTCTATTATGATGAACAAAATAAAAGAGTGAGAAAGCTTGGAGCTTTATACCTCTTGATAAAGCTCCCAACTCAGATATGCTCAGATCGAAGGCCTGGACTCTCACTCCTTCCTCTCCAAAGCTACTTCTTCACTCCAAGAACACACAAAATCACTTAAGGGCTCTCAAATGGACACACACAAGCTCAAGAATGGGGATTAGAGTTTGAGAGGGTTCATTATGTGCCTAGTACGCCCATCGTACCCTCTGGTATGCCCAACGTACTAGGTGGCTCCGCTTAAAAGTCACGCACATGAGTACCCTAAGTGTACACACACGTACGCCCAGCATGCTCAGCTGCCACCTTTCTCAATATAGGGACTTATCCTGCCAAACTTCAAACTTCCACAGCTTCCTCGATATAAATCTATTTCCAATGAACCTTATATCCACAAAAAGGTGACAAGATTCCCTGTGCTCCTAGCAACTTGTCGCAACGTCGAGGCTTCCTCATGCCCGGGTTGCAGCCCATGAACCCTAATCATGGTTGATTCGAAATAGGGTGTTACAGCTCTAAAGGCTTAAAATGTCAAATCCAAGCTTATAATGGGGTTTAACTCAAAGGGGAGCTTCATACTTGCTAAAGATGGAGACTTATAGCTATAGAGACCAAGATAAGCTCAGATCTGAGGTTGCAACTTTAGATCCTAGCCCATACCTGAAAATGGCTAATATATGCTAGAAAATCCCTAATCTTCAACATAAAGAGATCTAGAAAGAGGAAAGGTCAAGATATTGACTTGTTACCTTCAAACTGATGCCAAGAAGAAGAAGAGTCAGATCCACTAGCCCCACTTGCACTACTCCTCTTATACTTAAAGTCTTATTCTTGCAAATCACCTTCCAAGCTTTAAAATCACACGATAATGGAGCACACACACAAATTAGGGTTTATGGAGTCACAAGTGGTTGTAAGGGAAGTCTAAGGAGGCAAAGGATCCTTTAAATAGGGTGCAAAACCCCAGAATTTAGGGTTTCATCCTTCAGATCCAACTGGTCGAGTCGTGTCCTCCGACTCTTCGAGTTGGCCACTTAAACACGTGGCCAAAAACGTTCCTACTCGACGAGTCAGGGCATCCAACTCGTCTTGTAGACCTTTCAATATGAGAAATAAAGTTGTAATAATACTTGAGAGTCGGGGCGTTACAATCTTCTATGGATTTTCGGCCCTACCCTATAAGGGTGATCCAATAGCCCAAAACCAATACTATCAGATAATTCAAAACATCCCCTGTACTTTTAATCAGTTCCTTTAATCCTAAAATTAATTCCAAATTAATTTTTGATTAAATACTAATTAATAATATGATTTCTAATTAATATATTATTCTCATAACATATTAATAAATAATTTTATATACCAATTAATTATTCCAAATAATAAATTCAACCTCTCTCTTTAATAGTCATCCTGTCGTGTTGCCAGTGTGAAGGCAAGCCAAAAGGACAATGCTACTATCAAACCAAGTACATACCAATTATAGTTATGGGCTTAGACACCTAATCCAATAGTCTCCCACTTGGATAAGTCTAATAACTATGATTGCAAGTATGAGTTCCAAATCTTACTAGTAAATGGTAGCTCTCAAGGCCGTTGTTAAACTCTGACTCAGTCAGTTACGTGTCCTAAGATAAGGGATCATATAATCCTCCGTTCTACAAGATATCATGTGGACAAATGACGTGGAATAAAATCTTTCTCATTGTCCAACAATTTGCTTTCCGATTTCTGATTTGTAATGACAAAGAACTTAATTGAATACATCAATTCAATCCTGACCCGGCCCGACACATAAGTCAACACCAAATCATTGAGGGGACCAAGATATTGCTTTTCCCGTTAGGGGAAAAGGAACATATAAACTTTGAATTATATGTTTGTAATATTTACTCATCAAGTCATACACAAGAATATGTTTTATAACCTAAAGTTACTGATGCGTTTACGCATTATCAATGCACAACTAACTCATAAACAATAACTTATATATCTCCATTTAAAGATTAGACGATATTATTGTCTCATAATTACTCGTGATAAATTCCATGAAGTAATTCTATGAGCGTGGGTTTAATCCAATACTCAAATTCCCATTTCAAAAGTACTCATGAATGTTGCAACAAACCATTGCTATGTCTAAACACTTAGACAATCTACAACCTGATTCATGGCAATCTTAATTCACTACTTACTTCCAAAGTATGATCGAGTGTGGATATTTGAATAATCCAATTATTCGGGAAGTGAAACATGCAAAAGAGAAACACAATGATAAACAATTGACAAAAGATAGTAAACAATACTCATAAATAATTCTCCATTACTTCATCATCAAATGTCAATTACATTTACATTGTTACAAGTTTCTAGATATCTATCTAATTACTAAAACAAATATCATCCTTCATACCAATGCTCCCTGCATGTTGAACGTGCTTGACCCTACTTAGACCCTTTGTGAGGGGATCTGCAGGATTCTCTTCTGATGATACCCTCTTAATGACGAGGAGCCCTTCTTCTACCCGATGTCTGATGAACTAGTATTTTCTATCGATATGTCTAGATCTACCATGATCTCTTGGTTCCTTTGTTAAGGAAACCGATCCTTCATTATCACAGAAAATCTCCATTGGCTCCTTAATGGGTCGAACAACTCCAAGGTCTCCAATGAAGTTTTTCAACCATATAGCCTCCTTCGATGCTTCGCTCGCTGCAATGTACTCTGATTCATAAGTAGAATCAGTCGCCGTCTCATGCTTGGAACTTTTCCAAGTCATAGCTCCTCTATTAAGGGTAAACACCCATCCAGATTGAGAATCGAAGTTGTCCCTATTTGTCTAAAAGCTGGCATCACTATACTTAGTAACTCTTAAGTTATCACTGCCACCAAGTACAAGGACCTAATCCGTAGTTCTTTGCAGATACTTAAGAGTGTTCTTAACTACTATCTAGTGAGCCTTACCTGGGTTTCCCTGATATCGACTAACCATGCTCAAAGCAAAATCCACATTAGGGCAAGTACATGTCATAACATACATGATCGATCCAATGGCGGAATCATATGGAACTCGACTCATTTTCGCTATATCAGCAGTCGTACTCGGACTCTGAGTCTTACTCAATTTGGTATTGCTTTGGATAGGTAACTCTCCTTTCTTGGAATTTTCCATGCTAAAACGCTTTAGCACCTTATCCAAGTAAGTAGTTAGAATAAGTCCAATTAGTCTTCTACTCCTATTCCTTAGAATCCTTATTCCCAAAATATAGGTAGCCTCTCCCAAATCCTTCATAGTGAAACACTTTCCAAGCTAGGACTTCACTTCCTGCAAGGTTGGAATGTCGTTTCCTATGAGTAGTTTGTCATCAACATATAATACCATAAAACTGACTATATTCCCACTAGCTTTGACATATACACATGACTCATCTTCACTCCTAGAGAAACCAAACTCTTTGACTTTCTCATTGAAGCAAAGATTCCATCTGCGAGAAGCTTGTTTCAATCCATATATTGATTTCTCAAGCTTACACATGCTATTGGGGTACTTAGTATCCACAAAACCCTCTGGATGACTTATGTAAACATCGTCAGCCAACTTTCCATTAAGGAAAGCAGTTTTGACATCCATTTGCCAAATTTCATTATCATGAAATGCAGCTATGACTATCATAACCCTAAAAGATTTAATCTTATCCACTGGTGAGAATGTCTCATCATAGTCAACCCCTGGGGTTTGAGTAAATCCCTTCATAGCCAATCGAGCCTTGAAAGTGTGTACCTTTGCATCCATGTCGGTATTCTTCTTGAATATCCATTTGCACCCAACTGTCTTACAACCAGGTACATTATCAACCAAATTCCAAACTTGGTTGTCATATATGGACTTGATCTCGCTATCCATTGCCTCTTTCCACTTGGCAGACTTAGGGCTCGCCATGGATTCCTTGTACTTAGAAGGCTCATCCAAATTCACCAGTGTACTATCACTGATAAACGTATCACCATATGTAGTAATATGGAAACCATAAAATTCAGGTGCCATTCTAACTCGATTGGAACGTCTAAGAGGTAATGACTCGTCAATCGATTCCACAAGAATTTCTTCCTTGGGTTGAGTGCCAATGTTAGAGGTTCCTTCATCAATTGACTCTTAAATTTCTTCAAGATCAATGGTACTCCCACTGTCCTCTTTGTATATGAGCTCTCTCTCGTGAAAGACTCCCCTTCGTGCTATGAAGACCACGTTCTCACTAGGTCCGTAGAACAATGTCACATCCCCGAATTTCACGGCCAGAAAAGACTGATTTGTTTATGCTTGTTTTTAAAATCAGAGTAATCTTTTAAAGAAAACAGTTGTGGAATTTTTTCCCAAAACCAAATATGATAAGAATTTATCAAAACGTTTCTCAAAGAGAATGTATTTTTATTATATAGCAAAACCTCGGGATGTCATGTTTCGATAAAAATACATAAGCATAAACAGAACTAATATTTATTTACACTAATGATTTACATCTCCTTTAAATCTCTCAATGAAATATGTCTTCGTATTGATATCTGTGATACAAAGAAAACCGAGTGGGTCAGGATTGGGAGCCTGGTGAGCATATAGGGTTTTCTACCCCACAATAATATAATTATTATATTCAATCATCAAACAAACAGCCCAATTACACATCCCCATTATCTTCTTTATTTCTTAAGGTTTTACCCTATTAATCAACTATCCTTCCTTCATTCATTCCTAAGGATTGACCTAAGGAATTAGCACAAACTTCCATTGCTACAGAAGGCGCATCTGCCAACATTATCCTTTAAGCTAGGACTGTTCACTATTTGGATAAAACCGAATTGTCCAATTGGACAATTTGGATCAGACTTTTTGGTTCGGATGTTCGGATTTTTGGATTGGTTTTTAGCAAAACCGAATTATTATTTTGGATTTCAGATTGGTTTTGGTTTGTAAAATAAAAATCGAGTAGTCCAAAAAACCGAATTTCAATTTATTATTTTGTTCTTTTTAATTTATATCTTTAATAAATTATAAATTTACTAAATTATTTTTTTAGTAAATTAAAATTTTTCACCTATTATAATACTTTCATATGTACTTCTTATCAAAAAAACTGTCTATAAAGTAGTAAACTATAATATATTTTTCTTGATAGTTATTTATAATTTTTAATTCCCAACTAATTAAACAATATATTTTAGTTTATATCATAGAGTAAGTTAATACTAAAGTTATATATTTGTTGAAATGTCTTGATTCTTGAAAACCGAATTGTAAAAAACTAGTCCAACCAAATTATAATTTGGGTGGATCGGATCGAATTTGAATTTAGTTTGGACTATTTGGATCTACGTTTTGAAAACTGAAATTAATTTGGAAATTGATCAGATCGGATTAAACCGATCCATCTAAACGAACACCCCTACTTTAAGCGCCTCTGTCAGGATTACGACATTCACTATTAGGCGCATCTTCCAATATTATCCTTAAGCCTGCTAGTATTATGAGATTCTCTATTTGGTGCCTCTACCAATATTATTCCTAAGCGCATCTGCTAGCATTATGAAATTTTCTTTTAGGTGCATCTACCAATATTATGCTTAAGTGCATCTACTAGTATTATGTCATTCTCTATTTGGTGCATCTACCAATATTATGCTTAAGCACATCTGTTAGCATTAAGTCATTCTCTATTTGGTGCATCTACCAATAATATGCTTAATCATCTTTCATACCTCATCATTTTATCACATACCAACTATCTCATCTACCCATGTTCTACCCAACATATTTGTAGATATAAAATACATATACAGTTTAACTCTTTAAAAAAAACTATATAAAACATCCATTCCACACTTATCTCAAATAAACAACAGTATATAAACACATAGCATGTATTTCATAGCAAATACTTCATATTTATGTGTTAAAAGAGAGTGACTACACTCTCACCCAAAACATATACTTAATACATTAAAACAATACTTGTATTAAAATTGTGTTTATGAAAGGGACTACACACTCACTCCAAATAAACAACAATATATATACACATAACACGTATTTGAAAGCAAATACTTCATATTTATGTGTTAAAAGAAAGTAACCACACACTCACTTGATTAGAAGATGATCGGACAGCACTACGGCTTGTAGAAGTAGTATTCTTTGGTGAAACTAGAATATCTTCAAATACCTAGCTTCTCGCACGCAGAGCTTCGGCTCGGAAACTCTTTCTTCCTTGGGATCTTTGGGGCTTTGGGACTCGCTTCGGGTCTCGGGATGATATCGGGGCTTTGGGAGGGTTAAAATAGGGCTTAGAGAGAGAGTATCAGGAGTGAGAGAGAAGAGCTGGAGCAACCCAAACTCGGCTGACCCTCGATTTCTATTTATAGGGTCATTTTCAGGTCTCACGTCGTGAATCTCAAATATTCACGTCGTGAGTTCAGTCGTCACTGCATGCGTCATCTCAAGTTGCGTCTGTCAGGCTCCAGAAGTCATAAATATTGAGTTCACGTCGTGATCTCTGACAGTTTTGGGGTTTCGCACCCCGAACTTCAGAAATTCATAACTTTCGCATACTAACTCCGTTTTGACGTTCTTTATATCCACGCGAAGGTGAGATTATGCTCTACAACTCTCGTTTAGACTCCGTTGGCTCATTTAGATTGTTTCGGCTAAAAATCACTCGATCTGATATTGAGGATTCGGGTTGCATAATGCTAAGTCGAAACTTCGGAAAAATCATTACTTCCTCATACGAAGTCAGATTTGGGATTTGTTTTATGCATGCTTTCGGTTTAACGTATTCTAATAATTTTGTTTAGATCGCTAAGGCTAAATATTGCTCTAACGTAAATTCACTTTTTACGTTATTCAGCGTCGTGCCGGTTCTGTCGTGAAACTTCGACGGGTCATAACTTCTTCGTTATAAATCGGATTTTGGCGTTCTTTATATGCACGGAATCCTTGTAACATATACTACAAATTAGTTAAAATTACTCCTTCTAAATAATCTTTCATCAAAAAGTCATTTTTGACGCTTATCGTCTCTAAATTGACTAGACCGGATCTACAGGCGTTACAATTATCTCCCCCTTAGGATGATTACGTCTCGGAATCATCAACGAAATAGGATTTATATAATGATTCCATATGTTATATCTTCATCCTAGGTAATAACTGTAAGTTCTATGTTTCCTCGAAAGAGTTTCTAACTCTTGGACTTCTCGATAGCAGGTAGTGCTCAATCCTGCATCTGCTCTTCGTACTATGTTGTACTTTTAGTCGTAACCTTCGAGTTACAAAATAAATCCTTATTGAGGACTCCTTCTTCTTCTTAGGATAAGTACTTTCCTTTATCTATTGTAACAGACCGATGGGTCGTGTTCTAATGACCTCTCATCGTATGATGCAACGCTTAGACTCAAGTCTCATGGAGTCAAATTCCAGAATGGAATATACCTTCCTTCATATTCTAATGTGATATAATCACATTTTTACATGTAGCATTTCTAGCTACAAGCTTCCTTAATAACGAACGCGATGATATCGATTGCATTGATTTCAATCTTCTAACTTGAGTCAGATGCTACCTCGAACTTGGTTCTATGAACCACGTAACAAACTCATCGTAGTCGGACTCAATTTGATATGACCGCTAGGGTCGGAATAACAACCATCTTACTAGTCATTACCGAAACAATGGTAATGACATACCAGAATAAAATGGAATCAATTACTAGCTTCTTGGTAACCTTGTGACTTTCCCCGATCCAAGTGTGAGTCTTGTGCTTCTGGTAGTATATGCATCTACTACCTTTCAGAGCTACTCATACTCGTTCCAAGTATTGTCCCCCAGTCGACCAAGTCACCATAAAACAAAAATCATACAATCATTCAACACACCAGATAACAAAACTAGGGTTTATATTATTTCCTTGAAACAATTACACAAAAGTTCAAGTTCACCCTATACTATGCCTCTAATAGGCTACACCACATGTTATTATTCACATTGCTACTTTATAACTTGATCTTTAGATATAAAATCCTTATTCCTGATTCCTTGCATTGCCATCTGCTTCATCAAGGATCATTTGAAATGCTCTTACCTTTGGCTTTGGCGGTTCCTCTAGCCTTGCTGCTTGATTTTTCCTTGGGCAGTCTTGCTTAAAGTGCCCCTCTTCGTTACATTCGTAACAAACCTTTCTGTTGAATATACATTCATCAGCGTAGTTGTGACAACCCAAAATTTATTCCGTCATTATAATCCGTTTCTGTTAAAAAAATATTCTATTTTATAAAACTTCCGTTAATTTGGGGTCGACAAGTCAATAAATGTTTAGTTTTATTTTCATTTTATGTTATTATCGTCGTAATGAAATAAATAAAAACACGTAAATTACCTTTCCATCTAGTTGGAAAAAGTTTATTTTTAATTACGACCATTTAACAGGGTAAAACTTTAAACCTCGTTAAACATAAGTATCGGGTAGTTGTATACCGGGTACAACACTCAAGCCCTATATAAGGGTGAGTGGACACTCTTTGGACCTTTTTACCACACTAGACACTCTTTCTCTCTCTACTCTCTCTCCTCAAGGTCGCTTTTCTCCAAAACTGCAAGTTTCCGCCTCCAAAACGTAAGCTCCCTTACCCTAACTTGTTCTAAACATCATTGCTTGTTGTTAGGGCTTGAAAATCATTCAAGAAGGCCTAAGATAAGGAGTTTACGGCCTAAGAGCATCCTTAGGCCGTAAACCCCTAAAAAGGTGTCAAAATGCCCAAATTCTCCCCTTTAGGCTTAGAAACTAGTTTTGGATTTAACCTAGAAGTGTTTGAGTCATGAATCAAAAAATTTGAGGGCTTGAAAGAGGGTTTACAGCCCAAGAACCTCCTTAGGCCGTAAACTCCTTCTAAACATGCAAATCAAACCCAAAACTCTTCCAAATCACATTTGGAGATTAGATATGACTTAGGGACTTACAATTTCGGACTTGTAACACCTAAACATCACCATTTGAAGGGTAAACCAGAGTTTACCGCCCAAGCATATGCTTAGATCGTAAACTCCCTTAAAACATGCCAAATGAACCTTTAAACCCCTAAAAAGCCTTATGTCCTCACTAGAAATTGTTAGGAATGAGCGAAGGACCTCAAAATCGAAGATTGGAGGGTGCCCAAGAGTTCACGGCCTAAGCCATGGGGCTTGCGACCATAAACTCCCAAGGAGTGGTCCTAGGACCGTAAACTCCAATGGAGTACTCTTTTAGAACCTTAAACACCCCTATAACCTTGTATATTGCCTTGGAATCCCTTCTAGAACCACAAGAGGCTTGAAATCACTCAATTACACTCCTCCCATGAGTTTACGGCTGTAAACTCATGGGGGAGGTGGTCTCCTAACCGTAAACTCACCAAAGGTGGGTTTATGAGGAGTAAACTCCATAGTGAGGCCTAAAACTCCTTCCTTGGAACCCTTTAGCCTTCTAGCACTCAACCATAAAGCTTTTATTCACATTAGGATGTCTATATGTGTTTAATTAGAGTTTAAATCACTAATTGCTTGTAAACATATGTCTTCATATGTTACTAGGGTCATAAAGGGTGTACAAGTCTTTACTTGACACCAAACGCTCATCCGACACTTCCACCCGATCTACTCATTGCAGGTGAGTTCATACCCCTTAATGAACCTTTTTAAATGTTTTTACATGTTTTAGGGGGGGGGGGGGGATACAAGTATAATGCTACAAGTTTTATTATAAAATCATATGTGATTCATAACTTACCATCAAAAAGGGATTTTTCTATACTTTTAGCTACTTATCAATAAAACTATTTTAAATAATTATCGAATGCATTTTAAGGTTAAATTGGTGTTAAACTATTTTCAAACTGTGTTTAAACTACTTTTCTTTTAAAATATATCTACACTAATATATTTATATAAGTAAGACTTGAAGTACTTAGGACCGATAGTCCGCCTTATTTCCTGTTCTTGTTTGATGTGGTCTTAGGGCATCTGTTATCCGTCCGATTGTTGTTGATTTCTTAGTTATATATCATATATATTTGTGATAGATATGAAAGTCTTCATCTTATTCAATACCTTTGTTGATCAAAGGCAGGAATTCACACACTCTAGTTAACTATAATAGGTATAGTTAAGACTACTGCTCGTTACCTCTACTACTACTATACTCACTATAACTGCTATTATTACAAGTTAATGCACGTATAAGAGAACACTATTTGTACTATACTAAAAGTCTACTATACTAGAACACAAAATAATACACTAATCCAGAGTATAACACACTATCCCTCTATAAGGCACTCTACCGCGCTTACACCATGTGACCAGGGCTTACTTGAAGGAAAGCAACGCTACATGTATAGATCTATATAGGACGGACGCTATTACATCCCAACTGTTACCTACAGTCCGAGCCGACAAAGCCCAGGGGTGGCACTACATCACTACACTACGTATGACCAGGAAGGTCATCGGGTTCTCTATTATCATTCAGTTTGGTTACATGAGGAGTTACACCTATATCCAAATTAATACACTAAGACTTAAAGTCTAAGATAATATCCCGAAGTAAATAATTATCTATTACTAACTGAAGTTTG
This sequence comes from Lactuca serriola, assembly GCF_051521515.1. Taxonomy (NCBI): domain Eukaryota; kingdom Viridiplantae; phylum Streptophyta; class Magnoliopsida; order Asterales; family Asteraceae; genus Lactuca; species Lactuca serriola. The sequence goes on from NC_136409.1 coordinate 96,066,700, forward strand.
CAACACTACTACAGTCAGCAGGCATAACTTTTTCTCATCTATGTTACTTAAATGAGGCTTATTACTTTATTATTATAACTGAAGGTTTCAATAACAATATTTTTACACACTCAAAGGGTTTAACATACAAATGTACTTTTCTGGAAAATATAGGATTTTCTAGGGATTTCTACTACTCACCAACATAATTTCAGTTTTTATATTACATGTTTGTAAACACTTTTACACAAACAACGACACTAAATTCTTATGAACTCACCAGCTTTATGCTGATACTCGTTTTCAAAATAACTTGTATCCTCAGGTCAAAGATAGACAGGTACTGGTGCAGCTTTTAGAGAAGATGGAGCATATACAAGACCCATCTTTTATTTTTGTTATACTTTTGGTGTCTATTAAACTATACAGATCACGCTTGTAATTAAACTTACTATATGAATGCAATGGTTGTTGTCACTTGTTTTTACTATTATGCAATTGTTATGATACTGTACATGACGTCCTCCACCCCAGAACGTATTCCGCCGTTCTCGGTTTTGGGGTGTGACAGTAGTGCCCATGCTTTCCACACTTGAAACATGCCACCTCCGCGCCACATATTCCCGAGTGCTTCTTCTTGCACTTATCACACCACCTTGCTTCATCTCTTCCTCCTCCTCCAGACTTCGAGAATTTTCTTTTCTCATTAGAACCTGAAGTTCCTTCCAACTTTCTCTTATCGCCAACTTCAACCTTGTTGGAGGTCCTCCCTTTGATCATATTCTCAACAGACTTGGCAACCTAAATAGTTGCCTCTAGAGTAGGTGCCTGACGCACTGGTACCGCATACTCCCATGGGAGTCCCTTTGTATACCGGTCGACTTTTGTCAGCTCGTCTGGGATGATGCGCAAAGAAAACTCCATCTTGTCTTTGAAGGCATTAGTGTATTCATCCACTAACATGTTGTCTTTCTTCAATATCATAAATTTGTTCTCCAACTCTAGCAGGTTTTGTGCCGAGCAGAACTTGCGCTTGAATTGCACCAAGAACTATGTCCAGGTCAGTTGTAGTGGCTCATTAGGGCTTAGGTTCTTCCCTAGAGTGTTCCACCAATGAACAACCCCACCCCTGAACTGACGTACTATGAAAGTGGTCTGCAAATTGCCTCTACAACCACACATCATGAAGGCTAGCTCCATTTCCGATATCCAATCCATAACTCCGATTGGATCCTCCTTTCCAGTGAAGGTCGATGGTTTACAAGTCAGAAAATCCATATACTTGCATCCCATTCCATCATTCCTTCCATCCTGGTTGTTTTTCCTAACTATCGGTGGGTTGGCTTGACCAACAGATCCACTGAAGTTTCCTCCTTCCGAGTGCCCTTCATTTAATTCAGGTTCTTTCACTTGAAATGACAGTTCTTCACGATTCTGTTGAAGCAACCGCCTGGTCTCCTCAATCTGACGATCCAACATCGTTTGAATCATCATTTGTACACCATCCATCGCTATTGGCTTGGGTGCAGCAGCTACAATAGGTATTTGTTCAATCACTGGTGGTTGATTCCTGTTTTCATTTGCATTTCCAACTCCACTTTTGGTTCTTACCAGTTCTTATCTACACAGCGAATATGGTGAATTCAGATCCTCAATCACGATAGATAATTAAGTCATCCTTATCACTCTAAAACGTTTACATGCTAGTTCTATTATCATAATCATACGCTTAGAATACTACACACATAAGGTTTCTAGATCCGGTCGGCAACAGACCATAGACCCGAACAAATAATATCATATATGGAAAACATATAACATTTAGCACATAAAAGCATTTTAGGCATCATTCCTAAAATATACTAGTGCTCGTGTCAATTTAGGTGCACTACCTAACATATTTTAGACACACTCCTCATAATCATTACTTAGCATTCTAAGTTTAAGTCTAGAAATGTTCTACAAAATACCTAGTTCACTTAAACTAATGCTCTGATACCAACTGTCACATCCCCAAATTTCACAGACAGAATAGACCGATTTGTTTATGCTTGTTTTTAAAATCAGAGTAATCTTTTAAAGAAAACAGTTGCGGAATTTGTTCCTAAAACCAAATATGATAAGAATTTATCAAAACGTTTCTCAAAGAGAATGCATTTTCATTATATAACAAAACCTCAGGATGTCATGTTCTGATACAGATACATAAGCATAAACAGAACTTATATTTATTTACACTAATGATTTACATCTCCTTTAAATCTCTCAGTGAAATATGTCTTCATATTGATACCTGTGATACAAAGAAAACTGAGTGGGTCAGGCTTGGGAGCCTGGTGAGTATATAGGGTTTTCGACCCACAATAATATAATTATTATATTGAATCGTCAAACAATCAACCCAATTACCCATCCCTATTATCTTCTTTATTTATTAAGTTTTTACCCTATTAATCAACTATCATTCCTTCATTCATTCCTAAGGATCTACCTAAGGAATTAGCACAAACTTCCATTGCTACAGAAGGCGCATTTGCCAACATTATCCTTTAAGCGCCTCTGCCAGGATTACGACCTTCACTATTAGGCACATCTGCCAATATTATCCTTAAGCGCATCTACTAGTATTACGACATTCTCTATTTTGTGCCTCTACCAATATTATTCCTAAGTGCATCTGCTAGCATTATGACATTTTCTTTTAGGTACATCTACCAATATTATGCTTAAGTGCATCTACTAGTATTATGTCATTCTCTATTTGGTGCATCTACCAATATTATGCTTAAGCGTATCTGCTAGCATTAAGTTATTCTCTATTTGGTGCATCTACCAATATTATGCTTAATCATCTTTCATACCTCATCATTTACCTCATCATTTTATCACATACCAACTATCTCATCTACCCATGTTCTACCCAACGTATTTGTAGATATAAAATACATATATAGTTTAACTCATTTAAAAAAACTATGTAAAACATCCATTCCACACTTGTCTCAAATAAACAACAATATATAAACACATAGCATGTATTTCATAGCAAATACTTCATATTTATGTGTTAAAAGAGAGTGACTACACTCTCACCCAAAACATATACTTAATACATTAAAACAATACTTGTATTAAAATTATGTTTATGAAAGGGACTATACACTCACTCCAAATAAACAACAATATATATATATATATATATATATATATATATATACACATAACACGTATTTCAAAACAAATACTTCATATTTATGTGTTAGAAGAAAGTAACCACACACTCACTTGATTAGAAGATGATCGGACAGCACTACGGCTTGTAGAAGTAGTATTCTTCGGTGAACCTAGAATATCTTCAAATACCTAGCTTCTCGCACACAGAGCTTTGGCTCGGAAACTCTTTTTTCCTTGGGATCTTTGGGGCTTTGGGACTCGCTTCGGGTCTCGGGATGATATCGGGGCTTCGGGGGGGTTAAAATAGGGCTTAGAGAGAGTATCGAGAGTGAGAGAGAAGAGCTGGAGCAACCCAAACTCGACTGACCCTCGATTTCTATTTATAGGGTCATTTTCAGGTCTCACGTCGTGAGTTCATTCGAAACTACGTGCGTCATCGCAAGTTGCGTTTGTCACGCTCTAGAAGTCATAAATACTGAGTTCACGTCGTGAACTCTGACAGTTTTGGGGTTTCGCGCCCCGAACTTCATAAATTCATAACTTTCGCATACGAACTCTGTTTTCGACGTTCTTTATATTCACGCGAAGGTGTGATTATGATCTAAAACTCTCTTTTAAACTCCGTTGGCTAATTTTGATTTAATTTTAATATATTATTATATTACTTTTATATTATTTTTAGTAGGCCGGGACAGGAAAACTCTGTTATAAATTCATAACATCTTCGTCTGACGTCCATTTTCACCTATATTTTTATCGTTTCACTACTATCGATGAGATCTTCTATTCTCATTTAGATTGTTTCGGCTAAAAATCACTCGATCTCAAATCGAAGATTCGGGCTGCATACTGCTAAGTCGAAACTTCGGAAAAATCATAACTTCCTCATACGAAGTCAGATTTGGGCGTTCTTTTTATGCACGCTTTCGGTTTAACATATTCTACAACTTTTGTTTAGATCGCTAAGGCTAAATATTGCTCTAACGTAAATTCACTTTTTATGTTATTCAGCGTCGTGCCGGTTCTGTCGCGAAACTTCGACGACTCATAACTTCTTTGTTATAACTCGGATTTCGGCGTTCTTTATATGCACGGAATCCTTGTAACATATACTAAAAATTAGTTAAGATTACTCCTTCAAAATAATCTTCCATCAAAAAGTCATTTTTGACGCTTATCGTCTCTAAATTGACTAGCCCGGATCTACGGGCATTACAAACATGTATCCAAAGGACTTATGTGGGTAGCCGATGAAAATACATCGCTCACTTCGAGGTTCAAGCTTGCCGTGAGTCTCTCGTCTAACGAAAGTTTCACAACCCCAAACCTTGATATGTGTCAATGAGGGAACCTTCCCTGTCTACATCTCGTGAGGTGCTTTGGCAACCTTCTTTGTCGGGACTTGATTTAGAATATGGGAAGCTATCTCTATGGCATACCCCCAAAATGAGATTGGAAGTGAATCTTGACTCATCATGGAACAAACCATGTCCAACAAGGTTCGATTACACCTCTCAACCACACCATTAAGTTGTGGTGTCCTAGGAGGTGTCAATTGTGAAACAATTCCACATTCCTTGTGGTAGTCGTGGTCGATACTAAGATACTCACCGCTTCTATCGGATCTAAGCATCTTTATCTTCCTGCCTAATTGATTCTCAACTTCTTTCTTGAACTCTTTGAATTTTTCAAAGATTTCTGACTTATACTTGATTAAGTAGATATAGCCATATCTGCTATAATCATCAGTAAAAATGACGTAGAATTGATTTCCATCCCTTGTGGTGGATTTGAATGACCTACACACATCCGTGTGTATGAGATCCAATAATCCTTCACCTCTGTCACAAGTACCAGTGAAAGGTGATTTAGTTATCTTTCCAATCAAACAAGATTCGCATGTATCATCTGGCCTTAGGTCAAATGATTCCAACACTCCATCCTTTTGGAGTTCGGCAATGCACTTCTTGTTGACATGTCCAAGACGACAATGCCACAAGCATGCTTTGTCTAAACCATTAGATGAATCAATTTGCAACACACTATATCCTAAATTGTCTACAACAATCACAGTTTCATATACACCATCACAAGGTAATACTTCAAAATAAAATACACCATTATAATAAGCATAAATAGATCCATTCTCATTGTCAAAAGAATATCTAAAACCTTGTATGTACAAACCATGAAAGGAATAATATTCCTCGTCATTTCTGACGAATAGCAACAATTTTGTAAGTATAAACATAACCCACTATTAAGCACTAAAGAATAAACATCGATCTTGGTAACAGGTGACGATCTCCTATTGCCCATTATCTGGTTCATCTTCCCATGCTCCACATCCTTACTTTCTCTTAGTCCTTGCAAGTCAGAGAAAATGTGAAACCCACATCCTATATCAAGGACCCAAGAATTAGAATATGATGAGTTTTTAGACATAATAGTGTAAATACCTGCCGAGGTAGGATTGATCTTGCCATCCTTAATATCCTGCAAGTATTTAGGGCAACTTCTTTTCCAATGCCCATTGTCTTGGCAGTAGAAGCACGTTGCCTCCTTTGGATCTGAGGCGGGAAGGGCGTCATCACTGGATTTTCCTTTGGGTCCACTACTAGAAGACCCCTCTTGGGACTTTCCCTTCCATTATTTCTTCGAGGGAGCTTTCCTCTTTTTCTCCTTCCCTTGCCCAATTTCTAGGACTGGAGCAGCAGCAGTAGGAGGGGAGGTAATACCCTTTCCCTTCATTCCACTCTCAGCAGTTCTCATCAAGATTTGGAGCTGGCTCAATGTGGTTTCCTTTTTGTTCAAATGATAAGTCATTATGAACTAATCATAACAAATAGGAAATTATTGAAAGACTATATCAATAGCCAAATCCTCATCGAAATTCACGTTGAGTTTCAGCAAACAATCCACATAGCGTTGCATGTGCTGCAAGTGGGTCATGACGGACTCTCTGTCCTTCATCTTGTTTGTTATGAGTCACTTGACTATCTCATACCTTTGTTGACGTTCTCTTTGATGGTACTTCTCCATCATGTCCTTGCACATCTCATAAGGCCAATAGTCCTCATAAAACAGTTGTAGCTCAGGAGTCATAGTTGCAACCATGATGCATGACACTTTGGTAGCATATTTGGAATGGGTCCCATACTTAGCTATTTCTTCAGGAATAGCTTTAGACTCACCTATCTCGTTCACCTCTTTCTCAAGAACGTATTCCTTGTCCTCGAATCGCAAGCATCCTAATGTTGCGCATCCAATCGTTAAAGTTGGTGCCATTGAATGTGACCTTGGAACGGATGCTCAAGAGCAAGAAGGTGTTTGAGGAATTGTTGTTGTTGTTGTTGTTGGAGGAACCATAAACGTTGTTTGAGGTAGACATCTGAAAAGGAAGAAGGACAAGTTTTGATTATATATGAAAATCCTTAATATGACACCCAAATGAAATATTAAGGCTAGGAACCGATTAAATAATTCACAATTCAGAAGAGGGATGTCATGATCTAATTGCAAATTATATAAAGGTAGGTAAATGACGATTTACCAACTTCACCATGAAGACGAAATTTAAACGAATTAGGTTTTACATGAAATTCCTAGATCTTTTGAGATTCATTGAACTATTCAATGGCATGCTTCATCACAATTATGCCATTTCCATTTGTAACTAGGATACCGAGGATCACAAACAAGGTGTGAATAACAATGCAAATTTGTTTAGTACTCTCGATGTCATTTATCACCTAATTAATGTGTTGGTTAACCACACATCCTCCATTAATCAATGATAATTTACGAGCTACCCATTGCCACCCTTTATTAGTCCATATTAGTGTGCTGGTTAACCACACACGCTCCACTAATGAATTTTATAAAGTGCAATGTGAAATTTCATGGATTAGCATCAAATTCACATTTTCCTAAAGTAACTAAGATTAGGAATTTTATAAAAAAAAAAAACGTTTAGTTACTTTATGTTTTCATTATACTTATTAATGAGAGTTTAATGTCCTATCAAACCCGTTCAGCTAATGACCCTCGATTAGTCAAGGAAGCGGTGGATGAGAGTGGACACTCATTCAATCGCCATTTTATAGGCAATTTCCTAATACCCCCTTATAGACCAGCTTCGTGAATGAGACCTACGAACGGTAAGACTGACTTTTCTTATACATATATAATATTAGGCTTTTAATTTTATATAGTATAAGGGTGTATTTTAAACATTTAAAATACTAGGATTTTTAATCTAATTTAAATTTTTGAAAATTAATACGATTTAATTTAAAATTTTAAATATTAAAAACCTTGATTTAAAAATTATCTAAATCAAACAATTAATTTAAATTATTAAATCACATAAGGATTATCCATTAAATTAAATAATTAATTTAATCTAATCCCTTATCCCCTAGATTTCAAAATTTTGGGAAGGGATATTTCAATATCTCTAATTATTCTATTAAACAATTAACAAGATAATTTCCAAGGATAATACCTACCCAAAACCCTAGTTTTTCGAAATCTAATCTTGGGGTGTAAGACAAGGATTTCAACCTTGCCTATTTTTTGAAAATTGTAGGGTTAGCAAACCCTAAAATTCGTAAATATGAAGGCCAAAGGAAAGGGTTTAAAAACACTTAGTAATTTTCGAAACTAGGGTTGTGAAACCCTAATTTGTGAAAAATCCTAGCCCTAGGGTTTAAATGCCATAAACCCTAATTTGTAAAGTTCAATCTATTGTATCAAATCTAATTGAAAACAATAACCACATGCTCTGATACTACTGAAGGGTTTTATACATAGCAAACAATCCTATGTGTGAATGCAACCCTAATTTGTGAATCTATGTTTTCACTATAAGACATACAAGCATTGAACAAAAAAACTTAGAAACCCTAGCATGCATCTAATAATTTCGAAATCAACATAAGAAAGATTAGATCACATACCTTTATTGCTATATAGTAATAACAATGATTCCTTGAAGATCTTGAGTTTTGAGAACAAGTACCACAAGTGTAGTACCTCTAATGGTTCCACAAACACACTAGGGCAAGATGATGATTTTGAGAGAGAGGAGAGAGGAGATACTTGCCCAAAATTTCAACTCTTCTAGGGTTTCTTGGAGGTGCATGAAATCATGAGGACTGGGGGGTCTATTTATAGTTGTAGCAGCTAGGGTTTTGAGGTGGAAAACTCTAATCCCTTAACTTAGGGCCTAAGCAGCCCATAGGTGCCCCTCCTTAAGGCTTGGAAAAAATCCTCTAGAATCTTCTATGGATTTTTGGCCCTACCCTATAAGGGTGTTCCAATAGCCCAAAACCACAACTATCAAATAACTGCAAAACAACCCCTGTACTTTTAATCAGTTCCTTTAATCCCAAAAATAATTCCAAATTAATTTCTTCTTAAATACTAATTAATAATATGATTTCTAATTAATATATTATTCTCATAACATATTAAAAAATAATTTTATATACTAATTTATTATTCCAAATAATAAATTCAATCTCTCTCTTCAATAGTTATCCTATCTAATTGCCAGTGTGAAGGCAACCCAAAAGGACAATGTTACTATCAAATCAAGTACTTACCAATTATAGTTATGGGCTTAGACACCTAATCCAATATAGAGATTAGGTCATAAATCCACTTTTTGACCTAATATGGGTTCAAGACATGCATTGGACATGCATATCTAAAAATCACAAACCTTTGGGATGGTTTAAGTGTTAGAACCACTTATGGAAGGGATGGACTTCGCATCTTAAGGATTAAGGGTATTGTGGTTATGCCCTTGCATTGTCAAGCATTTAATTTGGGTTTTTTGACCTTTTGGTAGTCCCAATGGATAAAGTTGGAAACTTTATCCTTCCTAATCACATTTTTGGTCTAGATCTGATCTTTGGAGCTCTTGGGGTCGAAAAGGCAGCTGAATGTATTAAGTTGTTGGAACTCTGTCAAACACGACATGTTTGCAAGTCAACACGATGTATTGGCTAAATTTTTCCCATCTGTTTGGATGCTCGCGGAAAACGACATGGTCAAGGAGAAACATGGCATGTTGGGTCAACATGGACTGTTGACCTTGACCGTTTACTTTGACCAAGTTGGACTTTAAGGGTATTCTGGGATCTTGATGGAATCTGTCACTTAGTGAATGTAGGTATTGTGTAAACAGCTGAGATTTCGGAGTCGGACCTCATTAGTTATGTTCAGTCTGCGAGGTGAGTTTTCCTTACTATACTTACGGGTCGAAGGCACCAAGGTTGACCTATTGGTTTGATAACCTGATATTCGTTGATATGTTGAGTATGGAATAGATATGTATGCTAGTTTTGATATGCTAGTTTGGTAGATCTGTAGGACTGTCTGTGATACTGTCTGGTTATTTGTGTATGTTATTATCTGTTATATGTCAACATATTGAGTGGGTTGGGTTGAGGTTGTACCGCTTCGTGTGGTAGTCGTCAAACCCTGGAGCAATCCAGATATGAGCCGAGGGTCAGGGAGGGCATGCTAGACTCATAATGAGGGCTCATGAGCATTCCAGATACGAGTTGAGGGTCAGGAAGGGTATGCCCGACTCGTACTGAGGGTTTAGTGGTATTTAGTCCGAGGACTGATCTGGTCGGGGAGCAAGCCAAACATAAGTTGTGGGGCAAGGGCAAGCCAGACTTATGGTGTGGGCTTAGAAGTAATCTAGTCTGTTAGCTTTTATAAACTCAAAATAGTTCTCAACACCAAAATTATATATATATATATATATATATATATATATATATATATATATATATATATATATATATAAACTTTTTAAAAAAACTTAAAAAATATAAAATATGGTAAACATTTTATTCTAGAAAAAAAATAATTTTAAAAAACATAAAAAAAAAATTAAGAAAATATTGTAAACGATGTCTACAAAATTCGTAAAAAATTACACACGTTAAAAAAGATGCAACTGAAATTGAAAATATTATTAACAGAAACAGTAAAAAAATTAAAAAAAAAGTCAAAGTTTTTTTTAAATCAAGTTAAAAAAAATTCTTGGAAACTATATAGAGCAATTGTATCAAATCCGTAAAGAAAAGTTTAAAAAATAAGTTAAAAAAAAAAGTTATACCAAAATTCTAAAAAAACACTTGGAAAAAATGAAAGTTGAAGAGGTTTGAAGAGGCAAGTCAAGTGATACGCCATGCAGCACACGCACAAAGGTTTTGTAGATTGAAGCCTTCCAAAAAACAAACTGCTACGAGAGGGAAAGTGTTGCGTGTGTGCCTATTGCATGTTGTTATTATATATGTGTTATTTGTTGTGTTGGTATTTTGGGGGATATCACTAAGCTTTGGTCTTACAGTTTTTGGTTATGTTTCAGGTACCTTAGATGATTGTGGGAAGGCGAAGGTGTGAACGTACACCTCCTCATGTTTTGTTTTATGATTTTGGGAAAACTCTGATATTAAACATGTTTTGAAAACTATTTTGTAAACAATGATGATTTATGGGTTGTTTTAAAAGTTTAAATTTTTCATGAATCTTATGGATGTTACATTTTTAGGGTTGCTTGCTTTGTTTTCAATCAGGGATAAATAAAGGTATTTGACATTTTAAGGCTCAAAATTTATTAGAGAAGAAATCATAAGTCACATTTCGATTTTGGAGGTTTGGCCGCCGGAATCAACTTGCTAGTTAACCCGACTCACCAGATAATGGGTTCAGATTCTGGGTTTGTCTTATGTGTCGTATTATCAAGGGTATCACATGAGGAGTTTGTGAAAGTAATGGCATCAGAAGAGTCAATAATGAATTGAGACGCTGATGTTGGGTTGTTTGTTTTTTGTAGTGTTAGAGCTAGAGTCTGGTCAAGTTGCAGCTCATGAATTTGAATCTAGTCCTCCGGAATGAGTTTTGGTACTTCAGAGAATTAAAATTCTAGTGTAGTATTATAACTGATGGGTTATAGCCATAAGAACATCCTATGTGCTCATACAAACCCTAATGCTTGGATCTAGGTTTCTCTATTGTACATGCACTTCAACCAAGACTTCAAACCCTAGATCTAGCATATGATAATCAATATAACATATGAATAAGGGTTTAGATCATACCTTGATTGTTATGTAGCAATAACAATCTCAATTCCTCCTTGTAATGACTTTAGAAAGCTTAGAGTCACAAATGTCACTCCTCTAATGGTTCACAAACACCAAGAGCAAGAGGATGAAGAAGAGAAGAAAGAGGAGGCCGCCCAAAACGTGTACAAACCCTAGAAGGAGTCTTCCCCACGTTTTTGGGCTTAAGGGCACTTTAAATAGAGAGGCTATTAGGGTTAACTAACAAGGAAACCCAAATTTGGATGCTTAAGCCCTAAGCAATCCATGGACTCCTTCCTTAAAGGCCTAGGACGATTTCTAATGGGTTTCCCCATAGAATTCGTCCACTCCTTTAATATGGAGTCCATTAGCTCAATATTCAACTATCATACAATTGACAGTTCCAGTCCCTTAAGTTTAATTAATGTCTTTTAGCCACAAACTTAGTTCTTATTAATTCTTGACTAATATTAATTAAACAATATGATTTCTCCTTTAATATATTATTCCCTTAATATATTAATAAATCATATTTAATCCTTTCTCTCCATAATTCATCCTATCAAGTTGCTTTGGTGAAGGCAACCCAAAAAGACCATGCACCATCGGGTCAAGTACATACCAAAATAGTTATGGACTTAGACACTAATCCAACAGTCTCCCACTTGGATAAGTCTAATAACTATTATGCGTACAACTTTAGATCCTGATCTGTAATAGTAGCTTTCCAAAGCCGTTGTCAACTCTGATCTTATCAAATACGTGTGTCCTTTAGATAAGGGATCATATATTCCTCCATTCTAGATATCGTATAGACTGAGACATGGATCTAAATCATTCTCTCTGTCTATGTGCTGTTTCCCGAATTCAGATTTATGACGACTGACAACAGACTACAATTTGAACACATCAAATTAGTCCTGGTTTGGCCAAGCACTTAGGTGCCATCACTAAATCATCGAGGGGCCCACAGATATCGCTTTTATCCTACTTTGAATAAAAGGAACGGATAAACTTTGACTCAATGCTCGTTTGCACTCACTCACCGAATCACACACAACAATATATTTTATAACACCAAGTTACTGGTGCGTTTACATATTATCAATGTGCAACCGACTCGTAAGATACAACTCAGACATCTCGGTTTCAAGAATATAAGATGTTATCATCTCACCAATCACTCGTGATAAAATCCATGAAGTGATCCAAGTGAGCGTGGGTTTAATCCAATGCTCAAATCATATTCATAAGCACTCATGAACGTTGCAACAAACATTTGCTTATGTTTAATACTCTTTAGACAATCCACACACTAATTCATGACAGTCTTCATTCATATTTACTTCCAACATATGAACGACTGTGGCCCGTTCGAATAATTTGACTATTCTCAACCAATTAAATTATTCAGGAAGTCAAAACATGCAAAGTGAAACACAAGAATAATACTAACCCCATATGACCTCAAACCTTTGAGTATAAATAAAACACCTTTTATTTATCACCATATCGATTACTCATTATTTGTTGTTTCGGGTAATCAACTTCTTACTTGAATTATTACAACACTTGTCCCATGCTCTTAGCATGCACACAATGTTTACCTATGGTTCTTACTTTGTGAAATAGATCAAATGAACACATTTCCAATCATACTCATTTCACAACTCCTAATCCCTTCCACAAGTGAAAGAATATCAAATTCTTGCCACTTATAGAATATGCTAGATTCTAACATTTTATGCAATGATCCTTTCGTAATGTCACTGCACTAAAGTCACAATGACTATTGCCAATGAAATTACAAAGTCCTCTATTGGAGATTGTTACAAGACAATTCCTTAGATGTGATGTCTCTCACTCAAAGTACATTCCTTTGAACATCCTTTTGCATAAAAGTTTCTAATCTAGACATTGATTCTCAATTTCCAACTCCCAATATGGAAACATTTCCATATTTTCCATATGACAACTCATTCGTAATAGAATCTTATCTGTTCATAATAATGTCGATATGGTCCATCCAATACTATACTTCCAACTACTCACAAGCGACCAATCCTCGGCGAACTTTGGATTGTCCTTTGATAGTTGTTTAATTATCTTAGTCAAAACCGATTCCTGTCCTTTTCCCTCTAAATGCGCTAGACATTTGGAAAATTTTAGAATGGTCAAATATTATAGCATTTGCAATCGATCCTATACCCGAAGCGTATGGTACACGATGCATAATGTCTTACATGAATATTTGATACTTTATCAATCTTCTGCCATAATATTTTATGTGCTACGTTCTCACAATTCGAACTATGAAGAGGAATGTCGTAATCATGATCGAAATTTAAGAACACACTATGCATCCTTACTAAAAATATTAATATTCCAAAACCTAAGCCTTTATATTTGAAATGAAGCATAATATTCTCTCCCTTAATTATAGCAAAACAACTTTACAACCCTTACGACTTTGCAAGGTATAACTCTTGTTTTTCTATAATTAATATTGCTAACTTGCAATACTTGCCTTAATAATCATACAATCATAACATTTATGCTCCCACTATCATGATGATTGTTATAAACATAACACTTATGCTCCCACTAGCTTTGACATGTATTTAGAAACAGCTTAACTTTTAGAAAAACAATGCCTATTGGATTTCTTTAAGTTCATATTTCTAATACCCAATGCTTTGATAATCTTTTATCAAGGCTTCTTTATACACCTTTGCCTTAGATAGCTCATATGTGTGTCTAAACAATTCAGACTAATTGCCAAATCTCACAATTCGAATCATGGAAAGGGATACTGTAACCATAATCGAATTCGAGAATACAATTTCACAATCACTATCTTCTTAAAATCTCTTTTAGTGAAAGCATGTCCTCACAGTCATTTTCATGAAGGAGGGAATCTTATGACACTTAGATTTTAATGGTGTATTTGTTCCTATCCATGTGAATTTGTCAAAACCAAAGTTTGCGACAAATCCAAACTCATATGGACCGAACTTTCTCAATCTTGATTTCCTTCCTTATGGTAACACGGCTGCCCACCATGTCTTCCAAGTAGTTAAGCAGCTCACCCTTTCCTATCAATGTACTTTCCATTGATCAAGTTGTTTGCCTTTTATGCGTTCAAATGAGAACTCATAGGACTCACATGCATAATTAACTCGATTGGAACGGCACAGAAACAGGCTAACACGATATGTTGTAAGCCTCTACTCGTGTGCTAGTGATGATTGATAAGGTTTATTCTTGATTTGTTCTTGAAACCTTTCAAGACCATTAAGACTCCCACTGACTCCTTGACATATAAGATTCTCTTGTCAATAAACATTTCTTGACAACCAAATATTCAAGAGTTAGTGCAGCTTTTATCAAGACAAAACACTTCATAAAATTGGTCCTAGTTGGTCTTTGTCTTATCCAAGACATCACAACTTACCAATTTCAAATGTGTGAGAATAAGAAAATCTTTTTCCACATTCTACATTTGATGAATGTTATAAACCTTCTTAAGACTTGTCACTCAATGTCACAATCTTAACTCTAAGACTTGTTTTTGGAACGAAGCATGATCGACTTCTTGATTTAACCATTTCTTCAATTCTTAATTCCTCTTCTCATACATACAATTGTACTAAGATTTTCTTAGAGGATCAACTGAGATATGGTTCTTAATCATTAAGACATATCATAAAACATAAAAGGTACTCTCCCTTCTTCTTAGAATAGAGAAACTTTTATCTTTCTACCTACTTGATTCTTCTTATTCGTTCTGCTATTGATTTAAACTCTTTGAATCAATTCAGAATTACACTTAATCTTATAAGTATAATCATATTTACTAAACCTTTAGTAAACCATGACGAATGTCTTTGTTACTCTTGTGGAGGACTTGATCAACACACAACTTTGTGTATTCGATCTCCTAGTCCTTCACTTGACACTTTGTCAACGAATTAGCCTAATTTCCAAATATGAAATTTCTCATTCATCATGCAACCAAGTTGCATGATTCCAAGTTTCTGTCCACTTGAAACTTGGGCGATGAAAAACTTTCCCTGTTTGGTAAATTCTTGACATTTCCACTATTAACACAATTAAGAATCACATCCATTCGTTGTAGAAATATGCAAACATCAATTTTTCATAACGATTTCATTGCAAGGAAATAAATAAATAAATAAATGAGTCAAACCATAATTTATTTTATTCATAAAAGCAGCGGAAAACATTTGTCCTTACAATGCAAAATCAACTGAAAAACTATGTAGTCAAATATTCCTAACAATTCTATCATAACTTTCTAAGCTCAAAATCTAATCTTCAAGTCCATGCGATCGAGATCCATTTCTTTGTGATTAGACTCATCTTGCTTTTCCATTAAGCTTCCTCTCTTTTCACTGATCCTGAAAAACATTCAAATGTAATCTCATCACATTATGTATTAAGAACCAACGAATAGGAACTTAATGGAGTTAGATAGTGGACTTTACCTGAAGCACAACCATACTCTTTGACTCTCCCATCTTCTGGACTCTTCAGGCTCTTAGGGAAGACTTGTATCCAACGCCCTTTCTCTTGGCAGCAAACGCAGGTCGATTCTCCCATAACGTCCTCGGAAGCATGGTTGGTTGACTTTCCCAACAAATATGCTCCATTGCTTTGCCAAATCATTTCTGATTCAGCAGCAATGAGCATGTAAGTTAGGTCAATGAGGTTATCGTCATGATCCATCATATAATACTTTCTTTTGAACTCATTATATGATTCAGGAAGTGACTGCAGAACCCAGTTCACAGCCAACTTATCAGGGAATGACGCACCCAACATTATTAACCTATCGATGTGTGATTTCATTCCTAGAACGTGGGCACACACGGGTTTACCATCTTCATGTTTCATTTCCAATAGGGCTTTAGTGACATTGAACCTTTCAATTCTTTGATCTTGTGGGTTAGGGAGAATGATTGGAGGAGGTGGAGGAAGTGAAGCATGATTTCTTGTTCCTCGATCGAATCATGGAATATCATCTTCATGTGGAATGCTTGTTCCACGGGATTTGGGAAGACCATAGTTGTCGTACTTTGACATCTACAAAACGGGAGAAAACAAATTCAAGTTAGTTGATTAATTGAGTCCTTAATAAATCACCCAAATGAGATATTAAGGCTAGGTCCCAACACAATATGCTACAACCTAGAAAAGGGATGTCGTAATCTAGTTGCAGAATATTTGAAGGTAAGTGAATGACGATTCACTAATTTCCACCATTAAAACGAAAAAGAAATTTAAGTTTTAAATCTATGAAAACTCCTAGATCCTTTGAGATTCATTGAACATTTCAATGGCATGTTTAAATCTCGATATTCCCCTCTAGTTTGTGACTGGGATGCCGAGGATCACAAAGCGGGTGTGAATAACCATGCAAATTTACATGGTGCCCCCACATGTTACATTCACCTATTCGATAAGAACATCCTATGTGCTCATACAAACCCTAATGCTTGGATCTAGGTTTCTCTATTGTACATGCAATTCATCCAAGACTTCAAACCCTAGATCTAGCATATGATAATCAATATAAAATATGAATAAGGGTTTAGATCATACCTTGATTGTTATGTAGCAATAACAATCTCAAATCCTCCTTGTAATGACTTTAGAAAGCTTAGAGTCACAAATGTCACTCCTCTAATGGTTCACAAACACCAAGAGCAAGAGGATGAAGAAGAGAAGAAAGAGGAGGCTGCCCAAAACATGTACAAACCCTAGAAGGAGTCCTCCCCACGTTTTTGGGCTTAAGGGCACTTTAAATAGAGAGGCTATTAGGGTTAACTAACAAGGAAACCCAAATTTGGATGCTTAAGCCCTAAGCAACCCATGGACTCCTTCCTTAAAGGCCTAGGACGATTTCTAATGGGTTTCCCCATAGAATTCATCCACTCCTTTAATATGGAGTCCATTAGCTCAATATTCAACTATCATACAATTGACAGTTCCAGTCCCTTAAGTTTAATTAATGTCTTTTAGCCACAAACTTAATTCTTATTAATTCTTGACTAATATTAATTAAACAATATGATTTCTCATTTAATATATTATTCCCTTAATATATTAATAAATCATATTTAATCCTTTCTCTCCATAATTCATCCTATCAAGTTGCTTTGGTGAAGGCAACCCAGAAGGACCATGCACCATCGGGTCAAGTACATACCAAAATAGTTATGGACTTAAACACTAATCCAACAATAATTTGGGTCTACTCATCTATGGGAGAGATAGAAAAATGTATAAAGCTATGACATTCTAATTTCTGCACAATTCAACTGTAAACACCAGCCTTTGATGTGAGAATAATTTTTATTTAAAGCGGCATGGTTAGATAGTTAGTCATAGTTTAAGTAACCTAGTCGGGTTGAGGGGTTCGGCTGAAAATTTGAACCTTAATACTACCATATGGTCCTACTATTCTCTTCTCACAATTTTATTAATAGTTTTACTGTACATTACGGTGAATGAGGTCGAAATCAAAATGGGGTCTGATAGACGGAGATGGTGATCTGAGGTGCCGAACCCATGACATCCTTTCAGTAGTGGAGGCTAGTGGAGGCAGGGGTGGAGAAGTAAGAACGTCAAACTAAGGTTTCCGAATGTAATCATAAGTCCGAAGGTACAGATCTCGATGCGGGCTTTGTTTATTTGAGAATAAAATGTCACTTGTCCATACAACTTTTACTGATACAAGTATAACAAGGAAAGATAGGGTTGTTTTTTCATTCTAGATGGTTGTGCCTGTTAGTACGGAATCAAATAAATATATATGTATATATTTTGTATTGTACTATCTTAACGGTAAATAGTTGGCATTTATTAGCCTTGTATTTACATATTTCTTACAACCCTAAGATAGTTATTTCGTATAATCCTTAAATTCCATATGTATAATTATTTGATGCGCTAATTGGTGTTTTGAAGTGAAATATCATGAACGATATGATATTTGAAAGACCCATTAATCACTGAAAATGACTTGATCCAAGGGTTGTTTTGACATTTCCAACCATTGTACAACTTGTAATGAAACTTGTACATGTCTGATATATTAATAAACTTGGTGTTCATACGTTTTGCCTTTGCATTGTTACAATATTAGAAGCAAAAGAAAAGCAAGCAGGCATGTATATTCCATTTAAAAGAACATGATATATATATATATATATATATATATATATATATATATATATATATATATATATATATATATATATAAGTTTTCAAAGGAGCCATATATGACCTTTTGTAGTTTTTTGTGACGTTTGAGCTTTTTGATACGAATATTAGTTTTATTGAGATTGAGGAAAGAACGGATACGGACCGTGTGAGGATGTGACTGTTTTGCTGATGGTCCGGGATAGTGCCACTTACTGTATCTCAGATTTTACAGGTCTTGACGAAGGTTTCGAATCCGAATATACAAAGGAGATCCGAACCTTCGAAACCTGAAATACTAGACAACCAGTTAAGAGTTTTTTTGGGAACGGGTCCTGGGAGAACCCTCTGATGGTTAAATTAGTCGACGATCGCAATCCAAGTTCGATTAATGATATGTGTATTTTTATATATATTTATGTATAACATATCTTAATAATTTAGCCTTTATTATTATTATTTAGAACTAAAATATACTTAATATGCTTTGATATATTTAATTACAGTTAAAATGGGAGATGGAATGCAAAAGAAAGAGAATGGAGCTGAAAAGATGCAAAAAGGATATTCCTGGCAGATTGACCCCTCTTCAGTGTTTCGGGTATATCTGATGACTCACAAGTCCAATTGACGAGATTCAAAATGTTATGAAAACTAGACGAACTTTCCTACGACTTATGTGAGAGGGACTTTTGGCTAATTCGACAATTATCTTATCCAAAATCGGCCTTGAAGATGAAGCATAAAAGCTGGACGGAAATTCCCTCCAAGTTACTTATTCCCCAAGCACCACTTTCCTTATCTTTATTTGCTTAATCCCTAAGCCACATTAGTTTCCTTATTCCAATCCAACTCTAATATTCCATATAATTCCATCTCCATCAACTATAAATACCCCATATCATTCCACCAGTTTCATAATCTATGATATTCCACTTCGACTTGTGCAACAAGAAAACTTCATAGTTGCCGTTTCGAGGGTCTAGAAGGCGGCCGGAAGGCCGTTAAGCTAACGGAAGCGGAGACCGGAAGGATTGGAGAGCCGATGCATGTCGGTAATCATATGGGTTGTTAACGTGACCATGTTTAGCATTCCATTGTATTACTATTCTGTATTTAGTTTCTGATATGGGTGTAAAAACCTTTTACTTTGCGTTTATGATTGAATGAAGCTTTGATTATTAGACTAATTGCTATATCGAATTATTTGTTTATGTATAATTTATCTTGCCAAGCTTGTTAGAATATCCTTACGTATTAATGATAATTATTTGCTGTTAATTATTAAGTAAATTGAGTTCTATGAACATTTGCTTGATTGCTTGTTTCTTATGATTTTGATGACCATCGAGATTATAAGTCTAGGAATAACCAATGTGAAACTAGGATTAACTTGGGAATAAGTAAGTTAATGTGTGAGCCTTGTTTTATGACCATCAACAAGAGGTTAATTGAATGACTAATTTGATTAACTATATTTACAAGTCTTGCTTGATACGAACTGAACACTAGGAGGCATGTTAGTTTAATCAACTGATCACTGTTTGAATTGACTTGTTTGCGAAAGGATTAGTTATAGTGAACGCGAATCTAATCATTTTAGGAATCGGTGAACATAAATAAACGAATTTATGTATGCAATTGTCTATGTTTTTAAGGTGTAATTTATCTAAATCAAAGTACCTGAAGAGATTTGTTTTCCTGTTAGTTTATCGAAAGTTGTTAATTAATTGTTAGTTTGAGATTTATTAAACTATTTCTTTATTCTTTCATGTGACCTGTAACCTATAATCAAATATTTTAAATTAATTCACCACCGTTCCCTGTGATCGACACCCGACTTACCTAAGCTATACTGTAATCTGACTAGGTACACTGCCTATAAGTGCATAGATAGTCTAAGTTTGTTAGGTTACAAATATTAAAATTAGTGGGTACTTTTGTGCTCATCAAGTTTTTGGCGCCGTTGCCAGGGAACGGCTTTCAATTAATTTAGTTTATTTGATTATTCGTTATTTGTTTTTAGTTAGTTTTTTATTTTATCTTTTTTAGTTTTATTTTCGTTGATATCATTTCTCTTGTCGGGAAGGTTTTTGTTGCTATGTGCAGGAATTCGTGATCATACACATTGTTTGGTTTTAGTTTTTGCATGGGTTTCGAGATTGCAAGCGATTAGGGAATTCTTGACTTGTTTAGTCTACTACTTTGGGTGATTTGTCCAACTCAATCCACGAGGCGTAGTATAGCAAGGCGTATCGAGGTGGTTAAGTGGAAGACCAAACTCTTGCTACTCTTGAATAGTTGGGTCGACTCTTGTTCTACTTTTTAGTTAATGGTGCAAAGAAAACAATGGAAATAGTCTGACAAGTCCCGAAAGTTTTTGTTTTCACAAACCACCTCTTGCATGCAAGGGATTTAATCAACAATTGTAGCTTAATTTCGACGAAGACGAGTGATTGTGATATCCTTTTTAGTTATTTTAGTGAGTTTTTATTTTTATTTTTAGTTTGTTTAAATTTTGTTTTCCATGTTGATTCTCTTGATGTTTCAGATCTTTGCAAAACTTTTACCCTTCAGATGCCTTCAGAAATTTCAATAATTAAGGTCGAATGTTGATTTGTCACGAGAGAAAAAACCGTGTGAGAGTTTGAAGTTGACACTTGAGAGCCATTACTTTCAATAAGTGTGGGGTGCGCGTCGATATTTGGAGGGATTATTATTTCGAAGAGTGGCGTTTCTAACTATACATTGATTCCCATGGCATGGATGAGCTGTTCCCACACCATGGAGTTTTATTTTGACGCAATGTAGAAGTATCATCCCGACTGTCATGACATGGTTGATACTATCCTATGTCGTGGGGGAGTTTTTCATCACGAGAGGAGGCTGCTATTCTACATACCACGTCGTGACCACCGCTTACTACGTCGTGGCCATGCTATTATTAGCGATATGGATTTTTCCTCACTCGACCACACGACGTGGTTGACACTTTCCCACGTCATGGTCACTATATATTGCTTTATCTTGCAATCGTTTGCACCACATTTCAGAAGTCAATGTTCTTTTGTATTTTCCGGCACATTCAGAAGCAGCAGTTCCAGTTTCCAGTCTTCCAGCAATTTTCAGAGCAGCTTTTAGCAGCCCCATTCGATCTCGTCACTACTACCCCAGGGGAGTCTGTTCCTTTTTCTTCGTTTTTATTATTTTGATGAGCTTAATTCGTTTTATGCATACAATGAGGGAATTGTATTAAATAAGTGTGGGGTAGGGGGTCGAAAAAGCAATTTAAATTGAAAAATTAGAAAATAGTTAAAATTTTATAAACTTGAAATAATTGTTTAATTTAGAAAATCTAGTGATAATTTAAAAATTTTCTAATATCGTATGAGATGATCCAATGAGAACCCAAATGTTTACCTGAGCCAACACATGTTATAGTGTATTTGTGGCTTCCCATTTCATAGTGAAAAGTCATGAGATATGAAAGGTAATCTGGTAGTTTATATGACATAATATGTTTTGCAGCCTAAACCTGAGATCTATCCAGGAGAGCTTATGTAGTCATTGCACTTAGACTAATACCTTAACCAATAAGGGTTGAAGTTAAGCTCCTTGCTTAAGCATGTAGGGTATGAGCGAAAAAAGTGAGATGTAGAAAAAAGAGAGAGAAATTACAAAAAAAAACGTTGTTTGAATTTTGGAGCTATAAAAGTATGAAGATCAAAAAATTCTGAAGAAATCCAAAAAGTTGAAGATACCAAAAATCAAACAATAGGTGGTGAATTCAATGAAAGCAAATATCAAATATTCGAAGAAATGACGAATTCAAAGAGCTCCATTGTGGTATCTTAAATTTGTAATCTCTAGATTATGTATGCGTGGGTAGATTTACAAAAATACCTTGAGGTTAAGAAAGATTTCTGAGGATTGATTCGGAGGGTTACAAAAATGAGTGCCGTATAAACTAAGGGGTGAAGGTTCATAAGATTTGTGAGTATTTAGGAATGAGAAGTTTCTTAGGATTTATAGACACAAATACATGCATTGAGGTCTTGGGATAATGAATGGGTTTGAAATGGATTATTCTATGTGATATTGGTGAAATAATAAAAGTCAGTTTGCTTGGGGGCAAGCAAAGACTAAGTGTGGGGTATTTTGATATGTGTATTTTTATATATATTTATGTATAACATATCTTAATATTTTAGCCTTTATTATTATTATTTAGAACTAAAATATACTTAATACGCTTTGAAATATTTAATTACAGTTAAAATGGGAGATGGAATGCAAAAGAAAGAGAATGGAGTTGAAAAGATGCAAAAAGAATACTGCTGGCAGATTGACCCCTCTTCAGTGTTTCGGGTATATCTGATGACTCACAAGTCCAATTGACGAGATTCAAAATGTTCTGAAAACTAGACGAACTTTCCTACGACTTATGTGAGAGGGACTTTTGGCTAATTCGACAACTATCTTATCCAAAATCGGCCTTGAAGATGAAGCATAAAAGCTGGACGGAAATTCCCTCCAAGTTACTTATTCCCCAAGCACCACTT
Organism: Lactuca serriola; assembly: GCF_051521515.1. Classification (NCBI taxonomy): domain Eukaryota; kingdom Viridiplantae; phylum Streptophyta; class Magnoliopsida; order Asterales; family Asteraceae; genus Lactuca; species Lactuca serriola. The sequence continues at coordinate 96,089,753 of NC_136409.1, forward strand.
TCCTTATCTTTATTTGTTTAATCCCTAAGCCACATTAGTTTCCTTATTCCAATCCAACTCTAATATTCCATATAATTCCATCTCCATCAACTATAAATACCCCATATCATTCCACCAGTTTCATAATCTATGATATTCCACTTCGACTTGTGCAACAAGAAAACTTCATAGTTGCCGTTTTGAGGGTCTAGGAGGCGGCCGGAAGGCCGTTAAGCTAACGGAAGCGGAGACCGGAAGGATTGGAGAGCCGATACATGCCGGTAATCATATGGGTTGTTAACGTGACCATGTTTAGCATTCCATTGTGTTACTATTCTGTATTTAGTTTCTGATATGGGTGTAAAAACCTTTTACTTTGCGTTTATGATTGAATGAAGCTTTGATTATTAGACTAATTGCTATATCGAATTATTTGTTTATGTTTAATTTATCTTGCCAAACTTGTTAGAAGATCCTTACGTATTAATGATAATTATTTGCTGTTAATTATTAAGTAAATTGAGTTGTATGAACATCTGCTTGATTGCTTGTTTCTTATGATTTTGATGACCATCGAGATTATAAGTCTAGGAATAACCAATGTGAAACTAGGATTAACTTGGGAATAAGTAAGTTAATGTGTGAGCCTTGTTTGATGACCATCAACAAGAGGTTAATTGAATGACTAATTTGATTAACTATATTTACAAGTCTTGCTTGATACGAACTGAACACTAGGAAGCATGTTAGTTTACTCAACTGATCACTGTTTGAATTGACTTGTTTGCGAAAGGATTAGTTATAGTGAACGCGAATCTAATCATTTTAGGAATCGGTGAACATAAATAAACGAATTTATGTATGCAATTGTCTATGTTTTTAAGGTGTAATTTATCTAAATCAAAGTACCTGAAGAGATTTGTTTTCCTGTTAGTTTATCGAAAGTTGTTAATTAATTGTTAGTTTGAGATTTATTAAACTATTTCTTTATTCTTTCATGTGACCTGTAACCTATAATCAAATATTTTAAATTAATTCACCACCGTTCCCTGTGATCGACACCCGACTTACCTAAGCTATACTGTAATCTGACTAGGTACACTGCCTATAAGTGCATAGATAGTCTAAGTTTGTTAGGTTACAAATATTAAAATTAGTGGGTACTTTTGTGCTCATCAAGTTTTTGGCGCCGTTGCCAGGGAACGGCTTTCAATTAATTTAGTTTATTTGATTATTCGTTATTTGTTTTTAGTTAGTTTTTTATTTTATCTTTTTTAGTTTTATTTTCGTTGATATCATTTCTCTTGTCGGGAAGGTTTTTGTTGCTATGTGCAGGAATTCGTGATCATACACATTTTTTGGTTTTAGTTTTTGCATGGGTTTCGAGATTGCAAGCGATTAGGGAATTCTTGACTTGTTTAGTCTACTACTTTGGGTGATTTGTCCAACTCAATCCACGAGGCGTAGTATAGCAAGGCGTATCGAGGTGGTTAAGTGGAAGACCAAACTCTTGCTACTCTTGAATAGTTGGGTCGACTCTTGTTCTACTTTTTAGTTAATGGTGCAAAGAAAACAAAGGAAATAGTCTGACAAGTCCCGAAAGTTTTTGTTTTCACAAACCACCTCTTGCATGCAAGGGATTTAATCAACAATTGTAGCTTAATTTCGACGAAGACGAGTGATTGTGATATCCTTTTTAGTTATTTTAGTGAGTTTTTATTTTTATTTTTAGTTTGTTTAAATTTTGTTTTCCATGTTGATTCTCTTGATGTTTCAGATCTTTGCAAAACTTTTACCCTTCAGATGCCTTCAGAAATTTCAATAATTAAGGTCGAATGTTGATTTGTCACGAGAGAAAAAACCGTGTGAGAGTTTGAAGTTGACACTTGAGAGCCATTACTTTCAATAAGTGTGGGGTGCGCGTCGATATTTGGAGGGATTATTATTTCGAAGAGTGGCGTTTCTAACTATACATTGATTCCCATGGCATGGATGAGCTGTTCCCACACCATGGAGTTTTATTTTGACGCAATGTAGAAGTATCATCCCGACTGTCATGACATGGTTGATACTATCCTATGTCGTGGGGGAGTTTTTCATCACGAGAGGAGGCTGCTATTCTACATACCACGTCGTGACCACCGCTTACTACGTCGTGGCCATGCTATTATTAGCGATATGGATTTTTCCTCACTCGACCACACGACGTGGTTGACACTTTCCCATGTCATGGTCACTATATATTGCTTTATCTTGCAATCGTTTGCACCACATTTCAGAAGTCAATGTTCTTTTGTATTTTCCGGCACATTCAGAAGCAGCAGTTCCAGTTTCCAGTCTTCCAGCAATTTTCAGAGCAGCTTTTAGCAGCCCCATTCGATCTCGTCACTACTACCCCAGGGGAGTCTGTTCCTTTTTCTTCGTTTTTATTATTTTTATGAGCTTAATTCGTTTTATGCATACAATGAGGGAATTGTATTAAATAAGTGTGGGGTAGGGGGTCGAAAAAGCAATTTAAATTGAAAAATTAGAAAATAGTTAAAATTTTATAAACTTGAAATAATTGTTTAATTTAGAAAATCTAGTGATAATTTAAAAATTTTCTAATATCGTATGAGATGATCCAATGAGAACCCAAATGTTTACCTGAGCCAACACATGTTATAGTGTATTTGTGGCTTCCCATTTCATAGTGAAAAGTCATGAGATATGAAAGGTAATCTGGTAGTTTATATGACATAATATGTTTTGCAACCTAAACCAGAGATCTATCCAGGAGAGCTTATGTAGTCATTGCACTTAGACTAATACCTTAACCAATAAGGGTTGAAGTTAAGCTCCTTGCTTAAGCATGTAGGGTATGAGCGAAAAAAGTGAGATGTAGAAAAAAGAGAGAGAAATTACAAAAAAAACGTTGTTTGAATTTTGGAGCTATAAAAGTATGAAGATCAAAAGATCAAAATTCTGAAGAAATCCAAAAAGTTGAAGATACCAAAAATCAAACAATAGGTGGTGAATTCAATGAAAGCAAATATCAAATATTCGAAGAAATGACGAATTCAAAGAGCTCCATTATGGTATCTTAAAGTTGTAATTTCTAGATTATGTATGCTTGGGTAGCTTTACAAAAATACCTTGAGGTTAAGAAAGATTTCTGAGGATTGATTCGGAGGGTTACAAAAATGAGTGCCGTATAAACTAAGGGGTGAAGGTTCATAACGATTGTGAGTATTTAGGAATGAGAAGTTTCTTAGGATTTATAGACACAAATACATGCATTGAGGTCTTGGGATAATGAATGGGTTTGAAATGGATTATTCTATGCGATATTGGTGAAATAATAAAAGTCATTTTGCTTGGGGGCAAGCAAAGGCTAAGTGTGGGGTATTTTGATATGTGTATTTTTATATATATTTATGCATAACATATCTTCATATTTTAGCCTTTATTATTATTATTTAGAACTAAATATACTTAATATGCTTTGAAATATTTAATTACAGTTAAAATGGGAGATGGAATGCAAAAGATAGAGAATGGAGCTGAAAAGATGCAAAAAGAATACTGCTGGTAGATTGACCCCTCTTCAGTGTTTCGGGTATATCTGATGACTCACAAGTCCAATTGACAAGATTCAAAATGTTCTGAAAACTAGACGAACTTTCCTACGACTTATGTGAGAGGGACTTTTGGCTAATTCGACAATTATCTTATCCAAAATCGGCCTTGAAGATGAAGCATAAAAGCTGGACGGAAATTCCCTCCAAGTTACTTATTCCCCAAGCACCACTTTCCTTATCTTTATTTGCTTAATCCCTAAGCCACATTAGTTTCCTTATTCCAATCCAACTCTAATATTCCATATAATTCCATCTCCATCAACTATAAATACCCCATATCATTCCACCAGTTTCATAATCTATGATATTCCACTTCGACTTGTGCAACAAGAAAACTTCATAGTTGCTGTTTTGAGGGTCTAGGAGGCGGCCGGAAGGCCGTTAAGCTAACGGAAGCGGAGACCGGAAGGATTGGAGAGCCGATACATATCGGTAATCATATGGGTTGTTAACGTGACCATGTTTAGCATTCCATTGTGTTACTATTCTGTATTTAGTTTCTGATATGGGTGTAAAAACCTTTTACTTTGCGTTTATGATTGAATGAAGCTTTGATTATTAGACTAATTGCTATATCGAATTATTTGTTTATGTTTAATTTATCTTGCCAAGCTTGTTAGAAGATCCTTACGTATTAATGATAATTATTTGCTGTTAATTATTAAGTAAATTGAGTTGTATGAACATCTGCTTGATTGCTTGTTTCTTATGATTTTGATGACCATCGAGATTATAATTCTAGGAATAACCAATGTGAAACTAGGATTAACTTGGGAATAAGTAAGTTAATGTGTGAGCCTTGTTTGATGACCATCAACAAGAGGTTAATTGAATGACTAATTTGATTAACTATATTTACAAGTCTTGCTTGATACGAACTGAACACTAGGAAGCATGTTAGTTTAATCAACTGATCACTGTTTAAATTGACTTGTTTGCGAAAGGATTAGTTATAGTGAACGCGAATCTAATCATTTTAGGAATCGGTGAACATAAATAAATGAATTTATGTATGCAATTGTCTATGTTTTTAAGGTGTAATTTATCTAAATCAAAGTACCTGAAGAGATTTGTTTTCCTGTTAGTTTATCGAAAGTTGTTAATTAATTGTTAGTTTGAGATTTATTAAACTATTTCTTTATTCTTTCATGTGACCTGTAACCTATAATCAAATATTTTAAATTAATTCACCACCGTTCCCTGTGATCGACACCCGACTTACCTAAGTTATACTGTAATCTGACTACGTACACTGCCTATAAGTGCATAGATAGTCTAAGTTTGTTAGGTTACAAATATTAAAATTAGTGGGTACTTTTGTGCACATCAAGTTTTTGGCGCCGTTGCCGGGGAACGGCTTTCAATTAATTTAGTTTATTTGATTATTCGTTATTTGTTTTTAGTTAGTTTTTTATTTTATTTTTTTTAGTTTTATTTTCGTTGATATCATTTCTCTTGTCGGGAAGGTTTTTGTTGCTATGTGCAGGAATTCGTGATCATACACATTGTTTGGTTTTAGTTTTTGCATGGGTTTCGAGATTGCAAGCGATTAGGGAATTCTTGACTTGTTTAGTCTACTACTTTGGGTGATTTGTCCAACTCAATCCATGAGGCGTAGTATAGCAAGGCGTATCGAGGTGGTTAAGTGGAAGACCAAACTCTTGCTACTCTTGAATAGTTGGGTCGACTCTTGTTCTACTTTTTAGTTAATGGTGCAAAGAAAACAAAGGAAATAGTCTGACAGGTCCCGAAAGTTTTTGTTTTCACAAACCACCTCTTGCATGCAAGGGATTTAATCAACAATTGTAGCTTGATTTCGACGAAGACGAGTGATTGTGATATCCTTTTTAGTTATTTTGTTTTTTTAGTTATTTTAGTGAGTTTTTATTTTTATTTTTAGTTTGTTTAAATTTTGTTTTCCATGTTGATTCTCTTGATGTTTCAGATCTTTGCAAAACTTTTACCCTTCAGATGCCTTCAGAAATTTCAATAATTAAGGTCGAATGTTGATTTGTCACGAGAGAAAAAACCGTGTGAGAGTTTGAAGTTGACACTTGAGAGCCATGACTTTCAATAAGTGTGGGTGCGCGTCGATATTTGGAGGGATTATTATTTCGAAGAGTGGCGTTTCTAACTATACATTGATTCCCATGGCATGGATGAGCTGTTCCCACACCATGGAGTTTTATTTTGACGCAATGTAGAAGTATCATCCCGACTGTCATGACATGGTTGATACTTTCGTATTTCGTGGGGGAGTTTTTCATCACGAGAGGAGGCTGCTATTCTACATACCACGACGTGACCACCACTTACTACGTCGTGGCCATGCTATTATTAGCGATATGGATTTTTCCTCACTCGACGACACGACGTGGTTGACACTTTCCCACGTCATGGTCATTATATATTGCTTTAGCTTGCAATCGTTTGCACCACATTTCAGAAGTCAATGTTCTTTTGTATTTTCCGGCACATTCAAAAGCAGCAGTTCCAGTTTCCAGTCTTCCAACAATTTTCAGAGCAGCTTTTAGCATCCCCATTCGATCTCGTCACTACTACCCCAGGGGAGTCTGTTCCTTTTTCTTCGTTTTTATTATTTTTATGAGCTTAATTCGTTTTATGCATACAATGAGGGCATTGTATTAAATCAGTGTGGGGTAGGGGGTCGAAAAAGCAATTTAAATTGAAAAATTAGAAAATAGTTAAAATTTTATAAACTTGAAATAATAGTTTAATTTAGAAAATCTAGTGATAATTTAAAATTTTGCTAATATCGTATGAGATGATCCAATGAGAACCCAAATGTTTACCTGAGCCAACACATGTTATAGTGTATTTGTGGCTTCCCATTTCATAGTGAAAAGTCATGAGATATGAAAGGTAATCTGGTAGTTTATATGACATAATATGTTTTGCAACCTAAACCAGAGATCTATCCAGGAGAGCTTATGTAGTCATTGCACTTAGACTAATACCTTAACCAATAAGGGTTGAAGTTAAGCTCCTTGCTTAAGCATGTAGGGTATGAGCGAAAAAAGTGAGATGTAGAAAAAAGAGAGAGAAATTACAAAAAAACGTTGTTTGAATTTTGGAGCTATAAAAGTATAAAGATCAAAAGATCAAAATTCTGAAGAAATCAAAAAGTTGAAGATACCAAAAATCAAACAATAGGTGGTGAATTCAATGAAAGCAAACATCAAATATTCGAAGAAATGACGAATTCAAAGAGCTCCATTGTGGTATCTTAAATTTGTAATTTCTAGATTATGTATGCTTGGGTAGCTTTACAAAAATACCTTGAGGTTAAGAAAAATTTCTGAGGATGATTCGGAGGGTTACAAAAATGAGTGCCGTATAAACGAAGGGGTGAAGGTTCATAAGGATTGTGAGTATTTAGGAATGAGAAGTTTCTTAGGATTTATAGACACAAATACATGCATTGAGGTCTTGGGATAATGAATGGGTTTGAAATGGATTATTCTATGCGATATTGGTGAAATAATAAAAGTCAGTTTGCTTGGGGGCAAGCAAAGGCTAAGTGTGGGGTATTTTGATATGTGTATTTTTATATATATTTATGTATAACATATCTTAATATTTTAGCCTTTATTATTATTATTTAGAACTAAAATATACTTAATATGCTTTGAAATATTTAATTACAGTTAAAATGGGAGATGGAATGCAAAAGAAAGAGAATGGAGCTGAAAAGATGCAAAAAGAATACTGCTGGCAGATTGACCCCTCTTCAGTGTTTCGGGTATATCTGATGACTCACAAGTCCAATTGACGAGATTCAAAATGTTATGAAAACTAGACGAACTTTCCTACGACTTATGTGAGAGGGACTTTTGGCTAATTCGACAATTATCTTATCCAAAATCGCCCTTGAAGATGAAGCATAAAAGCTGGACGGAAATTCCCTCCAAGTTACTTATTCCCCAAGCACCACTTTCCTTATCTTTATTTGATTAATCCCTAAGCCACATTAGTTTCCTTATTCCAATCCAACTCTAATATTCCATATAATTCCATCTCCATCAAATATAAATACCCCATATCATTCCACCAGTTTCATAATCTATGATATTCCACTTCGACTTGTCCAACAAGAAAACTTCATAGTTGCCGTTTTGAGGGTCTAGGAGGCGGCCGGAAGGCCGTTAAACTAACGTCAGTGGAGACCGGAAGGATTGGAGAGCGGATACATGTCGGTAATCATATGGGTTGTTAACGTGACCATGTTTAGCATTCCATTGTGTTACTATTCTGCATTTAGTTTCTGATATGGGTGTAAAAACCTTTTACTTTGCGTTTATGATTGAATGAAGCTTTGATTATTAGACTAATTGCTATATCGAATTATTTGTTTATGTTTAATTTATCTTGTCAAGCTTGTTAGAATATCCTTACGTATTAATGATAATTATTTGCTGTTAATTATTAAGTAAATTGAGTTGTATGAACATCTGCTTGATTGCTTGTTTCTTATGATTTGATGACCATCGAGATTATAAGTCTAGGAATAACCAATGTGAAACTAGGATTAACTTGGGAATAAGTAAGTTAATGTGTGAGCCTTTTTTGATGACCATCAACAAGAGATTAATTGAATGACTAATTTGATTAACTATATTTACAAGTCTTGCTTGATACGAACTGAACACTAGGAAGCATGTTAGTTTAATCAACTGATCACTGTTTGAATTGACTTGTTTGCGAAAGGATTAGTTATAGTGAACGCGAATCTAATCATTTTAGAAATCGGTGAACATAAATAAATGAATTTATGTATGCAATTGTCTATGTTTTTAAGGTGTAATTTATCTAAATCAAAGTACGTGAAGAGATTTGTTTTAAATTAATTCTTCACCGTTCCCTGTGATCGACACCCGACTTACCTAAGCTATACTGTAATCTGACTAGGTACACTGCCTATAAGTGCATAGATAGTCTAAGTTTGTTAGGTTATAAATATTAAAATTAGTGGGTACTTTTGTGCACATCAATTAATATGAGAGAATGAGACTCAATTTGCGGTTATTGTTTGTAAGATGTGTGTGTGTGTGTGTATATATATATATATATATATATATAGTGTAGGCTTTATATTTAGGAAGAACGTATAAGTTCTGATACATTTGTCTTGGGATGGAACATATATCTGAAAACTATTCATTGGAAGGGACCACAAAGCTGGACCTTTTATCTTCGGAATGAGAGCCTTCTTAAACCAAACTGAACTGTTGAACCACTTGGCCGAATCCGAACCACTTATGTTGAGGATGAACCTCATTGTCCGAAGCCAAACCACTTGTGCTAAGGATGAACCTGGTTGGCCGAGGCCAAACCTGATTGCCTGAAGCTGAACCACTTATGTTGAGGATGAACCTGGTTGGCCGAGACCGAACCACTTGGCCGAGGCCGAACCTGATTGGCTGAAGCTGAATCACTTATGTTGAGGGTGAACTTGGTTGACCAATTCTGCACCTGATTAGCTGAACCATGTTCGCCCGTATCCTGTAAAATGTCCGATCAGGGATAAATGCCATCAAGTCCCCCAAGTTTGAAGTAGGAGTGACTCGATGTCTGGTCTTGCTTTAGACTTATACTCATCGCGTATGCAATCAAATGCATTCATGCGCACGTGAACGAGATTAGAGTTATGATATACTCTGTTCATGACTTTGTGTGATCCTAAAGTTTACATAAATCAGATGTTTCGAATATAACAGTTGTATCAAAAAAACTAATCATTGATTGCATCGCCTTGAGAAGGGAATTGCCCATTAATTATTAAAATATATAATATGTCGTTAAACGGACTTAATACTTTTTATCCATTATAATTAGGTCATCAGACTTTTAAAAATCATATTTTGGTTAAATATTAAATTAGATACAAGTCTGGAAAGACAGCATATCAAGGCAACATTTTTTCTGTTTCAACACATTTTATTATTGTGTCCCAGTTTTTAAAATAGTATAACTCACTCATATGAAGTCGGAATCCCTTGATTATTTTTTCAACATATAGCTTAGTGTTTATACTTCAGTTTAGACTTTTAAAAAAAATCATATTTTGGTTAAATATTGAATTAGATACAAGCCTGGAAAGACAACATATGAATGCAGTATTTTTTCTGTTTCAGCACATTTTATTATCGTGTCCCGGTTTTTAAAATAACATAACTCACTCATATGAAGTCGGAATCACTTGATTTTTTTTCAACATGTAGCTTAGTGACTTTTAAAAATCATATTTAGGTTGAATATTGAATTAGATACAAGCCTGGAAAGACAACATATCAATGCAACATTTTTTTTCATTTATTTATATATGAAAGTTTAATTGGTTTTTATTTTTGAGTTTTGATAGAAAAATCGTATGAGAATGATCTACAAAGAGTACCGGATCGTTTGGACTTCTAGGCGATAAAAGAGATGGTGGATTTTCTTTAAAGATTAAGACGAAAACGAAGAACGTTTCGCCTTCAACAAAACCTTTAGTCCATCAATTAATCTGGGAAATCTTAGATGTGAACCTACATCTAAAAAAATGGTCAAACAAAGTCAACTTTGTTCATTTGATACCCAACATGAAGGAAAAATACGACAAATATTGGGGCGACTATGCAAAGATGAGTGATTATGTTTACTTTGCGATCTTGCTAGATCCTACAATGAAGTCTCAATTATTGTTGTATACTTTTAAAGAAATGATTGGTTCTAAGGATGAAATGTTATCAAAGTCGTAGATAGAATTGAAAGCATATGAAATGCTTTATGAGGTCAAGAGGAAGATTGAGAAATTTTTTAAGACCTACTTGGAAAAATACGACATGGGCCAGTCCTCTCAACAACAAAGTTCTCAACAAGTCGTTGATTATGATGATGATAACGATTTTTTGGCAACTTCCTTAATAATGGAGGTGACAACTAGGATGCGGTGGAAAATGAATTAATTATATATTTGAAAGAGCCCCGAGTTACGTACACCAAAAGTTTTGACATCCTAAGTTGGTGGAAACTTAATGGGTTAAGATTCCCGATAGTTGCTCGAATGTCAAAAGGTGTTGACTTTTTTTTAATTTTTCATATTTATTTTAATAATTAATGATGTTGCATTTAACAATAACTAGGAAAGAACCCTGATTTGCGGGGTTGGATACGCCAAAGAAATGGATAAACCCGAAAAATTTTATTGGGTTACAGTGAACTGATTACAGACGGACAATAAAAACCAGGAACAATAAGGGACTAAATAAACATAGCACTAAAAGCAACATCAGGAGCTTCAATAGCCACAAAAATGAACAGCAAATTCCAATATTACCCTTGAAGAACTTATAAGTGGCATCCGTGTCATCTTATTGTTGTTTTTTTTTCTGTTACTCTTTTTTTAAATCATGTAGCCATAAGTGATTATAAACAATCACTTCAATTTCAAAATGTAAATGAGGAAAAACAGAACATACACTTGGAGGTGGTTAAAGGTGGGAGAAGGGTTGAGATTTCAATATTTTATATTGTTGTGGGTGATATTATCCCTCTAAAAATCGGTTATCAGGTCAGCAATTTAGAATCTTTGAAAATTTTCTTTATTTCTTCACCATGTTAACAATTAGTTATAAAAACAGGTTTTGTTGATGGGATTTTTGTATCTGGTGACTCTCTATCCATTGATGAATCAAGCATGACCGAAGAGAGTAAAGTTGTAAGTTTTTCAAAGAATTTCTATATGATTCTTTTGTAAAGTGACTTTATTATTTTCTTTTATGGTTCAGGTTCATAAGGATCACAAAGCACGATTTCTAATGTCTGGTTGCAAGGTTGCAAACGTTACAGGTTGGCTTTATAAAATTTCAACCTTATTTTTGTTGGCAAAAACAAAATTATATCAGAAATTAGGGGTAAATGTGTATTTTAGCAACAACTTTTTTTTATTTTCCTCTGATTTCTGCAAAAGTATGTTTTTTCATATGACATATCCGTGGTCATTCAAACTCATGGTGTTGATAAGTAGAACTCGTAATTGATCATTTCCTGAACGATAACCATGTTGACTTGGATCGCATCCAACAATACAATCCTGACAAAAAAATAGCAACTTACTTTGTGATAAATATTTCATGGAGATTTTTTTACATGTGAAATTACTATGAACACCTTGAATTCAATAGGAACAACATCTTCACAACAACCTCATCTGTGGGTAAAGGAAGCTGATGCAAATTCTGTTGGATAAAAAATTATTAGATAATTAACATTATGGAATTGCAAAATGAAAAATAGAACATCATGAAATCTTGAAATACAATTATAATCAAAAAGTAAAGTTAGCTGCTTTCAAAAAATAACAAATAATAATTTCATTAGAGTTATCGAAGATTATAAAATATAAGCACATTATAGTTATAATATATCATTCCATTACATCAAGGAACAAAAAAACACCTTCAATTTTTTTTTTCATTCCCCATGTAAGGAATGCTCCATTCCATTCCTATGTGGTAAACAAACATGATTTTTTTTTTCATTCTACCAGAATCCACAATTCCATTCTTTTCTTAATTACTACCTACCAAACACTACAAATTCAAAGATACAAACTTTACCATCATTGTATTAGCACACCAAAGGAAAAGTGTAAATAAATATTGAGGAACTCTATATGTTCCTGCTGCCATTATCCTTAAGCAAGACTGATAATTCATAGAAACTAATTTTCCAACCACATAAAATCCCAAAATCTCATTCACAAATTTCAGAATGTCACAAACATTGCCCATTTAACCAACATAGTAAATGTACTTTCAGCATTTAAAGAAAACACACAAAAAAAAGATAATGAAATATGGAAAATAAAAAGAAAAGTTATCTTACAGGAGGGTGGAAATTGGAATTCACCTTTGGAGTTGGAGCTATCCTATTTACATGGAATTGAGGTCAGATCACCACAATGTGATGTGTTCTTGAGTTTAGGCCTCAAGAAAATCGAAGGTTCACCTGAACCCATGACAGCGCCTCCAGCAGATCAAATCCCATTGCAATGAGACAACTGCCACCCTTACGCATATAATATCATACCACAATTGAGGTTATACCAGTAGCAATTTTAATAATAACTATCATTTGAATGTACCCAATAAAGAAAACAAATGAGATAACATACATTAAATAGGCATTCGCTTAATTTTTCAAAGCAAGCGGCATCACCAGGGAACCTGTGAACTAAGCGAGAAACAAATATCTAAAGCGATGGTAAGTATTAAGGCAGTGGAAGCAAGTATCGAAGCAATCAATTTCAGGACCTATAAACACACAGATAAACAATTAGAGAAAAGGGTTTCTAGATGAAAAAAGAAGTAGATAGAGGGACGACACGATATTGATTGTTTCGATTCAGATTGAAACCGATTAGCCCCAATCCGATAAAACCATGGATCGAAAAAAATGAAGATGGAGAATGGCTGGAGGTGTGCTTCATTACAAAAAAGTGCGGAACTGAAATTAAATCATCGACAGTGTTATAACATACCTGAGGCCAAATTTTTACTCAAATCCAATCAATCTAATAACAAACTTGAAAGAGCTGCTGAAATTTCACCATATCTTCAGTGATATAGGAAGAGCGAGACAGGAGAGATTAGGGGTTTTTATGTGAGACAGAGAGGGAGATAGCGATTGTTCTGCAATTTATAGGATTAAAAAGAATCAGTTGGAGGAGGTGGGTATTATTTGGCGGAAGGGTAGAAGGGGGCGACGATGGTGGTGGAAGTGGTTGTGGTAGAATGTGTAAGAGATGTTGTAGAGGGACGAAATATGAATTTCTAAATGGTATAGTCATTTTCGATGGCTTCAAAAATCTATCAGGTGGGAAGCGGTGGAGAATAGGTAGGTGGAGAACAATTATTGGAAGAGAAGAACGGTGAATACACTAAAAAGCACCACGTAGATAGTAAATCTTGACTTGAATGCATGTGTATCCCTCTCTAAGAACACAAAAGAAAACAAAAGGGAAAAAATAATAAAAAGTAAACAAATAAGAAAATAAAAAATAAAAAAGAAAGAAAACAAACAGCCAATCACAGCAAAGAACTGTTCATCAACATCTTCTAAATTATATATATATATATATATATATATATATAATTTATTTTTAATAGATATTTTGGGGATACAAATCTCAACTGTATCATCGGAGTCTGCCTTTAGCACAAGTTGTAGAGTTTTAACCGACTATCGTGCTAACTTGTCGAACGTGATAGTTGAAGCTTTGTTGTGTACCCAAGATTGGAAAAGAAATAGTAGAAAATCTATAATAGACAACGTGGATGACATTTTAAATGACGATGAAATAGCTATGAGTATTTTGTACTTTTAATTATTGTCGTATTTTTATAAGACCTTTATATTTTAGTAAATGCTAACAACATTTTTGTTTTGTGTTTTATATAGAGATTGATGAAGCTTTACACAATGACAAATCAATGGGAAAGAGACCATGGAGAAGTAGATAATACTTAGAAAGAATAGTTTTGGTTGACACTTGATTGGTTGAATTGTATTAAATTTTATATGTAGGGATGAGTTTGTTTTATGAACACTACTATGTTTTTTTGAAACTTGATTATTGAATATTATATTTTTTTGAAACTTGATTATTAAATATTATGTTTTTTTGGAAGCCACTTAACAACATGTAAGTATTATGAATTGCATCATCATTAGTTACACCTAATGTAAAACCGGTTCTTGTTTGGAAAAATAACCGAACAACCCATTAGTTTCACCTAATTTTTAGTCGGTTCTTGTTTGGAAAAATAACCGAAAAAGCGGGACCGAAACCGATATTGGAACCGGCCGTCCGGTTACTGGTTCTTATACTATCGTAATACCGATTCCAATTCCGGTTCCGGTCCGGTTCCAACGCTCATCCCTAGTTTCTAGTTTACATATCATTATTCTATTAATTTTTATGTCTATATTTTGTTTTTGAAGTATGTAAATTTTTAAGTAGTGTATAAATTAAATAATTTATACCTATATTTTCTATCAAACATTTGACCAAATCATATAGATTATTTATGTAATTTATTCTAAATAATATTATATTTTTAATCAACATTTGGTTAATTTTACTAACAAGGGTTTGGACTGTTACTGCGATGTTGCGGAAGCCCCAGTATGTTAAAGAACGCAGCTTGATGTCATACATACGACATAGATGATTAAACCATTTAAAGTGGAGCACAAAAATATCAAAATAAAATTTGGATACAAATAATTATGTACGGAGGAGGCCGACGAAAATAAGACTTGAATGTTTATCATAAAGAAATTGATAAAAAAAGATTATTAAAAAAGTATGTAAAAAGGCCAAAGTGTAACTTTAAAATATAAAGAAATTGATAAAAAATATTATTAAAAAAGTATGTAAAGAGGCCAAAGTGTAACTTTAAAATATAATAAGGGACCAAATTGTAATGTATAAAATATCAATAATTTAACTTTAAAACTATGAAGGGTAAAAACTGTTAAATAAAAGTTAATTGAGAGGAGAAAAATATAAATATGAAAATATTCTATGACCCGAACCTAAACGACTATTTCTATTTTACATTTCATAATGCATGGTTGACTAATATACAATATGATTTGGTTTAGTAAACTTGGATTTAGAAATAGAAAAAAGAAATATACAATGTGGCAAAATCATAACAAAAGAAAAGACACTACAGCACAGCACAGTAGACCTATAAAAAGGAAGCTAAAATGAAGAGTAATATGCCCTTAGAAACCAAACCTTATTAATAACATTGTAAATGACCAAAAGGCTTATAGCCTAGTTGTATAATGAATTGAAGGAAATGTGTACATAAACGTTGAGGGTTCAAGTTTTGCTGAGAACAAAAATATGTAGATTTATGAGTAAGATAGCGAATACGTGTGTTAGGCGTTCTAACAAAAAAAAATAATAACAGTGTAAATGAAACTTAAATATTACATTTAGTTAAGATTTCGATGTAATTTGACAAAAAAAAATATTATTACCAAAAATTTAGTTATGAATTGGTGAGAAAGACACTCATTTCATCCATATTAATGCAATTTTTAGTCTTTCAATTATATCACATTATTTTTTCCGATTATCTTCACACGAGTCTAATTGCAATACTTTTTTTTTTTAAATGTCAATACTGTTAAATTAACAATTATTTTATATACCTTTTAACAAAATATTTTAGTTACGTATAATTAATTGTTAGTAAATAAAATTTTACATGGTTTAGTTTTAATATTTTAAATAATAAATATATTAAAATATATAATATGCTTTTAAACGAACATCAACCTAATTTTATCATGTATTTTATTCGGTTATATATAACTAGGTCATAGTACTCCCCGTTTACTTAATTATTGTTATATTAATTTATATGTCTACATTTTGTTTTTAAGTATGCCAATTTTATATTATTGTGGTTTTATTAATTTGTTTTTTGATATAGAAGTTATTTAAAAATGTTAATAAAGTATAAATTAAATAATCTTTTATATATAAATATAAATATAATAGAAGGTGATAATATAAACAAAAAAAACTATTATTAACAATGATTTGGGACTCATTGGATAAGCTAGCCTCGCCATAACAACGCTTTCTGTTGTTGAAAGATGAAGGGTGATCATAAATTCACTAAACTCTTAATTATCAATTATATATGTCTCATGAGTCATGACAGAGTAGCTTAAGTGGCCCACCTGGAACAACAACGGATTGATTGCAAGCAGAATGCTATTTTCTATAAGAAAAGTAGGTTGCTATTTGTCGATCATAAATACATGATTAAAACTCTTTATGTCGCTTTGACAGTGCAGGCTGCTATAAAAGCCACTTGATGTGCCGGCTGGTCTCAGGATGGAATCCAATAATTAAGATTGTTCTAAGAATAAACTACAACTTTTATCCCTGTGGTTTTTAGTTTTTTACAAATCAAGTCCAATTTATTAGTTTTAACTTTGACCGTCCCTAAAACCTTTTTTTGGTCACTGGGTTTGACCGTTAAAACCACTGAAATTTCTATTGAACACTTAATATTGATAGTATTAATTATCAATTTTGATTGATAATAAAAGTAGCTGGTGTCTTTTGTATCAACCGATATTCCATCCATTTGATTTCAATCCTTCCATCGAATTCGGATTCCATCAGTTTGGATTTCACTTTGTTTCTTTTATTAGATTGATGCCAATTTTTATGCAGTGAGTTTCAATCGAGCTACAAAAACCCATGGTCAAACACATACAGGACAGTGCTGGAGCAGTGGAGATAATTGGTTGAAAAGGAGCAACCGGCGATGTATGTAAGCCAGGGTATAATTGTAATTTCATACGGTTTTAACTGCAAAAATTAAACGACTTCGACCTCAACAGACCAAACGAGTGACAAAAAGAAAATATTTTAGGGAGTGCTAATGTTAAAGCTGAAAAAAGAAAAATGGACTTAACCACATAACTACATGGACTAATAATGTAATTTACTCAAAGAAATGGAGGGGAAACTTATTGTCAGTTTTTTGGAGTCATGGGAAAGCGTGGAACGTAATAAAAATAGATGCTTCATATCTCTTCTCTGGGTTTGAAGTTTTGTAGTCTCTGTCTCAATAATTCATACATTAATTGAACTCTACGATAACTTTACCTACTTTATTTAATTTAATTGGTTGATCATATAATCGATAAATATATAAAAGCTAATTAACTCCAGTTTTCCTTGTAATTCCAAGAACTAGTTCCAATATGAAGTTTCCTGTTGCTTTCCTCTTTTCTAGTCTTGTTACATTTGTGATTACCCGAACCATCTCTGCTTCCAATGAGACCGATTACGAGGCGTTGTTGCAGTTCAAGTCGATGATCAGCAATGAAGAAGCTCTAAGCTCATGGAACGCTTCCTTTCATTTCTGTAATTGGAGTGGTGTTTCATGTGGGAAACGCCACAGAAGAGTGACTGCTTTAGTACTGGAGTCGCAAGGCCTACAAGGCTCGTTGTCTCCTCATGTAGGCAACCTCAGCTTCCTTGGTGTGTTTTCTCTCAAGAACAACAGCATTATAGGAAGGATTCCTCATGAACTTGGTCGTCTATCCAGGCTACGTCGCCTCAATCTTGGCTCTAACGGGTTCAACGGAGTCATCCCAACTAACTTGTCTAGTTGTTCTAACATTGAATTGCTTGCACTTTATGACAACAAGCTAGTTGGGAGCATACCCGAAGAGTTCAGATTCCTCTCCAAACTTACTTCTATTCTAATTGATACTAATAAGTTAACAGGTGGAATCCCGTCCGCCTTGGGGAACATAACATCACTGGATACTTTCTCTGCTGCTGACAATCCATTTGGTGGAAGCATTCCAGACACCTTAGGTCGTTTGAAAAGCTTAAGAATATTTTACTGTGGTAATTGTAGCTTATCTGGAACCATCCCTCACTCCATTTATAACCTCTCACTCCTAACTAATATTTCCTTGGCTAATAATCAGCTTACAGGACGCCTTCCCTCGGCCTTAGGTGCAATGCTCCCTCATCTTCTATCACTTCAATTACGGGATAACCAACTCACTGGATCTCTTCCATCCTCGATATCTAATTGTTCCAAATTACAACATCTTGAAGTGAGTAAAAACAGTTTTAGTGGGAAGTTGACAATCAACTTTGCAACACTAAAAGATATCAATTATATAAACCTAGGTGATAACATGTATGGATTCCAAGAAGCTGATGATGATATGAAGTTTATTGATACTTTACAAAACTGCAGCAAATTAGATAGGTTGGATCTTCGTTATTGCAACTTTAAGGGACTTCTGCCCGAATCAATAGGTAATCTTTCTAATCAACTTAGATTCCTAAATTTACGGGGAAATCAATTATATGGAAACCTCCCTTCAAGTATAGGCAATCTAGATGGCTTGACCATTTTAGCTTTAGACTATAACCGATTCACGGGAAAAATCCCCTCCACCATTGGTAAGCTTAAAAAACTACAAATTGGTGACCTGTCTGACAACCAATTTTCAGGGCCAATTCCAGATGCCATTGGGAACTTATCCTTGTTAATTACACTTGATTTAAGCACCAACCGATTGGAATGGCATGTTCCATCAAGCCTAGGAAATTGTCATCAACTATCGGAGTTGTACCTTGATGAAAACAACTTCAGCGGCAACATACCTAAACAACTTCTTCAACTTTCATCTCTAAACATAGCATTAGGTCTTTCTCAAAACAACATGTCTGGGTCACTTCCAAAAGAGGTTGGTGACCTCAAGATGTTGACTTCTCTGGATTTATCTGATAACAGATTTTCAGGTAACATTCCTAGCAGCATTGGTGGTTGCACTAGCCTTTTACTCTTATCCCTCAAAGGCAACTTGTTCCAGGGCAGTTTACCACCATCATTAGGTTCCTTGAGAGGTATTTCAACACTAGATCTTTCTAATAATAACTTATCAGGCCAAATTCCTCCATTCTTGGAACGGTTGAAAGTAGTAGAATACGTAAACTTATCCTTTAATGATTTTGAGGGTGAAGTCCCCGGGATAGGAGTGTTTGCTAATGCAAGTGCATTCTCTGTTTTGGGGAATAGTAAGCTTTGTGGTGGGTTGGCTGAGCTTGGGTTGCCCAAATGCAAGGAGAAAAGGAAACATAAAAAAAAGTTTCCTTTGTTCGTAATAATCATTTTGATTGCATCCCCATTTTTCATGGTATTATGTTTTGTGTATGTTTGGTGTAAGAAAAAGAAGGACCAACCGTCTGAATCATCAACGGACAGACGATTCATCAAAGTATCATACAATCAACTTCTCAAGGCTACAAACAGTTTCTCCGAAGCCAATTTGATTGGGAAGGGTGGCTTCAGCTCTGTATACAAAGGAATCCTTCATCATGAGGATACTCTTGTCGCAGTCAAAGTTATACATCTTCAAAACCGAGGTGCCCACAAAAGTTTTATATCAGAATGTGAAGCATGGAAGAGTATTCGACATCGAAATTTATTGAAAATAATAACGTCATGTTCAAGTGTTGACTTTCAAGGAAATGACTTCAAAGCTCTCGTATACGAGTTCATGCCTAATGGTAGTTTACATGATTGGCTGCATTTAAATGCAAGCACATCGAGGCTCAACCTTCTTCAAAGAATAAGTATTCTTATAGATGTTGCATCTGCACTTGATTATCTTCACAATCACTGTCTACCAGCCATTGTTCACTGTGATTTGAAGCCTAGCAACATTCTACTCGATGATGAAATGGTGGCCCATGTTGGAGACTTTGGTTTAGCTCGATTTCTTGGAACGGATTCAAACCAAAACAGCACAAGTGGGATCAGAGGAACAATTGGGTATGCAGCTCCAGGTAAAGTTCATGATGTATCCCCCACACATACGCTCATATTTGTATATACCTTTTTCTAAACTAATTGCTTATATGTTGTAGAGTATGGTGGTGGGAGTGATATGGCGAGTAGTGGGGATGTCTACAGTTTTGGAATACTGTTGTTGGAGGTGATAACAGGGAAAAGACCAACAGACAACATCTTTACCGGAGGTCTTAATCTTCATAAGTTTGCTTGCATGGCCTTACTGGACCATTTCACCGATGTTGTTGCTGATGACCTCGTACATTTTCTTCAAGAGGATGCTATTGCTACACAATGTACATCAGAAAATGCAAAGAAAACAGAGGAATGTCTATCTTCAATTGTCAAGATTGGAGTATCGTGCTCTGTGGATTCCCCACCACAACGAATGAATATTGAAAATGCTCTGCATGAGTTGCAGCATATTCTGGATACCCTTCAAAATATCTGAGGTGGCATCAATGCATGTCAATTTAAAAAACGTATACCGAATAAACTCGAACATAATGTATCATATTCTAGGATTGCCTATTTACTTTATTATGGAAGATGGTTGCCTTCAATTCAAAACATAAAATATATTGGGCTCCAATGTGTACTCGTCCCCAAACCAACTTCCAGTTTGCTTTAAGTTATTCTAGTACATAAACTTATAGAGCATGAAAAGTTTACCATGACATTATTGTACAGGGTAGCATTAGACAAAACAACTGAATCATATTATTTCAGTTGAGTTAATTTTTAGCATCGAAAAAGAATGATGAATTTTTATAATATAAAGTTGATAAAAGTAATTATAAAATAAAAATATAAAATAAAATCTTTGATCAGCGTTATGGTTGAAAATACTCTATATACCTACCAAAGGTTGTCAAATTCCCAACTTTTTTCAATAGGCTAATATACTTTTAATCCATATTTCCATATTTATTTTGTTATAAAACTCATTGTTAAAAGTTAAAACAATTTACTTAGCATTTTAACCAAATTATTTCACTTTCCATTATAACAACTAGACATCTTTTTCTAATCTGGACATTGTACCTTCAATTTCACTATAAAGACCTAATTACTTCATTAAACATTTTTAAATGTCAAATAATATATAACTAATCAATATATAATAATTAATAGCCACTAGCTAACTATAATCATCTTCTTCTTTTGACATAATTTTGTAATGTTATATAAAATTGATAATTTTAATAAATTAATGTTAGATTATACATCTTCTAACATTTTTCAACATTAATTTACTCGTTTGCCCTGTGGGAGCCTAGTTGTAACGCATTGTTCTGAATCGTTACCCATTGGGTGTGAGTGAGGTAATATAGATGTTTCGGGCGTTCGGATTTGGTTTTGGAGCCAAAGGGTATTTTGGTAAAATTGGCAGCAGACCTTTATAGAAATTGGATTTTTGTGCTCCGAAAATTTCATGGCAAGTATGACTTGATTAAAGTGTAGAGCTGCTCGTTACCTTTTTATGGATATAAGGATGGTCGGAATCGGAGTTGTATCAAAGAAGTTATGGCCTTCAGAATATGTTAGGGTTTGAAGGGAAACCCTAGTACGCGGAGCGTACCAAGGGAGTACGCGGGGCGTATTGATGCGAATGGTATTATGTCGTGCGTAATGGGTTGTACGCTTAGCGTAATGCAAGGATTGGACCGGGTGCAAGACCTCGTACGTTGGGTGCACGAGTACGTTGGGCGTACGAGGGTGAGTAAGAAACCCTAATTTTTCATGATGTAGCCTATATAAGCTTTATGATAGCCTCTTTTGTTCATTTCTAAGCCAGCCTCCATACCCTAAAAACCCTAAATCAACCCCTTAGCCTCTTACTGGCGTTCTTGAGCTATTAAAGGACCTTGGTGCTTATTTTGCATTGGTAAAGGAAGTAGAGAAGCTTGAGGATTGCTTTGCTTGGTGGTAAAGGCTTTGGAACCAAAATCATCATCTTGTGGGCAAGCTTTTTGATGTATCAAGTTTGCATCTTGGGGTGTATATGTCTAGATCTCTTCATGGTTAGTTTGTTATGGTTTTGGTCTCCTTTTTTGGGTTTATGGATGAATTAGGTCGTTTAAGGGCTTGTTCTTTAAGATCTGAGTTTATTTTGGTATCCTTAAGCATAAAGGTGCATGTTTTATGTGAAGTTTGGTGTCATGCATGCATTAACTGATTAAGTCAACTATTAAGTACCTTTTAAGTTTAAGAGCTTCATTTAGCCATGTATGAACGTAAAGTTGGTAACTTTACGTGATAATCCAGCTTAAGGAAGTCAGATATATGTTTGGGAGCTTTTTCTTAATGTATTAAGTGAAAAATCAAGTTTTGGGCTGCACAAGGTGAGTACGCTGGGCGTACAAGCAGGTATGCTTAGCATACAAGCCTCCAAGTGAGTACGCTACGCGTACATGTTGAGTACGCCCCGCGTACTCAGTCAGTTGGGCCTTGTATGTTTGGGCTATCTTTTGGGTTTGGGTGCTTGGGGCTTTGTTGGGTCATATGAGAAAAAGTGTTTTGGATTAGGGAAAATTTAATGGGTTTTAGGGTAAGGTCTATGTAAGGGCTTGGGCCCATTTTGGAAAATTGGGCCATAAATGGGCTTTGGATCATTATTGGTTTGTAGGCCTATATGATTAGGAGTTTAGGCCTTAGTCTTGGACCAAACTAAGTGAGGGGTAAATGGTATTTTTACCCCATATTTTGGATTGTTGGATTTCGGTTGGAACCTAATTGTTAATTGGGTGTTATTTACTTGATTGCGCCGGGATTCTAGCAGATCAATAGTCAGAGATTTATTTGTGGCTTCAACGGTCAAGGTGAGTCTCCTCACTGTAATATGGGTCGAAGGCACCAATGCCGACCCATTTGGTTTATGTATTAGGAAGACCAGGGGTGGCCCTTGGCTTTTGTATGAAAGACCAGCAGGTGGCTCCCGGCAGATCCATATGCAAGACCAGACTCTGGACTCTGACAGTTAATTAGATAAGTAGTTGTAGATTATATGTTTGTTGTCTTTGTGATGCTTGCACGGACGACCAGGAGGTAGCTCCTGGCACTTGTCTGTAAGACCTAGGGTTTTGGTCCCCGACTTGGCAACGAAAGATCATGATACGGCTCGTAGCATAATGGCAAGACTATGGTTGGCACATAGCATCTCCTATCACATGTTTGTTATGCAAGATATGTATGGTATGTGGTATTAAGGGAACTCATTAAGTTTTGTGCTTATAGTTGTTTTTTATGGTTTCAGGTACTTCCGGTTCATAAGAGAAGGGTCGAACTTAATCACAACACATACACTTATATTTTCCGCAACTAAGAGATTTTAGGATTGTACTCTGATAACTGTTTTATTATGAAATATCTTTAACGGTTTGTTTAAATATAAATAAGTGTTTTAGTTGTTTTAAAAATGAAATTTTTACCCATGTATTTTAGGACGTCATCCCCAAATTTCTCGGCCAGAAATGACCGATTTAGTTTATGCTTTTAAAATAAAATCAGAGTAATTTTTTTCAAAAGATGTTGCGGAATTTGTTCTCAAAACAAAATATAATAAAAGTTTATCAAATATTTCTTAAAGAAATATATTTTAATTATATAACAAAACATCGGGATGTCATGGTCCGATACAGACCAAAGCATAAACAGTAAATTCTAAGTTTTACAACAGTTATTTACAACTACAGGCCTATAATTCAGAAATCCCTCTTCAACCTCCAAATTATGCTCTGGGTCCACTACATGTAATATAAAAAGCTGAGTAGGTCAGGCTTGGGTGTCTGGTGAGCATATAGGGTTTCAACCCACAATAAATAAATTTATTAATTTCATCAACCAATAATAAATTTATTAATTTCATCAAACAACAATAACCCTGATTACCCGTTCCTGTTATTGTCACTTTACGTCCCTAAACACCTTTCATAAGGGACCTAGTCTAAGAATTTTCATTGGGGTGACAACATTGCTTTTAAGGGATTCTGTGACAACCGTCAAATTCAAGTCAAGTCAAATTCAACAAGTCGAAGTCAAACCGACAAGTCAAACCGGTCAATCTTGTATAATACCTGTATAATTAAAAGTTATTCTATGAAAACGTACATTTGTATGTCAAGAATTCAAGTGTTTCAATAAATCTATGTGTTTATCAATCTGAAACCCTAAGAAGGGAGTTAAACGCATCAAAACCCGACTACGGACCCTTTTAGGAACTTAAAATAATCATAAACGAAGTATAACTGGGTCCATGGACCTTGCATTACAAGATTATTCGATGAAAATGGCTAAAAGTGAATCTCTCTCAAATCTCTCCCAATCTCTCCTAAATCTCTCTCCAAAATCTCTCTCAATTTTTATAATCACTTGGGGCATCCCGACCCTTAAATTGGCCAAAAACCACTTGAAACGGGGAGTTATATCGAAAAACAGCCAATTAGGGCCGAAACCCCTCTTAGGAGCCCAACCTCTTAGTAGCCGAACCCTCTCAGTACCGTGCTTATCAGAAGCGATTCTGTCAGAACCGAACTTCCAAACCAAAGTCTGCAGCCGAACTGAGCCTCCTACAGCCGAAATAGACCGAGCCCTCAGTCTTTTTCGCTTCCATAACCATTTCGGACCGAGCCTCGCACCTTCGGTTCCCTCGCCTTGCACCTTCGGTCCCTTCTCTCTTCTCTCGGTTCCTTCTCTTTTCTTCTCGGTTCTCACCTTCTAAGAGCCGAACCTTGCAGGTTCGGTCCATAATGTCCGGTTTTCGACTACTTTCGCCTGTTAAGCCTATTTTTGACGTTTTTGACGAGGATTTTCCACCAAATTCATATTTTTATCATTTTAAACTCCCTAAACTCATATTTTAATCAATTTTGAGGGAAATTCTAGTCTAATAATAAAATATAATTTGTAAGATATAGGGGTGGAGTGTTGACTTTACCCTAGTGTGTAACACAAGCAACCACCCATACCCACTCTATGACCAACCCACACCCCTCCGCACCATACCTAGTCACTTCCTTGTACTTTTCCATCAATCTCTAGCCATTCCCACATCCTAAGAGCTAGAAAACTCACCCTCTTTCCTCATTCTCACTCATTTCTCTCATTTCCACCCAAAGAGCAAACACTTTTCTCTCAACTTCTCTCTTTCAATTTCGAGATTTCCAAGGCTTTTTCCAAGACTTTTCTTCTTTAGTTGGTAAGTATGATCATCTTTCATATGATTATTACACTTCCTTTTAACGCAAGTCATAAATTCCTTACACAAACTCCATCATATTTGTGTTAGATTCTCGAATCTTCAAGGCATTCTCCTAAGTGTTCTTGGGTAGAACGCTCCTTTTCTTCAACATCCATCCACTAAGAACACTTCAGGTGAGTTCATACCCCTATCTTTTCATGTTTTTCTTAAGTTTTAGGGGGGGGGGAATACAAGTTAAAACACCATGAACACCACTAAACACATCCAACAGCTTTCATCATAAAACTTTAACTCCATTCACGGACTGTTTTGGTCAACTTAAACATTTTAGTTTTCCAAAATGTATTAGGTGCGAATAGTTCATGTTTATACCTTCGAAATGACTACTTGCACATCTCTATACGATGATTCTACAATTTATGGTGATTTTTACAAAACTTCCTATCCTTTCAAGAATAAATCCGGACCAGTCTATGATTTTGGACTTTTTCACACAAGTTGGAGGTCACTAAAAATCATAATAAAATTTATGAATAAACTAGACTCATTTTTCAAACTCTCAGAATTTACGGATTCTTATTTGGACCTTTGATGATTTTTCTATGAATTTTCTAAGAATAGTAATAGAAATGTTGACACTAGAAAAATGCTATCAATTTCATTTGCACCTTGTAACTTGTTGAGCAAGGTGTGTATCATTACGTGAATATATGCCTTTACATTACATGTCATTTATTCTTGGTGAGTTGACATACATCAGAAAACAAATGGATTTTTACCTTCATAAGTATGCTAATTAATTAACTGTTGTAAACAAAGTTTACATACATGGTATACAAACCTTTGATAAACTATGGAAGTATAGTTTATGTCGCTTTTACATTATAAACAATTATAATAAACTATAATAGGTATATTTTATGTTTCATTACGATTCAAACTTTTTACCTAAGGTTTTCAGTTCACGTAAATCTGTGAATGAATAAATTTGTGAGACATTCGCTTCACGTTACCTCCAAGTAACGAAATCAAAAGTCCTGTAAATTGTAACCAGAGTCTCTTGTAGGGAGAACGTGATAGTTGTGTATAGATCTATATTGGGTCTGACAAACCCACACCTGAGCTGCATGCAACAGCTAGACCAGCAGGTCTAAGGTGACAAGTGTCATTTAACTTACGACACCTGAAGAACGTCGTATTACGAGGCCGTCTGAGTCATAATATGGTTATAATAACTCACATGTGGTATTAACAAAACACAAGATTTACGGGTTTTACTTATAAAATTAACGAGTATATGTCGATTTAAACTTGCATAAATTTCTTTAAGTATGGTAAAATACTTGTGCACTTCGATCTTGACTTTTAAGATTACAACGCATTATAGAAGAAGATATGGGATCTTTCTTGAGCAAACATCATTTTTACAAGAAAAGGATTTTAGCATCACCTTCAAAAACTTATGAACTCACCAACTTAATTGTTGACACTCTTTCAAAACTACTTGTATTCTCAGGAAATCCATAAACAGGTAACCAAGTGCTTTTGAGGATGGGACATAAGGCGTCAAACATTTCATTTTTGTCAACATAATGTAATTGATTTGGAAACATGTAAACTCATACTATGGGGTAACTTTTTCAATTATATTTATGTTGGTCGTGCTTACTTTGATCACTATTGTAATTGTTGTCATGATACTATACATGAAGTCCTCCACCCCCGGACGTTTCCACCATCCTTTGGATTGGGGGTGTGACAGATTCTCAACAATTTATGTCAAATACGGCAACCATGTGGGGGATGGAGTATACCACTAAACACTAAGTTCACAAACACCTACAGGTTGCGAGTCTGCCAGTGTTCCACTGGATTGTCTAGAAAAGTCTGTGGTCGTCATCTATACTCCGTCAGATGACTGAAACAACAACAATATCGAGGTCTCTCATCATTTTAACACACACCAACTATTTCATCTACCCATGTTATACCCAATATTTTTGTAGATAAAAATACATATACAGTTTAAATCATTTTAAAACCTGTATAAAACATTTATTCAAAACTCATCTCAAATAAACAAATAATATAATTACACATAACATGTATTTTATACAAAATACTCCATATCTATGTGTAATGTGAAAGTGACTACGCACTCACATGTTAAGACGATAATTGGGCAGCACCTCGTCTTTAAAAATAATCTTTTCAGATGAAACTGGGGTGTTTTCTCAAAAATCGGGCTTCACGTGTGCAGAGTTTCGTCTTGATAACTTTTGTTCTCGGGATCTTCGGGCTCTCCGGGGCTTGTGTATGATGCTAAGATGATAAAATAGGCTTAGGGGTAATTTTTGCAATATTAAAGAAAATATAGGGGAGAGAGGATGGAAATAGTAAACAAAATTCAGATGGCATCGTTCACTATTTATAGGGGCTGAATACTCGAGTTACGCTGGGCGTAACTTTAGAGTATGTTAGGCGTACTCCTTCTTCAACTAGTACGCTGGGCGTACGTCGTGTATGTTGGGCGTACGAAAGGATCATATCAGACGCGTCAAGGCTATAACACGTGTCCATCATGCAAAAGAGTAGGGATATGTGGCCAATCTCGGACTGTGAACACTCACACGAGTATGTTGGGCGTACTCCTTTGGTACGCTGGGCGTACTCCCTCGAACCAGCCTCGAAGATTGTGCCCAAAACATAAAAAATTCGTACTTTCACTCACGAACTCCATTTTTGACATTCTTTATATCCACGCATAGGTAAGACTATGCTCTACAACTTTTGTTTATACTCTGTCGGCTAATTTTGAATTTATTTTTAAAGTTATATTTTTAACAGACCGGGACAGGAAAAGTCTGTTAAAAATTCATAACTTCTACATTCAACGTCCGTTTCCGTCTGTCTTTTTACCGTTGAACTATTATCAACAAGATCTTCAATTCTCGTTTAGGTTGTTTTAGCTAAAAATCACTTGATCTAAAATTCGAGTTTCGGGCTGCATACTGTTGTGCCAAATCTTAGAAAATCCATAACTTTCTCATATGAAGTCAGATTTGGATATTCTTTTTATGCATGTTCTCAGTTTAACGAATACTACGACTTTCATTTAGGTCGTTAAGGCTAAAAAGCACTTTATCGTAAATTCATTTTTTACGTCATCCAGCGTTGTGTCGGTTCTGCCGCGAAACGTCAACTGGTCATAACTTCTTCGTTATAACTCGGATTTTGGTATTCTTTATATCTCCGGAATCCTTGTTTTGACCTCTACATGTAACACCCATAAAAATCATGCCAAATTTAAACTTTTTTAAAAACATTTCAAATCTATTAACCATTACAAAACTTGTTTTCAAAATGTATCATATCAAAGTACCACAGGAACAAAGTCATAAAAAGTGAGGAGTTGTACGATCACGCCTTTGTCTTGCCACGATCCCATGATGTACCTGAAACAACAAACTGAAACTGTAAGCTCGAAAGCTTAGTAAGTTCCCCCAAAATACCCATACCCACAACCATACACATACAATCATAAAAACATATTATAGGTCCAGTCAACCATCGGGTTGGAATACCCCTGGCCCACAACTAACAGGTTGGAATGCCAACATACTATGGGTCTAATCATCCTCGGGATGGAATACCCCAGTCTCACAAGCAACATGTTGGAATGCCCACATACTATGAGTCCAATCATCCTTGGGATGGAATACTCATAGCCCACAACCAACAGGGTGGAATGTCCAGGTCTATTGGCTTTCGCACAAAGCAGATAAGCCTCAACCACCAAACTAACATATACACATATAACAGATAATCACATAATAGTCTATAGACAACAACTGATCTAACGGATCATACCACATAGAACATAATATCATCCTATTTACCAGGATACCAATCTAACAGATCATACCACATAACACATAATATTATACTATCTATCAGGATACCGATCTAACAGATCATACCACATACCACATAATATTATCCTATCTACCAGGATACCGATCTAACAGATCATACCGTGTAGCACCTGGTTCCTGGTACGTATTCCTTGTAATTAATAATTCATAAATTAATGAAATTTGCCTTGGACTCGACGAGTTGAAGGACCAACTCGCCGAGTAGGAGCGGGATGAGACGTGGGGTCTGAGCCTCGAACTCACCGAGTCGGTTCCCGGACTCGGCGAGTAGGCCCTGTTTGGGCAAAAACCCTAACCCGGGTGTTTGCACCCTATTTAAACGCTCTAACTTGGCCTCCTTTGTCCCTAACACTTCCAGGGAGCTGAAGAGTGAAACCCTAGCCCCCATTTTGTTCTTGAGAGTGATTTTGGCTTTGTGAAGAAGGTTTGGAGCTTAGAAGAAGAAGAAGGAGGTTGTAGTGTGCAAGGAGGGGAGGAAGATCTGGAATCTACACTGCAAGAGGCTTCTATTCAGGTAGAAAAGCCCCTACCTTGATCACTAGATCTTTAGATTCCCTTTTTGTCCCTAAAATGGTGGTTTTCAATCCCTAAAACACCATACTCCTTGTGTTTGTGCTTAATGATCCGAAAGGACTTCAGATCTAGACCTTATGGACGTATTAGAAGTATAAAGTTTCTGTGGTTGGAGTGTTTGAAGTCCCCATTGAGTGGATGACCTCATAAAAAGCTTGGATTTGCCTTTTTGAGCTTGTAGGGCCATGCATACATGTAAAGTTTGCAACTTTACATGATAAGCATGCCCTAGGAACATAGATATATGGTTTTGAAGTGTTGCATGTCTCAGATTTGGTCTATATAGGAAATGGGTCAAGGGATTCAGCGAGTCCCAAAGTGGAACTCGACGAGTTCTATGAAGATGGCCTTAGACTCAGCGAGTTGGATGAACAACTCGGCGAGTCTTATGAAGATTGCCTGGAACTCGACGAGTTGTTCTTCAAACTCGGCGAGTCATATGAACTGTTACTGAGTAAGAGGGGTTTAAGTGTTGAAGGTCCAACCCTTCGTATCTACACGTGGAATTAGCAATTTAACGTGTAGCAATAGTCCCAAAAACCCAAATCCTCAAGATGGATGCTCTGGTGAGGATTTGAAATCGAGTAGGAGATCTGCTCGTGGGACTCGGCGAGTTGTTCTCGGACTCAGTGAGTCGGAACGCGAGTCGGTCCTATCGCCCCATGAAGTGAGTTATGGGTGACTCAGTGAGTGGAAAAGGGACTTAATGAGTTAGTACTGGGTTAATAGGAGAGGGACTCGGCGAGTCAGTGTCATGACTCGGCGAGTCCAGTCAACTGGAAGTTGACTTTGACCAAGGAGTTGACCATGGACCAGGGGTGGGTCAGTCATTTGACTCAAGGGTATTTATAAGTGACTAATCTATGCTATGGATTTATAGCCGGAGGATTGCCAGTGCAGCAGTCAGACGTCTAGAAAGTAGACTTTCAGCAGCTACTTTTTGAGGTGAGTTACCTTCCAGTAGCAGTGGGTCTACGGCCACAATGCTGGCCCACCAGTAGGAGTTGTATGAATAGATGATTGTCTTTGTGATATTCATCTAGGGTTGCTACTACATGTGATATGTTTATGTGCTAGCATGATATGATGCTATGTGCTACTGACAGTAGGGGAGTTAGTCCCCGGTTTACCGGTCGATAGGGCCGAAGGGGCAGTCATGCCCAACCATGCTAGATAGATTATGTGATATGTGTTATATGGTAGTAGTAGGGGTGAAATAGTCCCTAGCATCCAGTCGAGAGGACCGAAGGGGAGACCAGCACCCAGATATGCTAGTCAGTATCCGGTCGAGAGGACCGAAGGGGAGGCCAGCACCCAGATATGCTAGCTAATATCCGGTTGAGAGGACCGAATGGGTAGGTCGGGCACCCAGATATGCCTGACAATATATGTATGATATGTGGTTATATGGTATGTGGTACAGTGGGGGAACTCACTAAGCTTCGTGCTTACGGTTTTTAGTTGGTGTTTCAGGTACCTCATCAACCAAAGGGAAGGAGCTGGCGCGGTAGCGCCATATCATACACACGCTCTTGTTTTTCCGCACTATGAGACATGCTGGGATTTGTACTCTGACATTATTATGATTTACATTTTGGTTTACAGACACGAGACATGTTTATTTAAATGATATGGTTGAATGATATTTTGTTACAAACGTTTGCAAACCACTTAATTAAAAATGAAATTTTTGGCCTGTATTTTGGGGCGTTACAAGTTGGTATCAGAGCCCTGGTTTGAGGAATTCGGACACACCTTCGGGGGTGTCTGAACTTAAATCAAGGGATTAAGGAATTTCAAAAAAGAAAAGGTTTTATAAAGGATTAAGTAAAGAGTTTTAAGAAAGGATGAAGTGTGTGATGTGCGCGACCGGCCAAGCTCAAGTAAGTATTCCCCAAAGTACCCATACAAGTTTATGTTATGTTTAACAGTTTCAGTAGAACAGCATGCTAGTATAGGACTAAGGATCTAGGAGTGATGTCTTATGTGCCTGCTTTATGTGCTTCAGCTTATGAGAATTGCATGCTAGTAATGAGTAAACAGTAGTAGGACAGCCTATTTAGGTTATGCCTGGTAGTATGAGCGTAGCATTATATGCTAGTTCAGCTTCTCATAATGAGGACAAATTCGCTTGAGTAGTTTTCCTGCGTCCGAATGTTGCTTGCTTTGTGCTTAGTGGAACTCTGAGTGATGGGAGTTAGTCATTAGGTGAATACGTCACGTCACATATGATCAGGGTTGAATAATCTCAGAGTGTTGGATTTGGCCCTATTGCGCAGCTCTTGTTTGAGTCTAACCATTGTAGGGAAGAGTATGTTACTCGAAGGATTAACTGAGCCTCGTCACATGTGATGGTATTCAGGTAATGGCTAATTGGCATTACAAGGAAGCCTTCAGCAGCTGAGGATCGGTTTGGGTGGAGTCAGAGATTTTCCCTTGGGCAAGCCTAGAATGGGAATAGCATTGATTAGTAGTAGTGAAAGGGATCTGGTGGAGTCGAGGCCGTCCTTAAAGAAGGTACGGATAGATGTGGAAGGTAGTATGGGCCCATACTACTGAAAGCAGAGGATCCGTACCCGAACTAAGGAAGGCCGAGACAAGACCGGGGAACTTGAAACAGATGTGATTCCTTTAGAGGTATCGGTATCACTAATGGTTACCTGTGTGTATTGCAGAATGGTGGTACTGCGTCAGAGGCCAGCGGGTGGCAGTTCTGGAGAGGGATCGGGTTCGGGATCAGGATCCGAGCCAGTAGATGAGAGGCTATGTGAGTTCATCGCGTCGGAGATCACCAGGGGCATCCTTGAGTCGACCCCCATCATTTTCGGGTCGATCAAGGAAGGGATAGTCGAGCTGATGGAGGACCGCCTCAGGGCATTTAGGAGTGACATGGCATCTGGCCAGTCAGGATCTCGCATACTGTCCTTTAAGGACTTCAGGGGCAGTGGTGTGCCGGATTTTCACGGGGTGAAGGACCCTATAGCTGCTAGGAGATGGATTGCAGACATTGAGTCTGCACAGTTGACTAGCTTCTGCCCCGAGGGGTTGAAGGTGAGATTTGCAGTAGGATGTTTGAGAGACCGAGCTAGAGATTGGTGGGAGTCCGTCGGTGACTCGTTGGGAGCCTCGGCTGTTGAGGCTATGACCTGGTTGGACTTTGTGACCAGGTTCAGGGCAGAGTTTGCGCCGGCTGTCGAGCTCTAGCAGCTGGCCAGGGAGTTATTAGATATGAGGCAGACGACAGAGACTGTGGCGGAGATCACCGCCAAGTTCCGGGAGAGGGCGTTGTTGGTGCCCCAGTACGCGGGTGATGAAGATATGAGGAGTACCCGCTATCATGACATGCTACGACCTGATATTCGGGAGCATCTCAATTTTTCAACTTGCCTTACTGTAAGTCCCTAATCTGCCCATGTATCAATCAGATCCGTTTGATGGTGCGGAATCCCAATCAAACGGATGATGCCAGATCACAAGAAGAGAAGGAGAATAAGAATAATATGAATCTTGTATGTATTGATATGAATTAAAGTTCCATATACAAAAGATTCACACACACACACACACGCTCCTTATTCTCTCTGGCCGTAAACTCTCTTCGTGTTCATCAATCAATTCCTCACACCCTAACACCTATATTTATACTTGGGAGTATGGGCTAACTGAACTGGGGCCGTAAATGGGTTTACGGCCGTAAACTCAACCGTAAACATGACCTGACCGTAAACTAGACTGTAAGCTCATAAAATATTACACAAAAATATAATTGCCCAGAAAAGCAAAGTATAAACCATATTTTGACCCAACAATCTCCCCCTTGGTTTATAGCTTTCTTTTCTTAATGACCCAACAAGCTCCCCCTAAAAAGTATCTAGCTCTTCTTGTCAATCTTCAATGGGAGCTTGGCTTCAACTTTAACCTTCGATTTCTTCATAGCATCAGGATGAACATATGAATCTTCAATGAATGACTTCATCTTGAGCACTTGAGGTTTTCTTCAGAATTTGGCATTGAACGCACATTGGGTAAGGAGGCTTGACGTATTGATTCTTGAAAGATAGCGCTTTCAGCTTGAGAATCTTTAGAGAGAACATCAGAGAGAACAAATCTTCTGGATCACTTCAGCAGGTACATCGATAGCAGCAAATTGATTGAGGAGGCTTCAATGCAATCCGTCACATAATCTTCAATTTCTGCTTCACCTTGCTTCTGGGGTTGAAAGATTGAATTTGAAAGAATAATCTTCATTTCTTGCTCCTTCAAATGAGAATTCTTCGATGCTCGCGGACGAGGCTTTGGCTCAGAAATCTTCAACACAAACTCCATGAGTTTCATCTTCACCTGAAATCACTTTTCAAGACAAAACAAAACTAAAAGAAAACTTAGCACACAAATTAAAACATAAACGAAAATATTTTTGGATTTTTGATTTTTTTGAACAATAAATAAAACAGAAATAACACTATTTTTGGATTTTTTTTTTATTTTTTTATTTTTCTGATTTTTTTATTTTATTTTCATTATTTTTAATTTTTAATTCTCCCCTAATATTTAAATTAGAAGAAACTATGACAAATTTGACAAAAATAAAAATGATATCTAACTTTAAGAGTGATTTGGGATCATAGTTTTTAGACAGCCTTTATCCACTTGTCGGTACCTTTCATATTCACATCTTTGTCTGGTCGATCGTTGGTATTGTGGTCCACTTATACACGAAAAATTGTGACAGATTTAGGACATACTATTTTTTACAAGACAAGGTGAACTTAAGTTCCTAAAAAATTATATCTGATCCTAATTTCTTAGATATTATATCTTAAGGACCATTCATCTGACGACGACCAGGGATATTGTTGTCCACCTAAATTGAGCAGCGAGATCTATAGACAATCTGTATGTGTTCAATTTTAAGTGTACTAGAACATGTTTCCCGCTTCCTGATATGCCCCAGCCATCAAGAACTTCCAGAGTACTCCTTACACCGGGTGAGCAGACAACCATTCAGAGAGAGGATAGATTCAGAATTCTATTACTTATTACTTCAGAGGGGTTGAGAAGAAGAAGGTTGCATATGCTGTGTACCAGGTCGGATTAGAAGTCACGCAAAGGAGACAGCATATGGCTAACAGATAAGAAGTATTTCACATATATAACATGCAGAGAAATAGAGTTGCATATGTTGTGTACCAGGTCGGATTGGAAGTCACGCAAAGGAGACAACATATGAATAACAGACAGAAAGAAAGAAAATGATATTCTATAGACCTAATTTATCGAAATTTACCAGTCGCCCCATCCAACCGAAATTAAGGACAGAATCCGCACATCGAGGAAAAGTTAAACCACGGTTCCAAGTACGGGTTCGATTAATGTGACAAGTAGATTCCCATATATATCTCCCTGCTCAATCTATCCGAGCGTCGTGAAATCAGGTTAAACGGATCTAACTAGGTCAAAATTTGTCAAGTCCTTAAATTCATTAGGTTCAACTCTCCCTAGTCAAGTCCATTTAAAAATTTCCGTGCCTACCGACGCATGAAACCAGAGCATAGACCCTTCAACTTTGGGTACGTTACGCAGACTCAGGTTGCCTGTTATCACTTGATAATATCACTTCCCAAAACATCTCCCTCAAGCACATTTCATAACCAACATATATTTTTTTATTTTCTGATTTTCTAATGTTTTTGGATATATTTTTTTTAAATTTTCTAATTTTTGTTTTGTTTTTATTTCTCCCCCTAAATTTGTGCATAGGAGAGAAACGAAAATAAATGCGCAAATTTAAACTATCCTAAAACAAAAATTAGTCTTTAAAACGAATCAGCTTAAGAAAAACTCAAGAGTATAGAGAAGAAAACTCAAACTGTAAGTCACTGATTGAATATGCATCTAGAAGGTCTGAGAACAGCACGCGTAATCTCAGAATAGATCCAAAAATTCTTCACATCGTTAAGTACTAACCCCATGAGTGATCCCTTCCTTTCTTCCTTTCCCACAAAAGGACACAAACTCTCGAACAAAGTTATGAGTGTTGTATATTTGAGAGATGTCCCCTATCATATGCCAGGAGCAGCCACTACCAACAAACCGAAGTCTGATGATATGCCTCCATAGCTGCTCCGACACAGAGCAAGATTAGTTGGTCTTTGGAACCCAATCCATTTTGAAACTAGGTCGACCTTTGTCATCAATGCAGGGTACTCTCCCATGACATATCCTATTTATCACAAACAGAAGATGAAGAAATATTAGAGTCATTAGTTGATTTAGGAGATTGAGCCTTTGGAACCCATTTATAGTTGGGTTTAACCCATTTCTTGTTTGATCCGATGGGTGGCTCAGTGCTTGCTTTTGATCTTGATGTCGGCCGTTGAGATGACTTTGACCTAACCGGTCTTTGTTTCACTCGAGCATCTCTTGGATTGGGCTTGTTGGCTGACATTTCCTTCTTGCCCTTAGGATTTAGATTCTTGGCCTTGGGAGTTGAATTCTTTTCCTTCATGGCATTCCAGTCGGCATTGTATGAACGTGACTTTGAGGGGTTTCTTTTGAAAAATCTCCCTCTTGGTGCGTTCTGCCAGCCTTGTGCATAGTAGGGAACATATGCGCGATTAGGACAATTTCTGGCAATGTGTCCAGGTGTTCCACAGTGAAAAAAAGTCTTTTTCTTCACTGTGAAGTTATCTCTTCCTGCCCCTGGTGCCGTATCCTTGCCTTGTCTCTTGCTTTTCCCACAAGCACAGTTGCAACATGCACTCTGTTTAGCTTGAAATGGTGGCCTGTATTTACCAACGACAGGTTGATTAGAAGCAACATATTTAGAGTTCAAGGGTTCGTTTGTTTGTTCAGAAGAACTCTTCTTGTTCTCATCCTCTGTTACTTTGCCTGCACAAGAAGTAGCATCATTAGTATCTTCAATATTAATAACTCCTCCTAACATAAATCCAGCTCGTTTGCCATATGAAGATGTGCCTCCCTATCAATTTCTTCTTGTGTCATTGGGATGGATGTGTAGTTATGATTGAAAGGTGGAGGAACACTATCATACCCTAGACCCTTGTTTTGATTATATTTGAATTTTAATTGGGTTTCATATAAGGACTCGACTGTTTGACTTGACGCAGTATAATTTTTGAAACTGACATCTGTTTTTTCCACACTTAATTTTTAAAGCATCAAGTTCTTCAGTTACAGCAGCAAGTTGTCTCTTAATATAATCATAATTTTCACACTTGTTGCTATACTCTTCCTGAAGTTTCCTAAAGTCCTTGGTTTTTGCTTCTAATTCAGCCTTCAAGGTTTTCTGTCCTTTCCTGAGTTGATATCCTTTATATCTCAGGTCATCAACTTCCCTTTTTAATAAATCAATTTGTTCCTAAAGAAATTTAATCGTATCTTCACATGATTGAGAACATGAAACTTCACATGAATGAGAACACGACACTTCATTAACCGGAAGGTTTGCTGAACTCATTGTTTTTCGACAATTCAAAGCATTAAGTTCTTCAATTATATCAGACAGACTAAAACGATTGAGATCTTTTGTATTCTTGATGTCAGCCACGTCCATATCCCACGATTTCGGAAGTGCATTCAGTAGCTTTTTGTTTATCTCATATTTGGTCAAAAAGATCCCAACTATATTCATCTCAGTAATGAGTGTGGTAAATCGCTGCAACTGAGCTTCCAGGGTTTCTCCAGGGACATAATCGAACATGTTGAAATTTTGTCTTAACATCTCCTGATGACTCTCTTTCATGTTTTTAATTCCCTCGTAAACTTCACAAACTATTAAAAGCACAACTAGAACTTAAAAGTCAAACTTAAATTTAAAAATGTCCTTTGATTATAAACCTCAAAAATCAACCTTAAAAGTCAAATTTAAAAAGTAAAACTCAAAAGTCAAACTTAAAAGTCAAACCGAAAAACTAAATTTGAAAATTTAAAAGTTAAACGAAAAAGTCAAAGTTTAAAATCAAAGATCAAACTTGGAAGTCAAAGTCAAAATAAAAAATCAAAAATAAAAGTCAATTTTTTTATTGTATTATTATTATTATTATTATTATTATTATTATTATTATTATTATTATTATTATTATTATTAATTTTAATTTTGGATGAAAAAAGAATTTAAAAATAAAAGAAATTGAGTTTTTGGGTTAAAAGTGTCAAAATTCGAAATTTGGTGCGAAAAGTAGTCTTTATGAATTAAATTCGAAAGGGAAGTAACAACGGATCATGTAGCCGAGTTGGATAAGGCGCGAGGTTCTTGATCTGGAGGTCGCGAGTTCGAACCTTGGCACCTGCACCTTCGCTTCCTTTTTATTTGACGTTGCTGAGTGCGAGGCTGCTGAATGAGCTGCTGAGTGTGAGGCTGCTGAAGTGTGAGGATGCTGAGCAGTAAACTCCTAGCCGCAAGCTCAGGCCGTAAACGTGCGAGGCCTCGGACCGTAACCTCTGACCGCGAATTCCTCAGACCGCAAACACCGGCCGCAAACACTTCGGAAACCCTAGCTGCTGGCCGCCACCCCTTCGCTGATTATGACCAAAAACACCGATTTTTCGACTTTGAAGCTCCAAAACTCGATCAAAAACCCTTTTTTATGAAAAACACGAAGAACAAACCCCCTTTATTTTTGCGAGATCTATCCAAAAACGCAAAAATATTTCGAAAATAAGATCAAATAATGCTCTAAATCTGAAAAAATTGACTGATACAACCAAGCTCTGATACCAATTGTAAGTCCCTAATCTGCCCGTGTATCAATCAGATCCGTTTGATGGTGCGGAATCCCAATCAAACGGATGATGCCAGATCACAATAAGAAGAGAAGGAGAAGAAGAATAATATGAATCTTGTATGTATTGATATGAATTAAAGTTCCAGATACAAAAGATTCACACAAATACGCTCCTTATTCTCTCTGGCCGTAAACTCTCTTCGTGTTCATCAATCAATTCCTCACACCCTAACACCTATATTTATACTTGGGAGTATGGTCTAACTGAACTTGGTCCGTAAATGGGTTTACGGCCGTAAGGTGTTTACGGCCGTAAACTCAACCGTAAACATGGCCTGACCGTAAACTAGATTGTAAGCTCATAAAATATTACACAAAATTATAATTGCCCAGAAAAGCAAAGTATAAACCATATTTTGACCCAACACCTACCCTGGACTCTATGATTGCCAGGGCAAGGGAGAGGGAGATAGATCTGGAGCACATCCAGAAGAGGAAGGCGGATGAGGGGCATGTTATGGGGGCTTTAGGGAAGAAGCCCAAGGGACCAGATGCGGGGCCGAAAGGCCAACAGGGGCGAGGCCGCTACAGGAAATGTGGCAAGACGCACGAGGGAGCGTGCAAGTTGGGATCGTCGGGTTGCTATAAGTGCGGCAAGTCAGGGCACTTCAGCAGGGATTGTACTGCCCCTGCACCTGTGATACAGACGTCTGAGTTGCTATGTTTCCATTGCAACCAGAGGGACCACAAGAAGGCCAGTTGCCCCCAGTTGACAGCAACATCGACGCCAGTGAAGGCGCCAGCTCCAGCGACCCTGCGGATCACTGATGGCTGGCAGGGCAAGGCAGAGGCTCTGGTGGTGAGGAGTCGGGCATTTCAGCTGACTACCGAGGAGGCACACGCTGCACCCGATGTGGTGACGGGTATGATTCTTTCCCTCTATTTTATTTATATGATGTTATGATATTGATATGTGCTCTGTGTTTATGCATTAGGATCGTTCCATGTGAACGGTATCCCAGTTCAGGTGTTGTTTGACTCGGGTGCCACCCGGTCGTTTGTTTCTCTTGCGCTTAGCAAGAAGTTTACTGAGTCTTCAGGCATGTTGGATTGCCCTTTAGAGGTAGAGATTGCCGATGATCGATCGGTGCGAGCATCAGCATTGTTCAGAGATTGTGTTCTAAGGTTGTTTGAGGAGCGCTATTTGGTGGATTTGGTTCCTATTCCGTTGCATGGGAACAAGGTGATCATAGGCATGGATTGGTTGAGCCCTAATGGGGCGGTGATGGATTGCGCACAGCAACTAGTGCGGATCAGGACCCCAAGTGGGGGAGAGTTGGTGATCCACGGTGAGAGGCCACAACGTGGACCCATAGTATGTTCAGCAGCGAGAGTTTGGCGCTACCTTTAGCATTGTTGCGCAGGATATGTCATGTATGTTATGGATACCCGGGAGGCGGGTAAGGCGACGATGAGCGAGGTTCTAGTGGTGCGAGACTACGTTGATGTGTTCCCGGAGGAGCTCCTGGAATACCTACGGAGCGACAGGTA
Organism: Lactuca serriola; assembly: GCF_051521515.1. NCBI lineage: Eukaryota > Viridiplantae > Streptophyta > Magnoliopsida > Asterales > Asteraceae > Lactuca > Lactuca serriola. The sequence continues at coordinate 96,129,785 of NC_136409.1, forward strand.
GAGTTCAGGATTGACCTAGTCCCTGGTGTGGCTCCGATAGCCAAAGCACCATACCGGTTGGCTCCTCCCGAGATGCAGGAGTTGTTTACGCAGCTGCAGGAGCTGTTAGACAAGGGATTCATTAGACCAAGCAGTTCACCCTGGGGAGCCCCGATTCTGTTTGTGAAGAAGAAGGACGGGTCGCATCGGATGTGTATAGATTATCGGGAGTTGAACAAGGTAACGGTGAAGAACCGTTACCCACTCCCGAGGATTGATGACCTCTTTGACCAGTTACAGGGAGCATATTGGTTCTCCAAGATCGATTTGCGTTCAGGCTACCATCAGATAAGGGTCAGAGAGGAGGATGTGTAGAAGACCGCATTTCAGACTCGTTATGGCCATTATGAGTTCGTGGTTATGCCGTTCGGGCTCACCAATGCTCCTGCCGTGTTCATGGACCTCATGAACCGCGTGTGCAGACCGATGCTGGATCGGTCTGTAATAGTTTTCATTCATGACATCTTGGTTTATTCCAAGACACAGGAGGAGCACGAGGAGCATCTGAGAGAGGTTTTGGAGACCCTGAGGAGGGAGAGCTTGTACACCAAGTTCTCCAAGTGCGAGGTTGCGCGAGGTGCAATTCCTTTGGCACCTTGTCAACCAGAATAGTATACTGGTTGACCCGGCCAAGATAGAGGCCGTGATGAGATGGGAGGTTCCGAAGTCTCCATCTGAGATTCGGAGTTTCCTGGGTTTAGCAGGCTACTACCGGAGATTCATTCAAGACTTCTCCAAGATAGTCGTACCCCTGACACGATTGACTAAGAAAGCCGTGGTCTTTCGATGGGGGCCTGAGCAGCAGGCAGCGTTCGAGGTTCTGAGGCAGAGATTGTGCGAGGCGCCAATCTTAGCCCTGCCAAAGGGCGTAGAGGATTTTGTGGTATAATGTGACACGTCCATTTCGGGGTTGGGCGCGGTACTGATGCAGAGAGGGCACGCCATTGCCTACGCTTCGAGGCAGCTGGAGCCTCACGAGGCAAACTACCCGACACATGATTTAGAGTTGGGGGCGGTGGTCTTCGCCCTCAAGATTTGGCAACATTACCTCTACGGGGTTCTGTGTACCATTTACACGGACCACAAGAGCTTGAGGTACCTCATGGATCAACCAAATTTGAACATGAGGCAGCGTCGGTGGCTTGATATGGTGAAGGATTATGATTGTGAGATCCTTTACCACCCGGGGAAGGCCAATGTGGTGGCCGATGCGCTTAGCCGCAAGGCGGCGCCAATCAGGGATATTTGCATGCGGATGACAGTGGTGACTCCGCTTTTGGAGCGGATTCGGGAGGCCCAGCAAGAGGCCCTGAAAGAGGAACATCGGAAGAGTGAGCGCATAATGGGTCAGGTTTCCTCCTTCGACTATAACAGCAGGGGATTATTGACATTACACCACAGGGTGTGGGTACCATACCTTGGAGGCATGCGCCAGATCTTGATGGAGGAGGCATACAAATCCCGATTCTCCATTCATCCTGGGGCGACGAAGATGTATAGGGATCTTCGTCTGGACTATTGGTGGCCCTGCATGAAGCGGGATGTGGCTTGGTACGTCGAGCGGTGCTTGACCTACAGGAAGGTGAAGGCCGAGCATCAGAGACCACATGACAAGATGTAGCCGTTGGATATCCCGTTGTGGAAATGGGAAGATATTACGATGGATTTTATCACGAAGCTTCCTAGGACCGTGTGAGGAGTGGATTCTATATGGGTCATCGTGGATCGATTGACCAAGAGCGCTCTTTTTATTCCGATTCAGGAGAGCATCTCGGCCGAGAAGTTGGCCGACATCTATATCAGGGAGATAGTGGCGCGGCACGGGGTGCCAGTATCAATGATTTTAGACAGAGATGTGCGTTTTACTTCCAGGTTTTGGAAGAAGTTTCATGATGAGTTGGGCACTCGTCTGCATTTTAGCACCACCTTTCACTCGCAGACGGATGGTCAGAGTGAGCGGACCATCCAGACTCTTGAGGATATGTTGAGGGCATGCGTGCTAGATTTCGGTGGTACTTGGGATACCTATCTTCCTTTAGCTGAGTTCTCATACAACAACAGATACCATGTGAGTATTGACCTTCCTACCTCTGAGATGTTGTACTGACGGAGATGAAGGACCCCGATATGTTGGGGAGAGGTTGGCCAGAGGGTCATGGGAAGCACCGAAGTGGTGCTCCAGACAACAGAGAAGATTCAGCAGGTCCGGAGCAGGCTTCAGACAACTCAGAGTTGACAGAAAAGTTATGCCGACAAGCGCCGTTCAGACTTGGAATTCCAAGTCGGGGATATGGTTCTTATGAAGGTGTCACCATGGAAAGGCGTCATCCGATTCAGAAAGCGAGGAAAGTTAGGCCCAAGGTACATCGGGCCATTCAGGGTTGTAGCCTAGGTGGGCAAGGTGGCGTATAGGTTGGACCTGCCAGCCGAACTCAGCCAGATCCACAACACTTTCCACGTCTCTCAGTTGCAGAAGTGTTTGGTGGATTACTCGGCAGCGGTGCCTTTGGAGGATATTCAGGTCGATGGCAGCCTGAATTACATCGAGCGGCCAGTAGCGATCCTCGACCAGAAGTCGAAGGATTTGAGGAACAAGAGGGTGGAACTCGTGAAGGTGCAATGGTAGCACCGAAAGGGATCAGATTAGACTTGGAAGCCGGTGGAAGAGGTGATGGAACACTACCCCGAGCTGTTTCAGGGACGAGCAGCAGACTTCGAGGACGAAGTCTAAAATAAGTGGGGGAGATTAGTAGCAACTGTTTCCTGGTATGTATTCCTTGTAATTAATAATTCTTAAATTAATGAAATTTGCCTTGGACTCGGCGAGTTGAAGGACCAACTCGCCGAGTAGGAGCTGGATGAGACGCGGGGTCTGAGCCTCGAACTCGACGAGTCGGTTCCCGGACTCGGCGAGTAGGCCCTGTTTGGGCAAAAACCCTAACCCGGGTGTTTGCACCCTATTTAAACGCTCTAACTTGGCCTGCTTTGTCCCTAACACTTCCAGAGAGCTGAAGAGCGAAACCCTAACCCCTATTTTGTTCTTGAGAGTGATTATGGATTTGCGAAGAAGGTTTGGAGCTTAGAAGAAGAAGGAGGAGGTTGTAGTGTGCAAGGAGGGGAGGTAGATCCGCAATCTACACTGCAAGAGGCTTCCATTCAGGTAGAAAAGCCCCGACCTTGATCACTAGATCTTTAGATTCCCTTTTTGTCCCTAAAATGGTGGTTTTCAATCCCTAAAACACCATACTCCTTGTGTTTGTGCTTAATGATCCGAAAGGACTTCAGATCTAGACCTTATGGACGTATTAGAAGTATAAAGTTTCTGTGTTTGGAGTGTTTGAGGTCGCCATTGAGTGTATGACCTTCTTAAAAAGCTTGGATTTGCCTTTTTGAGCTTGTAGGACCATGCATGCACGTAAAGTTTGCAAGTTTACGTGATAAGCATGCCCTAGGAACATAGATCTGTGGTTTTGAAGCGTTGCATGTCTCAGATTTGGTCTATATGGGAAATGGGTTAAGGGACTCGGTGAGTCCCAAAGTGGAACTCGACGAGTTCTATGAAGATGGCCTTAGACTCGGCGAGTTGGATGAACAACTCGGCGAGTCCTATGAGGATTGCCTGGAACTCAACGAGTTGTTCTTCAAACTCGGTGAGTCATATGAACTGTTACTGAGTAAGAGGGGTTTAAGTGTTGAAGGTCCAACCCTTTGTATCTACACGTGGAATTAGCAATTTAACGTGTATCAATAGTCCCAGAAACCCAAATCCTCAAGATGGGTGCTCTGGTGAGGATTTGGAATCGAGTAGGAGATCTGCTCGTGGGACTCGGCGAGTTGTTCTCGGACTCGGCGAGTCGGATTACGAGTCGGTCAAATCGCCCCATGAAGTGAGTTATGGGTGACTCAGTGAGTGGAAGAGGGACTTAATGAGTTAGTACTAGTTTAATAGGAGAGGGAATCAACGAGTCTATGCCATGACTCGACGAGTCCAGTCAACTGGAAGTTGACTTTGACCAAGGAGTTGACCTTGGACCAGGGGTAGGTCAGTCATTTGACTCAAGGGTATTTATGAGTGACTAATCTATGCAATGGATTTATAGCCGGAGGATTACCGGTGCAGCAGTCAGACGTCTAGCAAGCAGACTTTCAGCAGCTACTTTTCGAGGTGAGTTACCTTCCAGTAGCAGTGGGTCAACGGCCACAATGCCGGCCCACCAGTAGGAGTTGTATGATTAGATGATTGTATTTGTGATATTCATCTAGGGTTGCTATTACCTGTGATATGTTTATGTGCTAGTATGATATGATGCTATTTGCTAGTGACAGTAAGGGAGTTAGTCCCCGGTTTACCGGTCGATAGGGCCGAAGGGGCAGTAATGCCCAGCCATGCTAGATAGATTATGTGATATGTGTTATATGGTAGTAGTAAGGGGTGAAATAGTCCCCAACATCTGGTCGAGAGGAACAAGGGGAGACCAGCACCCATATATGCTAGTTAGTATCCAGTCGAGAGGACCGAAGGGGAGGCCAGCACCCAGATATGCTAGCTAATATCCGGTCGAGAGGACCGAAGGGGTAGGTCGGGCACCCAGATATGCCTGACAATATATGTATGATATGTGGTTATATGGTATGTGGTACAGTGGGGGAACTCACTAAGCTTCGTGCTTACGGTTTTTAGTTATTGTTTCAGGTACCTCATCAGCCAAGGGGAAGGAGATGGCACGGTAGCGGCATATCACACACACGCTCTTGTTTTTCCGCACTATGAGAAATTCTGGGATTTGTACTCTGACATTATTATGATTTACGTTTTGTTTTATAGACACGAGACATGTTTATTTAAATGATATGGTCGAATGATATTTTGTTACAAATGTTTGCAAACCACTTAATTAAAACTGAAATTTTTGGCCCGTATTTTGGGGCGTTACATAACGCATACCACATAATATTATCGTACCCTCTAGGATACCGATCTAACAGATCATACTAGCATAACATAACTAGATGACAATCCAAAGGGTTGGCCTTGGTGCCTTAGACCCTTAAGTATAGTGAGGATAACTCACCTGGAACTACTGAAGTCTCATATATAAAACTCCAGCTGATGGTTGATAGATTCCCGAACCGGCGACGTAAGGCGGCGGCAGCGGCAGCAAAGCGTGCAGCAGCGGCGTTATCGACAACAGCCACCATGGCCGACAGCCATGTTGGTTTACCTCGGTTTTTTTTGCCAATCGAACACATACACGTGTACCCTAACTAACAACAGTGACAATCGCACACCCCCGACAGCGAACTCAAATTCAGTTGTTCCTCACGGTGGTTTACGGCGATGTGGATGACAGGCGGGGCTAGCAGAAAGAAGAGAAGAAGAAGAAATGGTGGCAACGGACTTCAACTGAGGGCAACGGCTCCTCCATGACTCATTTCTCCGAAAAGGAAAGTCACGGCGTCGAGCGGTGGGCGTGTATTCCATCAGCAGCAACCACAACATCATAGTGGATGTGACTCGTCCCTCTCCACGTCCGACTGCACAAAGTCCTCCATCGGTCTTCATCTCCAGTCACAATGGAAAAAGGGTGACGACGGCACTTGGCTCGGCGACTAGCGACCTCAACACGGTGGTGGTGACTCCATAAAGTAGAAGGGAAGGCGGCGATTGGTGGGAGGCATAAGGGGAGGGGTGACTGCTAGAGGGTTTTTGTTAGGGTTAGTGTTTGTATGGGCTTTATACCCGTGCCCTAGGAAACTTAATGCCATAATGGCAGAAATGGTCCCTCCCAAAATCATTTTCTTTCAAAACAAATCCTTAATTTCCCTTTTTAACCCCTTCCATCAAAACTCTTTACAAATTGAGTCTGAAATTGACCATTTAGCCCTTAGCTTCCAACATCTCTTCATATTAAGTCCCAATAATTACCCAATAGTCCCTGCCTTCATAATTATTTACGAAACCAATCCCAAACTCACACTTTTAAACCTCGAAAATCAAAAGTATATCATTTGGCACCCTAAAGCCAACACTCCACTAATTATTATCTGATTTTCGACTATAATAACATATAATAATAATAATAATAATAATAATAATAATAATCACTTCTCGGGGTTCTGGGTTTATTATTCAATTTTTAGATTTTAAATGGGATGCTACAACTCTCCCCCACTTATATTTGATTTCGTCCTCAAAATCGTTTCTTCTAATTCCTTACATGCCAAACAACTTGAACTACAATCCCGAGCATAACCATATCCTTTCCAAGGCAACCGTAACCAACCCTCGCAGGGTTCTAAAACCCGAAAATAAACGAATCCCTTGTAATAGGATCTCATATACGCAATCCAAAACCTGAAGTCTCGAGATGGTCTGGATCCCTGACAGACCTCTCATACCAGATCATTATTGTTGAGCCATGTTCGTTAGTCTCTCATATAAATATTCAACTCCTGATATTTAGGGGTTCCAACATCTGGATACTTCTCATACACCTGAAGACCTAATTTGTCAATACCCCCCTAAACACGGAAATTGTCTGAACACTAATATGACTGAAGTAGTATGCTGCCACATGGCTGCTTTCCAAAATCTACCGAGACTTCCCTGGTCTCAATTCGTTCACCAATCATCTGACATACCAGGTTCCGTCCCAGTCACGGAGCTAAAGGACTCCCACATAGTTGCCTCACACGACTTCCGAACGAAATCCTTCCCTGGAACTAGTTACCACCAGTTATCATGTCACTGCGACTCTAACAACCTCCTGATCCAACCGATCAGATCTATACGTCAAATCCCGTCGCTACAAATCAACAGATTAAGTGATTGCTACATGACCAATGGTTGCCTAACTGATGGGTTTTAGCCATATGAACATTCCTATGTGCACATACAAACCCTAATGCTTGGATCTAGGTTTCTCTAATTGAACATGCATTGTATCCAAGACTTTGAACAATAGATCTAGTATAATAACATAAGAAAAACAGATCTAGAGGATTACCTTAAGTTGCTTGCTTGAATCTTCTTGTCCTTGGAGCTTAGAGTCACAATTGTCACTCCTCTAATGGCTTACAAACACCAACTGTCACACCCCAAAACCACGAACGGCGGAAACGTTCAGGGGTGTAGGACGTCATGTACAGTATCACAACAGTGTAATATAATAAACAAGCAACAACATCATCCATTGCATTATAAGTAAAGTTTTATACATGTGTGTTCTTTCATTGTGGTAAGACACCAAAAATATACAATCAAAATAAAAGACGAGACTTGTCTGCTGCGTCTTCTCAAAACCCGTCCTCCGTACCTGTCTACAGGAGACCTGAGAATACAAGTTATTTTGAAAGAGAGTATCAGCTTTAAAGCTGGTGAGTTCATAAGTATATAAGTGTCATTGCTTTGTTTGTGAAAACCTGCTATGAATGCCATGAAAAACCTTTAAGTGAAAATGTTGAGGTAAGTATGAAATCCCTAGAAAAACCCTTATTTTCTATAAGTATGAAGTGTAGTCTTCTACCAAGACCCAATGTTTTGTATGTATGAATTGCAGTCTTCTACCAAGACCCGAATGTGCTGTATGTATGAAGTGCAGTCTTCTACCAAGACCCGAATGTTTTGTATGTATGAAGTGCAGTCTTCTACCAAGACCCGAATGTTTTGTATGAATGAAGTACAGTCTTCTACCAAGACCCGAATGCTTTGTATGTATGAAGTGCAGTCTTCTACCAAGACCCGAATGTTTTGTATGTATGAAGTGCAGTCTTCTACCAAGACCCGAATGTTTTGTATGTATGAAGTGCAATCTTCTACCAAGACCCGAATGTTTTGTATGAATGAAGTGTTTTTCCTTTGTGTAGACTAGTACTAAAAGTGCTTAGTTTAACTCATCGTTTATGTGAAAGATATCACAAAATAAAGTAAACAGGAAAAATATAATCAGGTAAGTGTTAGCCGGAGGTACTGGTGCTAACAAAACGAATGTAAATGTTGACCTGAGGTACTGGGGCTAACATATTACATATAACCTAATGGACATCCGAAGATAGTCCAATTCTTCCTCTGTAGCAGCAGCAGGTGGAAGGAATGGTTAGTCCCTGTAAAGGTACTCCTAGTATAAGTATTAACCGTAGGCATCCGTAGATGTTCATTACCCACTGTTGCTAACAGATGGGTTCCAGAATGGTTAGTCTCGTACGTATGTCCCGAGGTACTGTGGGATATAGGCCCATCTAGGTATCCCGAGGTACTATGGGATAGGGTCCTGTCTTAAATATTCCGAGGTACTGTGGAATATGTAGGAAGATTTACACAGAAGGTACTGATAAATCATCCTCGTAATGCGAGATACAAGTAATCCTGTTAATGTATACAGATAAGTGTATCTATGGAAAGGTACTCATGTAATGCGTTCATGTAATCGTGTTCATGTATCATGTACGTATATGTAAAGGTACTCATGTATCAGGTAAACATCTATAAGTACTCATGTATCAGGTAAACATCTATAAGTACTCATGTATCAGGCAATGTGCTAGTATAGACTCATGAATGAACTAACTCTTGTTTGATATCTTCTTACTATCCCTATGATAGCTAACTGGAAAGTATGTTGTTGTTCAAGTAGGTTTATGCAAGGTATCTAGGAGCTTTGAACAATAATATAAAGTGACTTGAAGTCATTATACAATTCAAAACTAATACTTCTGTTGTCTAAGTATTTTAAGATAGAAAACCATTTCACATGACTTCTTTTGAAATATGTGAAATCTACTGAGTGAAAACATAGTTATAAAATACATGAAACTGATTTAATAACATGTTTGTTTCTACTTGTATTCCCCCCCCCCCCATTAAAGCATTTAAAATCCTTTAAAACATTGATTACGGGGTATGAACTCACCTGTAGTTGGTGATTGGAATGAACTGAACGGTATCGGATTGCTAGGTGTCAAGCGAGGACTTGTGCACACACTACGATCCTAATGAACATATAATCACACATATATGCACTCAATTAGACACAAAAGACTAATTGATAATGTTTAAGACATCTCAGACATAGATAACACTTTATGTAAGTGTTTTAAGCCGTAAGGACTTCATCTAAGCTATTGTGGGACAGGGTACTTGAGTTTAGGGTTTCCAAAGGACCCCATATGAGAGTTTACTCTCCATATACCATCACACATGGAGTTTACGATTGTAAACTCTTGAGTTTACGGCCGTAAACTCCCAAACATGTGTGTTTGGTGTGTTTTGAAGTCCAATATGCTTTCTAGAATTATTCTAACCTAGTGGCTATGTTCTTGGAAGGGTTTAAGGCCTAGAAGTACTCCAAATAGGAGTTTACGGCCTAAAGGACATTTCCCCTTGGAGTTTACGGCCGTAAACTCCCTTGGGGTGATTCCTTGGTTGTTTTCAAGTCTCTTGTACTAGTGGGATGTGTTCTAGACTTTTAATCCTAGCATATGAAGGCATTAGGCACCACTTAGTGCCCTTTATAGGAGTTTACGGCCCAAGAACCATGTCTTGGCCGTAAACTCACTTGTTTAAGTGATTTTGGTGTGGTTTGGTCCTTCCATTTAGTGGGTACAATTTCTTGTAAAGGGCTAGGGCCTTAGGTGTCATGAAAACACCCTTTGTGACCATTTACATGGAGTTTACGGCCTAGGAGAGTTCTGGGCCGTAAACTCCCTTTCTTTTGTGTCATTTGAAGTGTTTAAGACCTTAAGCTACTTGGGGAATTAATCTAGATGCAAGCCTTAAAGTCCTTTAGTCCAAAAACCACCATTTAGCCCCTTTGAAATGGAGTTTACGGCCTAAGAGAGTTCTGGGCCGTAAACTCCCAATCTTGGGTGGTTCTGTGTGTGATTTCATGTCCCTAATGTGTTTACCTAATGTCCTAAGGCCTTATTCTAGCATCAATGTCGGTTTTGGCCTTGTTTCGGGAGTTTACCGCCCAAGAACACCTTGGGGAGTAAACTCCTAGATCTCATGATTTAGCCCACTAAATCATGTTATAAGCATCAAATATGTAATCTAACACTACTAGAAAGAGTTACTCACAATCTAGGATAAAAACCCGAAGATCTGTCAGAGAGAAAATGGCTTTTTCTCTAGTTGGAATTGTGAATAATGAATTAAATAAATTCAGAAAACTATTTATAGCCCTGAAATATTTTGACAGAAAATATTTCTATTCTTGCACTTAGGCTGTAACGTTATGAAACTTGAAATGTTCAAATTTCACAAACCTAGGAGCATCCACTCTCCTGATCTCTCCTAAAGTGTAAACCCTAAGGTACGCTAACTTGTTCGGAAAAGTCTGAAAATCACTGAAATTGGACTGACTTCTATTGAATAGATATTGTTCGTACAAATGGAAATTTTGGGTTGTCACATCATCCCCCCGTTAGAAGGAATTTCATCCCGAAATTAGAATGTAAGCAATTAAGAAATTACAAATAACTAAGCAAAAAGGTGAGGGTATTTCAGTTTCATATGATCCTCACGTTCCCAAGTGAATTCCGGTCCACGCTTTGCGTTCCAGCGCACCTTCACTATCGGGATACGGCTCTGCTTTGTTCGCTTGACCTTTCGGTCCATGATTTCTACTGGTTCCTCCACGAAGTTGAGGCTCTCGTTGATCTCGATCTCGTCGAGTGGAATGACAAGAGTCTCGTCAGATAGACACTTTTTCAAGTTTGACACGTGGAAGGTAGGATGTACGTTACTGAGTTCTTTCGGTAGATTGAGCTTGTAAGCCACAGGGCCGATTCTTGCGAGAATCTCGAAAGGTCCTATGTATCTTGGATTGAGCTTCCCACGCTTTCCAAAGCGTATCAAGCCCTTCCAGGGTGAGACTTTCAGCAGGACTCGTTCGCCCACCTGGAACTCCAATGGTTTCCTACGCTTGTCGGCGTAGCTTTTCTGTCGGTCTCTAGAGGCTTTTAATCGTTCACGAATTTGAACGATCTTCTCCGTCGTTTCCCGAATGATCTCCGGACCCGTGAGAGTGCTTTCGGGAACTCGTCCCTTAGCTAACTGGGTATCACCCACTTCAGCCCAGCACATAGGGGATATGCACTTTCGGCCATAGAGGGCCTCGAATGGAGCTGCCTTTATGCTCGTGTGATAACTGTTGTTGTAGGAGAATTCAACAAGAGGTAAATGAGTATCCCAAGCTTTTCCAAAGTCTATCACACAGGCGCGCAACATATCTTCTAAGGTTTGGATAGTTCTCTCACTTTGCCCGTCGGTCTGTGGATGGTAGGCTGTACTCATGTCCAGCCTAGTTCCTAGGGAATTTTGTAATGACTGCCAGAACCTCGAAGTAAATCTACTATCTTGGTCTGAGATGATAGATAAAGGAACACCGTGCAGTCTTACAATCTCCCTAATGTAAGTTCTGGTAAGTTTCTCCATCTTGTCTGTTTCCTTGATCGGTAGGAAGTGTGCAGACTTGGTCAGTCTATCGACGATGACCCATATGGAATCAAGTCCACCCGTCGTCTTGGGCAACTTGGTTATGAAGTCCATAGTGATCCGCTCCCACTTCCATTCTGGTATCTCCGGTTGTTGTAGAAGACCGGAGGGTTTCTGGTATTCGACCTTGACCTTTGCGCAAGTAAGGCATTTACTCACGAAAGTAGCAATATCTGCTTTCATGTTAGGCCACCATAATAGCTTTTTAAGATCCAGATACATCTTATCTGAACCCGGGTGGATGGAATAACGAGTGTTGTGAGCTTCCGTCATGACCAAGTCTCTGAAGCCACCGTGTTTCGGTGTCCATATCCGATCCATGAGGTATAAGGCTCCGCCACCCTTGACTTCCAAGTTCTTATCCATCCCTCTAAGGGATTCACCCGCCACATTTTCAGGTTTCAAAGCGTCGAGCTGAGCCTCCTTTATTTGAGTGGACAAGTGCGAATGGATGGTTAGAGTCAAATATTTGACTCTACGACCAGTATATTCTTTCCGACTTAGGGCGTCGGCTACTACATTGGCTTTACCCGGTTGATAACGAATTTCGCATTCGTAATCACTAAGTAGCTCGACCCACCGTCGTTGTCTCATGTTGAGCTCTTTCTGGTCGAAAATGTGCTGTAGACTTTTATGGTCTGTAAAGATCGTGCTTTTGGTACCGTATAGGTAATGTCGCCAGATCTTCAGAGCAAACACAACTGCTCCTAGTTCGAGATCGTGGGTTGTGTAGTTAACCTCATGTGTCTTCAGCTGTCTCGAGGCATAGGCGATGACTTTTCCTCGCTGCATCAGAACACATCTGAGTCCTTGATTTGATGCATCACAATAGACAATGAAGTCTGCTATTCCTTCGGGAAGGGATAGTATCGGGGCGGTGCACAAGGCTCGTTTGAGCGTTTGGAACGCTCTTTCCTGTTTCTCCTCCCAGTCGAAGGCCACGCCTTTCTGGGTCAGGGTTGTAAGAGGTTTCGCTATGCTGGAGAAGTTCTAAATGAATCTGCGATAGTAGCCAGTTAGACCTAGAAATTGACGAATTTCAGTAGGTGTCTTTGGTGCTGACTAGTTCTCGATGGCCTTAATTTTGGAAGGGTCCACGTGTATACCTTCTTCGCTAACCACATGGCCCAAAAATTCGACTCGTCGAATCCAAAATTCGCACTTCGAGAACTTTGTGTATAGCTTCTCCGTACGCAATGTTTCTAAGATTTTTCGGAGATGTTGACCATGCTCCTCCTTACTTCGAGAGTAGATTAGTATGTCATCAATGAAGACGATGACGAACTGATCTAAGTAAGGACGACACACCCTATTCATCAGATCCATGAATACCGCGGGCGCGTTAGTTAATCCGAATGGCATCACTACAAATTCGTAGTGCCCATAACGAGTTCGGAAGGCTGTTTTGGGAACATCTTCCTCTAACACTCGTAGTTGGTGGTATCCGGATCGCAGATCTATCTTCGAGAAGTAGTTGGCTCCTTGAAGTTGATCAAATAAATCGTCAATGCGGGGCAAGGGATAACGATTTTTAATGGTAAGTTTGTTGAGTTCTCTATAGTCTATGCACATGCGAAACGATCCATCTTTCTTCTTGACGAACAAGACCGGTGCTCCCCATGGTGAGAAGCTTGGTCGAATGAATCCCTTCTTGAGAAGTTCGTTAAGTTGACTGGAAAGTTCCTGCATTTCAGCCGGTGCAAGACGATAAGGAGATTTGGCTACGGAGGTAGCCCCTGGCACTAAGTCGATTCTGAACTCGACTTGGCGTTGTGGTGGTAAACCGGGAAGTTCTTCTGGGAATATGTCGGGAAAGTCACGTACTTCCGGGATTTTCTGGATGTCTTTCTGTTCTTGGCTGGTATCGACGACGTGTGCGAGAAATGCATGGTACTCCTTCCACAAACACTTTTGTGCTTGAATGCACGAAATGATGCGAAGGCTAGTACTAGGTTTGTCGCCGTAGATAGTTAAGGTTTCGTTGTTAGGAAGGTTAAGACGGACTGCTTTTTCGAAGCACATAATGTCGGCACGCAGAAGACTCAACCAATCCATACCGATGATAACGTCGAAACATTTAATGGTAACTGGCATAAGATCTATCTTGAAAGTATGGCTATCTAAAGTTAAAGTACAACCTATGTATTTGCAGTTTGTACTCTATGTTTTCCCGTTAGCCATTTCTACCGTGAATAAACTATCTAATGCACATGGTTTTTGTTTAAGCAGTTGTGCAAATTTGTGACTTACAAAACTTTTCTCGGCTCCACTATCGAAAAGTATGCAAGCATAAGAGTTATCGAGGAGGAACGTACCAGTAACTATCGTTGGATCAGCTACTGCTTCCTCATGGCCTAGAGCCATAACTCTTCCCACTCCGCCAGCCATCCCCGCCTTAGGGCAGTTTCTCCTGTAATGGCCCACTTCGCCACATCCGTAGCAAGTTTGGCCCATCCCGGTGTTTGGGACCTGGGCGGCTTGAGTTGTTGGAGCCTTGCAGAAACGGGCGGTATGCCCCTTCCTATTGCAGCTAGAGCACTGCATCTCCTTGCAAGGTCTGAGGTGATGGAAGTTGCACTTGGTGCACTTCAGAAGAGTTCCAACACAAGTTTTTGCTGGATAGGGGTTCGCAGGGACTACCGGAGTAACTGTGGCAGCATTGATTGCCACATATTGTTGCTTCTTGGAGGACCCTTGCGGAGCCCCTCCTTTCCTTTTGTTCCACCCCTTCTTAACGTAGTCGGGGTTGGTCTTCTGTGGTACAGGGGTAGGGATTGACGTGATCTGGGGTTTCCTGTGATCGATGAGGGATTGTGCTAGTTCCTTGGCACTATCGAAGGTAATAGGCCTGGAAGCGATCACACTTGACTGGATCTGGGGCGACAGTCCCCAGATATACCTCTCGATCTTTTTGCTCTGGAGAGCAACCATGTCGGGGCACAAGTTTGCCAAATCACAAAACCTATTTGTGTAGGTAGTGATGTTGGATCCAACCATTTGTAGACCCCATAATTCTTGCTCGAGCTTTTGTATTTCGCCTCGAGGACAATATTCTTTCATTAGCATCTCTTTCAATTTCTCCCAACCAATGGAATACGCTACCGTCAGAGTTAGGTAGTTAACATGGCTGTTCCACCATGTTAGTGCTCGGTCAGAGAAGGTACAAGCTGCGAACTTGACCTTGCTGCCTTCTTGGCATGAGCAGATCTCGAAGACAGATTCCATCTTCTCGATCCATTGTCTCAACACCATAACACCCCCAGTCCCATTGAAGCTGCGGGGTTTGGCGTTAGTAAAATCCTTGTAGGTGCATTCCCTAGGGTGTCCATGGCTTTCGCCGTGGTTTGAGGGTGGTGCACCTGTTCCTGATCCACTAGGGGCAGTAGCGTTGATTGCTGACACAGCAGCTGCAACTGCTGCTGTGAAAGCTGCCTGGAACATAGTGGCATCAAAAGGATTTGGTGGTTGAAGAGGTATAGGTGGTGGTGGAGGTGGTGGTATAGGTGCTTCGTTGTTTGGATTCCTCCTAGGATTCCTGCGTGGCGGCATCTTTAACTATACGTTTAAAAGATGACCACTTGGATAAGAATAAATGATAAATGAATGTGTCTCATGGACTTAATCGCCATAGCCCAACAACAGAAAAGAATAGCATGACTAAATGAAGAAGATAGCAGTTGGATAATAATTTCCATAAGATTAGATATCTGTCAATAAAACTGGAATTACAGATGTAACAAGTTCGGGAAAAATGGCCTAGAAGTAGGCCTTACATCAACCAAGATGGAAAATTTTGACAGACTTAAGATTAACCAAAGACCTAACAGTCCTAAGATTTATATAGACAGGGAACTTAGACCATAGTTTTACATAAACTAGGTTATATCCAAAAGATGAGATAACGATATTCTATCGGCGACGAGAACTACTAGCATGAGTCCTTGATTCCGACAGTAGACGTTCGATGTCCCTTATACGCCTGTCCGACCTTGCTTGTTGAGCTCGAAGTTCTCTAACTTCAGCTCGGGTTTCAGCAAGTTCCCTTTGCAGATTTGCATTACGGACCAGAGTCCTTTCATGAGCAGACTCTAGCTGGCGAATGTGGACAGTGTTAACACCTGAGTTGGCATCAACTTCCAAGACTTGATTGATAGCCGCCTGGGCTATTATCGAGATCCTAGACATCCTACGCACCATGATTGGTAGGACTCTATCGGCAGAACCTCCTTCTGTGAGGTTGTAGAAACTAAGGAATGGGCTGAACCTGTTCATGACTCCATGTTATCAAGTTAGTGGCCCACAGGGGTGTGGGTCCTTGAAACACAGGGAGAGGGTTCAGGTTTGGGTTTTGAGCAGCCGGGGGTAGGTTATTGACTTTTGGCTCCGAGTCGGAACTATCGGAAAAGCCCTCAGCATGGTGATCATCCAAAGGAATTGGGTGATCATCTTCTGGCTCTGCCTCTAGCCAACCCGCATTGCTTGGTTCGGAAAGTACGGATCGCCGTGGGGAAATCCAGCCATCTTAATCTACGCGAGAAAAGGGATATAAGAGATAGCTAAAATAGACGAACTAACTAAGATAATTACAGTAAGATCAAATACCCATATGGTATTTCTTTGTGGTTGTGTTGGTAAGTTTTTAGACTTGTTGCCACATCACAACCATTCTTGGGCATACGCTAATAACTCCTTGGACCAGCATAGTTGATCAGGCTATGCCATTCCCAAGACTAACTATATATCCCCAGGCTTACTTGTGATATTCAACAATCGTAATACTTTTGTTCTTGTCGTTGTGACACTGATTTTAGTATGAATGCAGGCACGTATACTTACTTAAATATTTTATTATTTAAAAGTATAACTCTTAGACAGAGTGTTTTAATCCCATGTATTTATAGTTAGTATATCTTTTATGGGTTGATATACTATATTCACTATAAACAATGCTCTGATACCAATCTGTCACACCCCAAAACCACGAACGGCGGAAACGTTCAGGGGTGTAGGATGTCATGTACAATATCACAACAGTGTAATATAATAAACAAGCAACAACATCATCCATTGCATTATAAGTAAAGTTTTATACATGTGTGTTCTTTCATTGTGGTAAGACACCAAAAATATACAATCAAAATAAAAGACGAGACTTGCCTGCTGCGTCTTCTCAAAACCCGTCCTCCGTACCTGTCTACAGGCGACCTGAGAATACAAGTTATTTTGAAAGAGAGTATCAGCTTTAAAGCTGGTGAGTTCATAAGTATATAAGTGTCATTGCTTTGTTTGTGAAAACCTGCTATGAATGCCATGAAAAACCTTTAAGTGAAAATGTTGAGGTAAGTATGAAATCCCTAGAAAAACCCTTATTTTCTATAAGTATGAAGTGTAGTCTTCTACCAAGACCCAATGTTTTGTATGTATGAATTGCAGTCTTCTACCAAGACCCGAATGTTCTGTATGTATGAAGTGCAGTCTTCTACCAAGACCCGAATGTTTTGTATGTATGAAGTGCAGTCTTCTACCAAGACCCGAATGTTTTGTATGAATGAAGTACAGTCTTCTACCAAGACCCGAATGCTTTCTATGTATGAAGTGCAGTCTTCTACCAAGACCCGAATGTTTTGTATGTATGAAGTGCAGTCTTCTACCAAGACCCGAATGTTTTGTATGTATGAAGTGCAGTCTTCTACCAAGACCCGAATGTTTTGTATGAATGAAGTGTTTTTCCTTTGTGTAGACTAGTACTAAAAGTGCTTAGTTTAACTCATCGTTTATGTGAAAGATATCACAAAATAAAGTAAACAGGAAAAATATAATCAGGTAAGTGTTAGCCGGAGGTACTGGTGCTAACAAAACGAATGTAAATGTTGACCTGAGGTACTGGGGCTAACATATTACATATAACCTAATGGACATCCGAAGATAGTCCAATTCTTCCTCTTTAGCAGCAGCAGGTGGAAGGAATGGTTAGTCCCTGTAAAGGTACTCCTAGTATAAGTATTAACCGTAGGCATCCGTAGATGTTCATTACCCACTGTTGCTAACAGATGGGTTCCAGAATGGTTAGTCTCGTACGTATGTCCCGAGGTACTGTGGGATATAGGCCCATCTAGGTATCCCGAGGTACTATGGGATAGGGTCCTGTCTTAAATATTCCGAGGTACTGTGGAATATGTAGGAAGATTTACACAGAAGGTACTGATAAATCATCCTCGTAATGCGAGATACAAGTAATCCTGTTAATGTATACATATAAGTGTATCTATGGAAAGGTACTCATGTAATGCGTTCATGTAATCGTGTTCATGTATCATGTACGTATATGTAAAGGTACTCATGTATCAGGTAAACATCTATAAGTACTCATGTATCAGGTAAACATCTATAAGTACTCATGTATCAGGCAATGTGCTAGTATAGACTCATGAATGAACTAACTCTTGTTTGATATCTTCTTACTATCCCTATGATAGCTAACTGGAAAGTATGTTGTTGTTCAAGTAGGTTTATGCAAGGTATCTAGGAGCTTTGAACAATAATATAAAGTGACTTGAAGTCATTATACAATTCAAAACTAATACTTCTGTTGTCTAAGTATTTTAAGATAGAAAACCATTTCACATGACTTCTTTTGAAATATGTGAAATCTACTGAGTGAAAACATAGTTATAAAATACATGAAACTGATTTAATAACATGTTTGTTTCTACTTGTATTCCCCCCCCCCATTAAAGCATTTAAAATCCTTTAAAACATTGATTACGGGGTATGAACTCACCTGTAGTTGGTGATTGGAATGAACTGAACGGTATCGGATTGCTAGGTGTCAAGCGAGGACTTGTGCACACACTACGATCCTAATGAACATATAATCACACATATATGCACTCAATTAGACACAAAAGACTAATTGATAATGTTTAAGACATCTCAGACATAGATAACACTTTATGTAAGTGTTTTAAGCCGTAAGGACTTCATCTAAGCTATTGTGGGACAGGGTACTTGAGTTTAGGGTTTCCAAAGGACCCCATATGAGAGTTTACTCTCCATATACCATCACACATGGAGTTTACGGTTGTAAACTCTTGAGTTTACGGCCGTAAACTCCCAAACATGTGTGTTTGGTGTGTTTTGAAGTCCAATATGCTTTCTAGAATTATTCTAACCTAGTGGCTATGTTCTTGGAAGGGTTTAAGGCCTAGAAGTACTCCAAATAGGAGTTTACGGCCTAAAGGACATTTCCCCTTGGAGTTTACGGCCGTAAACTCCCTTGGGGTGATTCCTTGGTTGTTTTCAAGTCTCTTGTACTAGTGGGATGTGTTCTAGACTTTTAATCCTAGCATATGAAGGCATTAGGCACCACTTAGTGCCCTTTATAGGAGTTTACGGCCCAAGAACCATGTCTTGGCCGTAAACTCACTTGTTTAAGTGATTTTGGTGTGGTTTGGTCCTTCCATTTAGTGGGTACAATTTCTTGTAAAGGGCTAGGGCCTTAGGTGTCATGAAAACACCCTTTGTGACCATTTACATGGAGTTTACGGCCTAGGAGAGTTCTGGGCCGTAAACTCCCTTTCTTTTGTGTCATTTGAAGTGTTTAAGACCTTAAGCTTCTTGGGGAATTAATCTAGATGCAAGCCTTAAAGTCCTTTAGTCCAAAAACCACCATTTAGCCCCTTTGAAATGGAGTTTACGGCCTAAGAGAGTTCTGGGCCGTAAACTCCCAATCTTGGGTGGTTCTGTGTGTGATTTCATGTCCCTAATGTGTTTACCTAATGTCCTAAGGCCTTATTCTAGCATCAATGTCGGTTTTGGCCTTGTTTCGGGAGTTTATCGCCTAAGAACACCTTGGGGAGTAAACTCCTAGATCTCATGATTTAGCCCACTAAATCATGTTATAAGCATCAAATATGTAATCTAACACTACTAGAAAGAGTTACTCACAATCTGGGATAAAAACCCGAAGATCTGTCAGAGAGAAAATGGCTTTTTCTCTAGTTGGAATTGTGAATAATGAATTAAATAAATTCAGAAAACTATTTATAGCCCTGAAATATTTTGACAGAAAATATTTCTATTCTTGCACTTAGGCTGTAACGTTATGAAACTTGAAATGTTCAAATTTCACAAACCCAGGAGCATCCATTCTCCTGATCTCTCCTAAAGTGTAAACCCTAAGGTACGCTAACTTGTTCGGAAAAGTCTGAAAATCACTGAAATTGGACTGACTTCTATTGAATAGATATTGTTCGTACAAATGGAAATTTCAGGTTCTCACACCAACTTAGCAAGTGGATGATTAGAAAGACAGGGGAGAGGGCAAGAAGTCGGCCAGGGTTCTTTCAAAGGCAAGAGTGCTGATTTCCTTGACCCCATGGGTCTATTTATACTTGTGAGGCTCCTAGGGTTTCACCCTTAAACCCTAATTGGATAACTTAGGCCCTAAGCAATCCAATCTCCTTATGATAAGCCTTGGGACGATTTCTAGGTCTATCCAAAGCCCTAAAACCGTCCACTCCTTATCCATAAGGGATTACAGCCCAACGTACAACTATCATATAATTGACAGTTTATGCCCTTTTATTTAATTAATCTCTTTAAGTCACCAAATTAATTCCTAATTAATTTATGACTTATATTAATCAAATAACAATATTATTATTCCTTATATTATTCTCATAATATATTATTAATATTTCTTCTTTCATTATAAATCATCCTGTCAAGTTGCTATGGTGAAGGCAACCCAAAAGGACCATGCACAATCGGGTCAAATACTTGCCTAAGATAGTTGCAGCCTTAGACTGTCAGACCCCCAAACCAGATCGGCGGAAACGTTCGAGGGTGGATGACTTCATGTATAGTATCATAACAATGAATGTAATAGTGAAGAAAGCAAACACAACCATCATCAATATAATTGAAAGAGTTACATCATAGAGTAAGTTTACATGCTTCAAAATCAATTACATCATGATGACAAAGTAAGTTTGAGTTTATCGCTTTAGCGTCCCGTCCTCGAAAGCAGTTGATTTACCTGTTTAGTAATTTCCTGAGAATACAAGTTGTTTTGAAAAGTGTCAACACAAAGGTTGGTGAGTTCATAAGAGTTTTAAATTGAGGAGTAAATTGTTTTTCCCCGTAAAAGCAATTAAGTTGTTCCAGAAAATCCGATATTTTCCTCAAAATGTGAAATGTAAGTTTCTATGTTATGAAATAGTGCATCCTAGAATTCCCTATAGATTCCTTCTATAATTTCCTTGTGTATATAAGTTATATAAAATTAAAGTTAGATAAAACATCGAATGTAATGGGTCTGCCCTAGGCCCACAACCCAACAAGGAACAGGAAATAAGGCGGAACCACCAATTCTAAGCCAATCACGACTAGGTTCTATATAACTCTAGCATATACACTTAGAAATTATAGCTGAAAACTAACGATGCGAGATTGAATGTGGTCTTAAATCCAAAAACCGAAACCAAACCCTAGTGTAGTGTACGAAATAGTAATAGTGGCTGTGAACATAAACTATACATATCATAGTTCATCGGATAGTGATAGTGACTAGTGAACAAGAACTATGCATATTATAGTTTATCAAAAGTGGTGGTGATGGTGAATATAATCTATACATATCATAGTTCATCAAATAGCGATAGTGGTAGTGAACATGAACTATGCATATTATAGCTTATCAAAAGTGGTGGTGATGGTGAATTCCTTTCTTCTAATTAAGTTCGTAGTGTAGATGAAACATAAACTATACCTATTATAGTTTATCACTTTGTTTGTAATGTATATACGCCATAACTATACCGATTTATAACTAACATGTTCGTTTGTGGGGGTATAATGGACTTAACTATACTTGTTATATTTTATCTTAATTATTCATAGTGGTAATAACCCTTTTATATGTGTAATACATTTAATAATTAGTTTTTCATGTAAATGAATCCTAAACTATACCTATTATAGTTTATTAAATATTTGTTTGGGTAGTGAGCATAAACTATACTTGTCATAGTTACCAATGTTTGTATTTTAATGGATATAGCCTTGTAATACCATTTATATATTTACCATACTTATGAATGTAAGAATCCATTTGTTTTCTGATGTATGTCTATATAATAAGCCAAGATGACATATATGATAATAACATATCATTACATGAAGGTACACACCTTGCTCAACAAGTTACAAGGTGTAAATGAAATTGAAAACATTTTTCTAGTATTGCCATTTCTATTCTGTTATTAGAAAATTCATAGAAAAATAATTAAAGGTGCAAATCAGAATCCGTAAATTCTGAGAGTTTGGAAAATGAGTCTAGTTTGCTCATAATTTTTATTATAAATTTTAATCACCTCTAACTTGTGTGAAAAAGTCCGTAATCACAGACTGGTCCGGATTGATGTTTGAAATGATAGGCAGTTTTGTAAAAATCACCATAAATTGTAGAAAAATCGTATGGAGTTGTTCAAGTAATCATTTTAAAGCTAAGAACTGGAACTACTTGAACCTAAAACAGTTTTGAAAACTAAAATTTTTAATTTGTCCAAAACAGTCCGTGAATGGAGTCCAACTTTTCTGATGAAAGCTGTTAGAAAATTTTAGTTATGTTCTTGGTGTTTTAACTTGTATTCCGCCCCTAAAAACTTGAGAAAACATGAAAATGTAGGGGTATGAACTCACCTTGAGTGATTTCAGTAGATGGATGATGGAGGAAAGAAGTGCCCAACTCAAGAATACTTGGGAGATGCTTGAAGATTTGAAGATCTAACACAAATATGACGATATTTGTGTAAGCAATCTATGATTTGGATGTAGGATAGTAGAATATCTAAGTGTAGGAGAATGATACTTACCAAATGTAGAAGAAAAGCTTGGAAACAAGCCTTGAATCTCGAAATCTTAGAGAGAGGGAGTGAGAGAAAATGAAGTTGTCACTTGGAGGAAAAATGGAGTAATGTGAGGAGAGAGAAGGATATCTCTAGCTTTTTTTCAACATTATGGCTGAAAAAGAGTGGGAAAAGGACAATTATTGAATAGGTATGGGTGAATAGTGACTAGGGGTTGTACTATGAAGGTATGGGGAGGTTGCTTGTGTCATACACTAAGGCAAAGTCAACACTCCACCCATAAATCTTACCTACTAGATTTTATTCTTAGGCAAGGATTTGCCCCCAAAATATAATTAAAATATGAATATTTGGGGTTTATTATATTAAAATACGAGTTAGGGTGAAAATCCCGCGTTAAAATCTCGAAAAACGGGCTCAAAACGCTAAAAATATTGAAAACCGGGGAAAAACTGCCAAATTCCGAAATTTGGGCCAAGGATGCGAAGGTTCGACTCCTTAGGAGCTTGGAACCGAGAGCGGGAGAAGAAACCGAGAGAGGAGGGTTCGGCTGCGTGGGTCGCCTCTCGGACCAAAGGTGGGGCTCGGATGCATGGGAACCGAGAGGTCTTGCAGACATGCTCATCAGAAGGGACCGAGAGTCAGGTCCTCGGACCGAAGGTGGGAAGGGGAGCCGAAAATCAGTCTCGGTTCAGCATGATTAGGGGACCAAAATAGACAGAGCCCTCGGTCCATTTCGGTTGAGAGGGTCTCGGTTCTCAGGAGGTTCGGCTCTAAGAGGTTTGGCTCCTAAGAGGTTCGGTTCCTAAGAGGAGTTTCGGCTCCTAAGAGGGGTTTCGGCTCCTTAAGGCTGTTTTTCGCGTAGACTTCCGTTTTTGAGCGGTTTTCGACTGAATTAAGAGTGGGATGCCCCGAGTGGTTTTAAGAAGTTGAGAGAGATTTTGAGAGAGATTTGAGAGAGATTCGACATACTTGGAGAGATTTGGCATACTAAGAGAGATTTGGGAGATATTTCACATTCTTGGAGAGATTTCTCATTTAGAGAGATATTTGGGAGAGATTTCACATACTTGGAGAGATTTGGGAGAGATTTGACATTCTTGGAGAGATTTCTCATACAAAGAGAGATTTGGGAGAGATTTGACATTCTTAGAGAGTTTTCTCATATAAAGAGAGATTTGGGAGAGATTCCGCATACTTGGAGAGATTTCTCATTCAGAGAGATATTTGGGAGAGATTTTTAATAGAGAGAGATAGAGTAAAAAAGATTGGGAGAGGTTTCGTTTGTGACCTTTTTGAGTGTCCGGCTTCGCAACGCAAGGTCTGTAAACCCCGTTAAGCCATGTTTAAGGGTCTTACATACACCCGATGAGTATGCAACATTGTTTTATCGGTTTGGTTCGTTACTGTCACACCCCCAAACCTGAACGGCGGAATCGTTCGGGGGCGGATGACTTCATGTGGTAACGTAACAAATGAATACATAGTAAAGAAATCAATACAACCATCACATATATAATTGAAAGTTTACATTTGTCAAAAGTTACATATTCAAAACCAATTACAATATGATGTCAAAATATGAGATTAAACTGGCGCCGCAACATCCCTTCATCAAAAGCATAATGATACCTGAAATTACTGATTTCCTGGGACATACAAGTAATTTTGAAAGAGTAGATCAGCATTTAAGCTGGTGAGTTTCATAAGTATTTAAATGACAATGTTTGTATGAAATGAAATGTTTTGTCCTTGTTTGTTTGTGTTCAGAAAATCCTATATTTTTTACTAGTATAAAAGTAGCCTTCTCTCAAGACCAATGTTTGTTTCTAAAATGTATGTAAGTGTAAAATAACCGATGTGTTTGAAAACCTTGTAAATCAATGCATTTTTAATACCCCATGTGAGTTTTATAACCATACTATTGACTCGGAATGCCTATACACAACGTTCTTCAGGCGTTGGAATGTTATGACGTTTGTCACCCTAAATGGTGGACTATAGCTAACAGTCAGGGCGCGGGTTGTCAAGCCCGTATAGATCTATACACAAACACCATGCTCCCCCTCCAAGGGATTCTGGTATATAATACAAGACTTGAAATGTGTACTCGAACGTACATGAAGTTTATGTCTCACAAAAACGTGGTATAAAAATAGATTTACGTGTTAAAATGTTCGTTTGTTCTTGTATATGAAAGTGACTTCTTGAAAATCATGTTTCTAGTATGTAAAAGTTAGCAATATCCTCGTAAAACTATACCTATTATAGTTTTCTAAAAGTGTGACTTGTTTGTTTAGAAAAAGCCTAGAAAAGGAATCACATTTTATAACTGTATAGATTTTTGCAGAGCCTAAGGTAGGCAAGTATACATATAATCTAAGAAAATGTTTAGTTTATACATGCATTACAACAATTTATATTATTAAAGATAGGATTCCATTGTAATATATTTTGTATACAAGAGTTCCCTATAAAGTTTATGAATCACATATGATTCTACTTAATAAAAGTGTATAAAAATCTTTATATATTACACCCGATAGTAGTCGTGTGTTTTACTTGTATTTCCCCCCCCTTAGAAAGCATATAAAAGCATTTAGAATATTTAAAAAAAGTTAATTAAGGGGTATGAACTCACTTGAAAGTTTGAAGATAGCAAGATGGAAAACCGGGCAGAGTTTCGTCTTGGGAAACGGGTTTTTCTCGGGATTCTCGGGAATCTCGGGAGTAAAATCGACCCTCGGGACTTGAGCAAAAAGACTAGAGCTTCGGGGTAGTGCGGGCATGGAAAACGAGTCAAGATCGTGAGAGAAATGAGAGAAATGGGGTGATTTTTCCGGAACCCTCGCACCTCTATTTATAGGGACTGAGAGGCCTCGGTACGCGGGGCCTACGGGCGTACACAGCGCGTACCCGTGCGTCATGCATGAGTGAGTCCTCGACTGCCCCGAAGCTCGGATGGGATGGATCGGGTAGGTTCGAATAGGGGCGACGTGGACGGACCGAGACCAAGGCCTTCGGGTAGGCGGGGCGTACGAGGCTACGCCGCGCGTAACCCGGATGAGGACGCTGACTCCTCCTTTGGATATTACTAGAATTTTGATTTAAATTTATATATAAATTATTTAATAAACTTCAAAAAATCATATCTTCTTCATACGAACTCCGTTTTCGATGGTCTTTATATCCACGCGTAGGTGAGACTACGCTCTACAACTTTTGTTTAGACTCCGTTGGCAAATTCCAAAATTATTTTTATTACTTATTTATAGAATGACGTGATTAAGGAATTTCTTTAAAAATTCATAACTTCATTATCCGACGTCGGTTTTTGCCAGAATTTTCACCGCTGAAATACCATTGTCGAGACCTTCGATTCTCGTTTAGGTCATTCCGGCCAAAAGTCGCTCGATCTCCGATTCGAGTTTTTTTAGCTGTCTGCTGCTAAGCCGAACTTGGAAAAATCTTAACTTCAATATACGAAGCCGGATTTGGGCATTCTTTTTACGTACGATCCCGGTTTTAATGATATTAAACATAGTAGGTAGTTAAATAGAAACTCTTTGGACATTTTATTATCAAAGTTAATTTCTTTAACTCAAAAGTGGTTACAATATTTGACTTATTAGGCCATTACAAAGAGTTGAAATATCGGGTTGTCACATCATCCCCCCGTTAGAGGGAATTTCGTCTCGAAATTTAAAGTAGTAAAGATACTAGTGAACATGAAAAAGATGAGGGTACTTTTGTTTCATATGATCTTTGCGTTCCCATGTGAATTCAGGTCCCCGCTTGGCGTTCCAGCGAACCTTCACGATGGGTATGCGACTTTTTTTTTGTTTGCTTGACCTCTCGGTCCATGATTTCTACTGGTTCTTCCACAAAGTTGAGGCTCTCGTTGATCTCGATCTCGTCGAGTGGAATAACAAGAGTCTCATCGGACAGACACTTTTTCAAGTTTGAGACGTGGAAGGTTAGATGTATGTTACTAAGTTCACGCGGTAGGTTAAGCTTGTAAGCCACAGGGCCGATTCTGGCAATAATCTCGAAAGGCCCTATGTATCTTGGATTTAGTTTCCCACGCTTTCCAAAGCGTATTGAACCCTTCCACGGTGAGACCTTTAATAAAACATGGTCTCCTACCTAGAATTCCAAAGGTTTCCTCCTTTGGTCAGCGTAGCTTTTTTGTCGGTCTCTAGAGGCTTTCAATCGTTCACGAATCTGAACGATCTTCTTTGACGTTTCTCGTATGATTTCCGGACCGGTGAGAGTGCTTTCAGGAACTCTTCCTTTAGCTAACTGGGTATCGCCAACTTCAGTCCAGCACAGAGGGGATCTGCACTTTCGACCATAGAGGGCTTCAAACGGAGCAGCCTTTATGCTTGTATGATAACTATTGTTGTATGAAAATTCGACAAGGGGTAAATGGATATCCCATGCCTTTCCAAAGTCAATCACACAGGCTCTCAGCATATCTTCTAAAGTTTGTATCGTTCTCTCACTTTGCCCGTCTGTTTGTGGGTGGTAGGCTGTACTCATCTCTAGCCTAGTCCCCAGGGAACTTTGTAGTGAATGCCAGAATCTTGAAGTGAATCTACTATCTCTATCGGAGATAATGGATATCGGAACACCATGCAGTCGCACTACTTCCCTTAAGTAAGTCCTTGTAAGCTTTTCCATTTTGTCAGTCTCCTTGATGGGTAGGAAATGCGCGGATTTGGTCAATCTGTCGACAATGACCCATATGGTATCGAGTCCACTCGTCGTCTTGGGTAACTTGGTTATGAAGTCCATAGTAATCTGCTCCTATTTCTATTCTGGTATCTCCGGTTGTTGTAGTAATCCTGACGGTTTCTGATACTCGACCTTAACCTTAGCGCAAGTAAGGCATTTACTTACGAAGATAGCAATTTCTGCTTTCATGTTAGACCACCAGTATAGTTTCTTAAGATCCAGATTCATTTTATCTGAACCTGGGTGAATGGAATATCTGGAGTTGTGTGCTTCGGTCATGACTACGTTTCTGAAACCACCATGTTTTGGGGTCCAGATTCGGTCCATGAGATAGTAGGCTCCGCCACCCTTGACTTCTAGATTCTTTTCCATTCCCCGCAGGGATTCAACCACCACATTTTCAGGTTGCAAAGCTTCCATTTGTGCCTCCTTAATTTGTGTGGATAAGTGGGAATGGATAGTCATAGTCAGAGATTTGACCCTCCGACCAGTGTATTCCTTTCGACTGAGGGCATCAGCTACCACGTTGGCCTTGCCAGGATGATAACGAATTTTGCATTCGTAGTCATTTAGCAACTCAACCCATCGTCGTTGTTGCATGTTGAGTTCCTTCTGATCGAAAATGTGTTGAAGGCTCTTGTGATCAGTGAAAATAGTACTCTTTGTTCCGTATAAGTAGTGTCTCCAGATCTTCAGAGCAAATACCACAGCTCCTAACTCAAGATCGTGTGTCGTATAGTTCACTTCGTGTGTCTTAAGCTGTCGGGAGGCATAAGCAATAACCTTCCCTCTCTGCATAAGAACACAACCAAGTCCTTGATTTGACGCATCGCAATACACTACGAAGTCTTCTATCCCTTCGGGGAGGGATAGTATCGGTACGGTGCACAAGGCCTATTTTAGCGTCTGGAATGCCTTCTCTTGTTTCGCTTCCCAGCCAAAGGCCATGCCTTTCTGAGTTAATGTAGTAAGAGGTTCCGCAATGCTAGAGAAGTTCTTTATGAATCTGTGATAATAGCCAACGAGACCTAGAAATTGACGAATTTCTGTAGGTGTATTTGGTGCCGACCAGTTCTCAATGGCCTAAATTTTGGAGGGATCCACGTGTATACCTTTCTCGCTAACAACATGGCCTAAAAATTCGACTGTTCGAATCCAAAATTCGCATTTAGAGAACTTCGCATAGAGTTTCCCCGTTCGCAGTGTTTCTAGGACTTTTCGTAGGTGCTGACTATGCTCTTCCTCACTTCGGGAGTAGATAAGTATATCATCGATAAAGACGATGACAAACTGATCCACGTAAGGACGACATACCTTATTCATTAGGTCCATAAATATTGTTGGTGCATTGGTTAATCCGAACGGCATCACTACAAATTCGTAGTGTCCATAACGAGTTCGGAAAGCTGTCTTTGGAATATCCCCCTCTAGAACTCGTAATTGGTGATATCCGGATCGTAGATCTATCTTTGAGAAGTAGTTTGCTCCTTGAAGTTGATCGAATAGGTCGTCAATACGGGGTAGAGGATAACAGTTCTTGACAGTAAGTTTGTTCAGCTCTCTGTAGTCGATGCACATACGGAACGATCCGTCTTTCTTCTTTACAAACAGGACCGGTGCTCCCCAAGGTGAGAAACTTGGTCTTATGAATCCTTTTTGAAGGAGTTCATTAAGTTGACTGGAAAGTTCCTGCATCTCTGCTGGTGCGAGACGATAAGGTGACTTCGCTACTAGGGTAGCCCCTGGAACTAAGTCGATTCTGAATTCGACCTGGCGTTGTGGTGGTAATCCTGGTAGTTCTTCTGGAAAGATATCGGGAAAGTCGCATACTATGGAAATGTTCTTGATGTCCTTCAGTTCTTGACTTGTATCAACGATGTGCGCTAGGAATGCTCGACAATCCTTCCGCAAGCACTTTCGAGCTTGGATGCACGAAATGATGCGAAGGTTTGTACTTGATTTGTCGCCGTAGATAACTAATGTTTCGTTGTTAGGGAGATTAAGACGGACTGCTTTCTCAAAGCACATGATGTCGGCGCGAAGAAGACTCAACCAATCTATGCCGACTATGACGTCGAAACTTTTAATTTGGACCGGCATGAGATTGATTGGAAAAGAATGGCCGTCTAAAGTTAACGTACAGCCCATGTATATGCAGTTAGTGTTTTCGGTTTTTCCATTGGCCATCTCTACAGTGAATGATTTTTCTAACTTGCTAGGTTTAGGTTTAAATAAATGAATAAAGTTTTGACTCACGAAGCTTCTCTTCGCTCCATTATCGAATAATATGCATGCATACGAATTATCGAGAAGGAACGTACCAGCAACTACAGTTGGGTCAGCTACAGCTTCGTCGTGGCCTATCGCCAAAACTCGTCCCACACCGCCGGTGCCTGCTGCCTTAGGGCAGTTCCTCTTGTAGTGGCCCACCTCGCCACAACCGTAGCAAGTCTGGCCTACACCCGCACTGGGAACTTGAGTGATTGGTTTTGTGGGGTCCTTGTAGAAACGGGCTGTGTGTCCCTTCCTGTTGCAGTTGGCGCACTGCATTTCCCGACAAGGTCCATGGTGGTGGTAAGTACATTTGGTGCACTTTGGAAGGTTACCCACATAAGGCTTTGTGGGGTAGGGATTTTTAGGGACTGTAGTAGGTACAGTGGCAGCATTCACTGAAACCAGTTGTTTCCTTGCGGATTCTTGGGAAGACCCACCCTTCCCTTTATTCCATACTCTCTTCCTGTTGTTGTTGTTGTTGTTGTTGTTGTTGTTTCCTTTCTGTGGTTCTGGTGCAGAAACGGTTGAGTTCTGATGACTTCCGTAGTCAATCAGAGATTGTGCCAGTTCCTTAGCACTTTCAAAGGTGTCAGGTTTGGAAGCTAACACGCTTGATCGTATTTGGGGCATCAGTCCCCAGATGTATCTTTCTATTTTCTTGCTCTCCGGAGCAATCATATCTGGGCAAAGGATTGCCAGATCGCAGAATCGGTTGGTATAAGTTGTGATGTCGGTACCAACCATTCCGAGAGTCCATAGTTCGTGTTTGAGCTTTTGAATCTCTCCCCGTGGGCAGTATTCTCTCATCATCATGTCTTTTAGGCTCTCCCAGCTTATGGAGTTTGCCACAATTAGGGTAAGTACTTTAACGTGGCCATTCCACTAAGTTAAAGCTCTATCAATAAGGGTGAAAGTTGCAAATTTGACTTTGCTGTGCTCGGGACAGGAGCAGATTTCAAAGACTGACTCTGTCCTTTCAATCCACTGTCTCAGGGCTAACACACCACCAGATCCATAAAACATCCGGGGCTTGGCATTAGTAAAGTCCTTATAGGTGCATTTTCGGGGTGGTCCATGACTCTCGCCATGGTTGGATGGGTGTGTGCCAGATCCCGTGCCATTAGTACTTGAGTTATTGATCTGTGACATGGCAGCTGCTACCGCTGCGGTGACTGCTGCTTGGAACATAACAACATCAAATTGAGGTGGTGGTGGTACAGGTGCTTCCCCACCGTTGCTTCGCCTTGGATTCCTACGCGGAGGCATCCTTCAACTATAGGTTGAAGAGGTAAAGATAAGAATTCCATAGAATAGAAAATTAATGTGTCTCATGAACTAAATTGCTATAGTTCAACAACAGATGCTAGTATGAGTCTTAAAATAGAAGGATGAAAGTTATTTGTAAGACTGAAAGTATGAAACAAGTATTTGGTTTCTCAAAGACTTTTCAAGGTTCGAACGAAATACTCGACGTAGTAATAATAGTGTCACTTATATTAATATAAAAGTTGATACACGATCACGAAAATTTGACCCCTATAAGGGTCTCCGATTACAAAGTTCGAGAAATTTAAAGACTTTTAGCCGAGGTCCTAAGCTATAACAAAATTTGAGTCTTTGACAAGCACTACTTGCGACGTAGGTTGTGCTTGGAGCTTGACTCCGCATCTGATTGCTTCGACTCCATTAGACGCCTATCAAAAGCGGCTTGTTGTTCCCTCAGTTCAGCGAGGGCTGCAATCATTTGCGCTTGGAATGCCTCGGTTTGGAGTTGAGCATTGTCTTGTATCTTGTCCAGCCTACGGATGTCAGAAGTGTGAACCTGCACTTCCACGTTGACATCCCGGAGTCGGCTAGCTTGAACTCCGGACTGATAGGACTGATTGGCTAGCTTACCCACCATTACCGGGAGTGCCCGATCAGCCGAACCTCCGCCGCGGACATCATAGAAGTCCCGGCACATGTCGTAGGGAGGGCGTATGCCTTGTTGTTGGATCCAATGATGGAGGTGACTTCCCCAGATGGGAGTCGGTCCTTGAAAGTTCCTTACGAAGACGGGAGGTTGAACGGGTGGTGGATCGATCACTTCCGGTTCTGAGTTGGTACCGGAGTCATCATCCACTTCTATGGGTTCCTCGTCCTCTTCGGGATCATCTTCGACCTATCCTCCGTTGCCTTGGTTGGGAAAGTAGGGGTCGCCGGGGTGGTGAAATCCAGCCATTTAACTGTACGAGAAATAGGGTTATAAGAGTTGAATAAAGTTGAAACTTGCAAAACATGTAAGTTAAACTAGTTTAGGTAGCAAATACTCCTATAGTATTTAAATTCTTGTGTTTGATTCTAGTAACGGTTTGGTAAGTTTTGACTTGTTGCTTACTACGATCATTCCTCGATATACGTTGGTCCAATCTCGGGCAAATATAGTTGATCATGCTATATTTGTCCAAAATCTGATTACATATATCGAGGCTTAATCGTAGTGTCAACTTGTCTAAATACTTGTTGTATAGTTAGATATCATGAAAATAATTTGTTGTATGCATGTAATTGTACTTAAATGAACTATCAATTTAAGTTAAACGTAACGCTACTTAAGCGTAAAAAGAAAAAATGTTTTGTCAGAGAGTGTTAGTCCCTTAAGCATTTATAGTTTGTATATCTTATGTGGCTCGATATACTTAGTTCACTATAAACATTGCTCTGATACCAATCTGTCACACCCCCAAACCTGAACGGCGGAAACGTTCGGGGGCGGATGACTTCATGTGGTAACGTAATAAATGAATACATAGTAAAGAAATCAATACAACCATCACATATATAATTGAAAGTTTACATTTGTCAAAAGTTACATGTTCAAAACCAATTACAATATGATGTCAAAATATGAGATTAAACTGGCGCCGCAGCATCCCTTCATCAAAAGCATAATGATACCTGAAATTACTGATTTCCTGGAACATACAAGTAATTTTGAAAGAGTAGATCAGCATTTAAGCTGGTGAGTTTCATAAGTATTTAAATGACAATGTTTGTATGAAATGAAATGTTTTGTCCTTGTTTGTTTGTGTTTAGAAAATCCTATATTTTCTACTAGTATAAAAGTAGCCTTCTCTCAAGACCAATGTTTGTTTCTAAAATGTATGTAAGTGTAAAATAACCAATGTGTTTGAAAACCTTGTAAATCAATGCATTTTTAATACCCCATGTGAGTTTTATAACCATACTATTGACTCGGAATGCCTAGACACAACGTTCTTCAGGCATTGGAATGTTATGACGTTTGTCACCCCAAATGGTGGACTGTAGCTAACAGTCAGGGCGCGGGTTGTCAAGCCCGTATAGATCTATGCACAAACACCATGCTCCCCCTCCAAGGGATTCTGGGAAATAATACAGGACTTGAAATGTGTACTCGAACGTACGTGAAGTTTATGTCTCACAAAACCGTGGTATAAAAACAGATTTACGTGTTAAAATGTTCGTTTGTTCTTGTATATGAAAGTGACTTCTTGAAAATCATGTTTCTAGTATGTAAAAGTTAGCAATATCCTCGTAAAACTATACCTATTATAGTTTTCTAAAAGTGTGACTTGTTTGTTTAGAAAAAGCCTAGAAAAGGAATCACATTTTATAACTGTATAGATTTTTGTAGAGCCTAAGGTAGGCAAGTATACATATAATCTAAGAAAATGTTTAGTTTATACATGCATTACAACAATTTATATTATTAAAGATAGGATTCCATTGTAATATATTTTGTATACAAGAGTTCCCTATAAAGTTTATGAATCACATATGATTCTACTTAATAAAAGTGTAGAAAAATCTTTATATATTACACCCGATAGTAGTCGTGTGTTTTACTTGTATTCCCCCCCCCCCCTTAGAAAGCATATAAAAGCATTTAGAATATTTAAAAAAGTTAATTAAGGGGTATGAACTCACTTGAAAGTTTGAAGATAGCGATATGGAAAACCGGGCAGAGTTTCGTCTTGGGAAACGGATTTTTCTCGGGATTCTCGGGAATCTCGGGAGTAAAATCGACCCTCGGGACTTGAGCAAAAAGACCAGAGCTTCGGGGTAGTGCGGGCACGGAAAACAAGGCAAGATCGTGAGAGAAATGAGAGAAATGGGGTGATTTTTCCGGAACCCTCGCACCTCTATTTATAGGGGCTGAGAGGCCTCGGTATGCGGGGCGTACGGGCGTACGCAGCGCGTACCCGTGCGTCATGCATGAGCGAGTCCTCGACTGCCCCGGAGCTCGGATGGGATGGATCGGGTAGGTTCGAATAGGGGCGACGTGGACGGACCGAGACCAAGGCCTTCGGGTACGCGGGGCGTACGAGGCTACGCAGCGCGTAACCCGGATGAGGACGCTGACTCCTCCTTCGGATATTACTAGAATTTTGATTTAAATTTATATATAAATTATTTAATAAACTTCAAAAAATCATATCTTCTTCATACGAACTCCGTTTTCGATGGTCTTTATATCCACGAGTAGGTGAGACTACGCTCTACAACTTTCGTTTAGACTCCGTTGGCAAATTCCGAAATTATTTTTATTATTTATTTATAGAATGACGTGATTAAGGAATTTCTTTAAAAATTCATAACTTCATTATCTGACGTCGTTTTTTTGCCAGACTTTTCACCGCTGAAATACCATTGTCGAGACCTTTGATTCTCGTTTAGGTCATTCCAGCCAAAAGTCGCTCGATCTCCGATTCGAGTTTTTTTAGCTGTCTGCTGCTAAGCCGAACTTGGAAAAATCTTAACTTCAATATACGAAGCCGGATTTGGGCATTCTTTTTACGTACGATCCCGGTTTTAATGATATTAAACATAGTAGGTAGTTAAATAGAAACTCTTTGGACATTTTATTATCAAAGTTAATTTCTTTAACTCAAAAGTGGTTACAATATTTGACTTATTAGGCCATTACAAAGAGTTGAAATATCGGGTTGTCACAGTTACTTACTATAGTTTTAGGTTAAGGAAATCTAGATATACGAACTTTTCAATTGATGATTTCTCATTAGTGTAGCGAGTTGTATAGTAATTACTTAACGTAAGCCCTAGTACACAAGGGTTAGTTGGGTTGACCGGTTTGACTTGCCGACTTTATTTGACTTCGACTTGACCAGAATTTGATGGTTGTCACATAGACACTATTCCAACAGTCTCCCACTTGGATAAGTCTAGTAACTATATACACAAGTATAATCCGATTAGCAATCGTAGCTCTCAAAGACGTTGTCACACTCTGATCTTATCAATTTGTCCTTTAGATAAGGGATCGTACAGTCCTCTGTTTAGATATCATGCGGACAATTCTATGGAACCAGTTATCCAGCAGTTGGTTTCTCGATCTCAGATTTATTCGACATAGAACTTAATCGAACACATCAATTTAGTTCTGAACGGTCCCGACACATAAGTCAAATCAAATCATCGTGCAGCCGAGATATCGCTTTTACCCTCTTAGGATAAAAGTAACAGATAAACTTCGACTTATATGCATTTACTTATTCATTAATCAACTATACACAACAATGCGTTTTATAACATCAAGTTATTGATGCGGTTTCGCATTATCAATGTACAACCAATTAACAAATAACAAATCATATATCTAGGTTTTAAGACCATATGATATTATCATCTTGCGATCACCCTCTTTATCACATTCCATAAGGTGATTCCAGCAAGCGCGGGTTTGTTCCAATGCTCAAAACTAGTTCATAAGCACTCATGAACGTTGCAGCAAACTTTTGCTATGTCAAATACCATTTAGACAATCTACACACCAATTCATGACAATCTTCATTCATACCTACTTCCAGCATATGAACGATTGTGGATTGTTTGAATAATTCGATTATTCTTAATAAACTCAATTATTCTAGAAGTCAAAACATGCAAAGTGAAACAATAGCTAAACAATTAACATAAGAAAGTAACATTACTCATAAATAATACTCCTTTATTTAATCATCAAATGTTAATTACATTTATCTATTACACGTTTCTAATACTATCTAATCTATACTAATATCATCCTTCAGCCCAATACTCCTAGCATGCTTCAAGTGCTTAACCCTGCTCAGTCCCTTCGTAAGCGGATCTGCTGGGTTATCTTCTGATGATATCCTCTTAACCACAAGTTGTCCTTCTTCTACTCGATGTCTAATGAAATGATATTTTCTGTCGATATGTCGAGATCTACCATGATCCCTCGGTTCCTTGGTCAAGGCAACCGCTCCTTCATTATCACAGAAAATTTCCATAGGCTCCTTTATGGCAGGCACAACTCCAAGATCACCAATGAAGTTCTTCAACCATATTCTCGCTGTAATGTACTTTGATTCGCACGTTGAATCAGCTATGGTTTCCTGTTTGGAACATTTCCAAGTTACTGCTCCTCCATTCAAGGTAAAGACCCAGCCCGACTGTGAACGGTAGTTGTCTCTGTCGGTCTGAAAACTGGCGTCACTATACCCTCGCACCTTCAAGTCATCAATCCCTCCGAGGACTAAAAACCATTCCTTCGTCCTCCGAAGGTACTTAAGGATATTCTTGACCGCAATCCAATGGGCTCTGCTAGGGTTCCCTTGATATCTACTAACCATGCTCAAAGCAAAGGCTACATCAGGGCGAGTGCAAGTCATAGCATACATGATTGAGCCAACTACAAAAGCGTATGGTACTCGACTCATTTCTGCTATTTCAGCTTCGGTACTCAGACTTTGAGTCTTACTCAACTTGGCATTACTTTGTATCGGTAATTCTCCCTTCTTCGAGTTTTCCATACTAAAACATTTCAGTACTTTATCTAAGTAAGTGTTCTGACTAAGTCCTATTAGTCTCTTACTTCGTTCTCTCACTATCCTTATTCCCAAAATATAGGAAGCCTCTCCGAGGTCCTTCATAGCGAAGCACTTCCCGAGCTAGGACTTAACCTCCTGCAGTGTCGGGACGTCGTTTCCTATGAGTAGTATGTCATCGACATACAAAACGAGGAAGCTTACTATACTCCCACTGGCTTTGACATATACACATGATTCATCTTCGCTTCGTACAAATCCAAACTCTTTGACTTTCTCATCGAAGCAAAGATTCCATCTGCGAGACGCTTTCTTAAGTCCATAAATGGACTACTCAAGCTTACACACTCTATTTGGATGCTTCGGATCAACAAAACCCTCTGGCTAAGCCATGTAAACATCCTCATCCAACTTCCCATTAAGGAAAGCGGTCTTGACATCTATTTGCCAAATCTCATAATCATGAAATGCGGCAATAGCCAGCATCATTCTAATAGACTTTACTGGTGAGAAGGTCTCATCATAGTCAACTCCGGGAGTTTGAGTAAAGCCCTTCGCAACCAATCGCGCCTTATATGTGTGTACGTTTCCATCCAGGTCGGTCTTCTTCTTGAAGATCCATTTGCACCCAACGGTCTTACGTCCGGGCACATTATCAACCAAATTCCAAACTTGGTTGTCATACATGGATTGGATCTCTCTGTCCATTGCCTCTTTCCATTTTATACATTATCAAACAAAAT
Organism: Lactuca serriola; assembly: GCF_051521515.1. Lineage (NCBI taxonomy): Eukaryota > Viridiplantae > Streptophyta > Magnoliopsida > Asterales > Asteraceae > Lactuca > Lactuca serriola. The sequence continues at coordinate 96,166,773 of NC_136409.1, forward strand.
TTTCAAACATTTTTTTTTCATTTTAAAAATCACATAATTCTCATAACACAGTTCACTAAAATCTCATTTGTTTAATTTACAACGCAACTGCATAATTTTTTAATTAATACTCCAGGATCCTCAAAACATAACTCTTCTTCTGGTGTGTACACTCGAACCGATGCCCTCCCACGATCTTGAGAAGAACCTGAAACACATATCACAAAACACGGCAAGCACGAAACTTAGTGAGTTCCCCAAAATACCACACACACAGCTCATTAGCCACTCGAGGCCATAACTCTGTAAGACCCTCCGGTCAATGTCTTAGTGGGATCCTCCAGTCCCATAACTCAGGTGGACCCTTTGGTCCTAACTCAGTAAGCACAAAATATTTCACAACATAAATCACATAGACATAATGCAGGATATCAAAGTACTCGATATAAACAGATAAGACATCTCAGTCACACAAGGATACCAGTCATGGTAAGTATAGTGAGAAGACTCACCTCGGATGATGAACAGCCTCTACAAACGCTGCTGCTACGCACCGGCCACTAACTCTGTGTCAAACCCACAATTATCCCAATGAGAAACTAAGCCCAAACTCTCACTCATTAGGTCCATAGGTAGTCCGCTAACCATCCCATCAATGACCTAAAACCCATTGGACCTACCAAGGCCCAATAATGCATAGGCTCTCTCAAGGCCCAATTATCAATCTAAACGATAGGCCCATCCCAAGGGCCCAAAGCATAATATAATATTTCTCTATTCAAAGTCCCTAATACGCAAGCCTAAACATCTAGGCCCAACCCTCAAGGCCCAAATGCGACTTAGCCCAAAAGTCCACAGTGAGGTTACGCGGGGCGTTCCTCCCTTGGTACGCTCAGCGTACACACGCATGCATGAAACTAATCGGGGACACCAACCTAGTACGTGGGGGTACTGGATTTTACGTTGGGCGTACGCTCAATTTCTGCTTAGCCCATGCTCTTGGTCTTAACTTGTTAAGACCTTAGCTCTTTTTTCAGATCTGGACTCCGTTATAGCTCTTACTCCATAAAGTCAGTGACTTTAAGCCTTTGCATGGTTGATAAGGTCACAAACACACAAAACTCTTACTCTCATAACTCAAAATGATCATATCTTATGCATGGGCTGATTCTCACGATTAAGACCTCATTTTTTTGGGCCCTCTCCACTAGAAACACTTATAAGGACAGTTATTGAGCTCTGGAGTGCAACAACTCATAAAGCCTCAAGCTTTGGGACCAAAACCCTAAAATGGACCATATCATGCACAAAACAAAAAGGATGGGAAAGCTTTGAGCGTTATACCTTCAAATGATGTTCCAACCATAGAAAAGCTCAGATCCAAGGCCTTGGCTCTAACTCTATTCTCTTCCATGCTCCTTCATGTGACAACCCAAAACTTTTATTCTGTAGAGATTACTCAATTTTGTCAATATTAAACTTGATTCCGTTACCTTTTAACGCAGTTTAAGGGGTCGTTTAAGTGTTCTAAGCTTGAGTACAGACGAGAATGAGATTAGGATTGAGTCAACAAGTCGTATAGGGACAAAACCGTGCCATACACCCTCTTGGGAGGTGTGTACGGCCGTACACACGGGTGTGTGGCCGCACACCCCCCCCAGCCGCACACTCACCTCTATATATAGGGGGAGTCCCCTTCATTCATTCTTTTCCCTCTTTGGCTACATTCTACTTTCTCTCTCTAGAATCTTCATCCAAAAAAACTCCAAAGGCCTAAAAACATGAAGTTTTCCAACATCTAACTTGATATACTTGTAAGATATCTTGATCTAAGCCTAAATTCATCATGTTTTTCATTCTTTGAAGGTGTACGGCCGCACACCGTCATAAGGTGGCTGTACACACCTAAAAGACTCTCCAAAGTAAGAGCTTGGCCCTCATCTAGTAGCTTGGACTTGGTATTAACCTTGAATCACCTGAAAAATCGACATTTTGGACTTAGATGAAGAGTGTACGGCCGCACACCCCTATGTATGACCGCACACACGCTCTGTACGGCCGTACAATGTGTGTATGGCCGCACACACGCTCTGTACAGCCGCACACTCCTATGTACGACCGCACACATACTCTTATGGCCTTACACCCACTTTAGGGTGGCCATACACCTCCCTCGTTCGATCATTTATGTTTCTGACACTTAGTTCAAGCATTTCCAGGTCCTTAGATTGGTTTCCCATCATGTTAGTCATGGAATACCATAATCTAATACATATATGTGTTACTATATGTTAATAGGATCCACTTGCATACGAAACGTCAGTTGACACTCAGCACTCGTACCAATCGTACATTCGGATCCTACGTTAAACTATGAGTTCATACCCCTACGCTTTTATAGTTTTTTTAAACATTTTAGGGGGAATGCAAGCCAAAGCAACTCCCTCTTGCACAACTCCAATAACGAATTGTTTCGAGTCACGAATAGGAAATCAAGGGAGGTAAGCAGCTCATCAAATAGCAGAATTCAAATTCCGGGAGGCTTCATAAAGTGCTTCTTCATAAAGGTTTTCACAACTTAAAAACTGATGCAATTACAACAAGTTTTACGTTAAACATTTAGATAGTTTATCCCTTTTGTAATATGCGGAGCATAAGGGACGTTTTCTAAACATAATTGCATAGTTTTCAGAACAATACATGGACACAACATACCAGACAAACTATAATACGTATAGTTTGGGGAAATTCAATTCCGGTTTTATTGATTCAAACTGCATACAAGGTCAAACATATAAACTAATACAGGTTTTGTTTATCCATTACTACATATAAAAAGCAAGAGTATCTTATCAAATAATTATTTTGTGTATAATTATTTATACTCTACAACGTATACAACGATTTCGAACTCAAGAAAAATCGAACTACACGTAAACTAGTTAATACAGGATTGTGAGACCTATCTTCGTTATGCCCTTCGAGGTACCAATAAATATTCACCATTAGTATAACCAGAGTCTCCTAGAGGGAGAGCATGAAATTTGTGAATAGATCTATTCGGGACTGACAATCCCACACCTGAACACTTAGCTATAGTTAGGCGGGCACGCTTGGGGTGACAAATTTTGTAAATCGTACGACGCCTTAAGAAACGTCAAGGAGGTTCAGCGGTCATATTAGTATGGTTATACGAACTCACAATAATATAAACTAACCTTTGTTTACAGGATTTCTTTTTCCATAGTTTTATTTTAATTAATAAAACTACCTATCTACTTACTGGAGGGCATTCCAGGGACACAATCTTTGGTTTTATTTTAAGTAATAAAACTACCTCATTTACTAGTGGTAGCCAGGGTTTCAAAACAGAACATACACTACATACTGGTGGTAGCCAGGGTTTTCAGACGAAATATCTTTTTCATATAGTGACAAACAAACATGTTAGAAAATATTGGATTTTCTTGGAAAGCATGCATTCATATTTCAAAACTTGATAATAATGGTTTCACTACAAACGATATTTTACTTATAATGTAAAGAAATCATTTGTACAAATTCAGTGACTAGCTTTCAATACAAAAACATGCTTATGAACTCACCAACTTTATGCTGATACATTTTCAAAACCGCTTGTATTCTCAGGACAACGATAGACAGGTACCTTCACCAGCTTTTGGAGAAGACGAAACATTTTGGAGTCTCGTCTTTATCTTTTGCTTAAACTGATGTATACAAACTATGTTTTCAAACAGATGTAAATATTCATATTGTAATGTAATGGTTGTGTTTACTTTGATTGCTATGATATGATTGTTGTGATACTACGCATGACGTCACCCGCCCCCGGACGTTTCCGCCGTTATTTCTGACGGTTCGGGGGTGTGACAGATTGGTATCAGAGCTATTGTTTATAGTGAACTAAGTATACCTAACCTTACATGGTATACAACTATAAACACTAAAGTGGCCGAAGCGCTCTGAACTAAAAGTATACTTATAAAATATAAGTATTTTTACAAAAAGTATACAAGTATACCTTCATACCAGAAACAGTAATCACGGGTAGAACAAAACAAAAGTATTTGGATGTTAGACATTGCAGTTAAACCTGGGCAGTTATGTAATCATGTCTAGGGTCAATATAGCCTGATCAACTCTATTCATTCGAGACATGACCAACATGTGCTTGGGAGTGACTGTGGTGTTGCAGCAGTCCTACAACTTACCAAGTATCCATACAACTAGTTATCGGTACAACAAAATACTATAGGAGTATTTTCCTAGAGTCAAATTCTTTATAGAGATTCATTTCCAAGTGTTTCTACTCATCCCTTTTAGCGATAACTTATTTACATTGGTAGCTTTTCCATGATTATCGCTTAGTAGAACACTCTAGCTATCATATTGAGATATATCTTGCTTCATATCTCTTGATTCGATTCAGAGGACTTACCATCCTCACCTTCCTGATTATTTTGAGAACAAGATGCCTCCAAAGAAAAGACTAAAAAAAAAGAACAATAATCCTCCGACAAATCCATCTCCTCCACCTCCTCAATTTGATCCTCATATGTTCTAGGTAGCTGTTACTACCGTTGTGGCTGCCGCGATGTTACAGATTAATCCTAGTGGATCTGCCAGGCTGGGAGGTGGTCTTCATCCCCAGAATCACGAAGGGAGTCAGGGGCACTAGAAGGAATGCTCCTATAAAGACTTCATGAATGCAAAACCCACACCTTTCGATGGCAATGGAGGTGTTATTGCCCTGACTCGATGGTTCGAGAAGATCGAGTCCATTTTTGAAATTTGTTCCTGTTCTGAAGCCAATAAGGTGAAATTCGCCGCTTTCACTTTCACCAACAGAGCATTGACCTGGTGGAATGGTCGGGTCAAATCCCTAACCCTGCCTGTAGCAAATGCTATGGGTTGGGAGAGCTTGAAGGAGCTCATGCTTGCTAAGTACTGCCCACAGGACGAAATGCAAAAACTGGAGCACGTACTCTGGAACTTAAAGATGAAGGGTTCTGATATTGCTGCCTACACTTCTAGGTTTGAAGACCTAGCACTTCTTTGCCCGAGAATGGTAACCCTGGAAAGCAAGAAGATTGAGAGATACATTTGGGGATTGACGGCCGCAACTCAAGGGAATGTCTTGGCTGCCAGGCCAACCACTTTTGATAGTGCCAAGTGCCTGACACAAACTCTCATAGATCATGGTGTTGATTTCGATAAGGTGACAGCCACTCCTGAAGCAGCTAAGGGAAGTGGTGAGAAAAGAAAGCTCTGGAAGCAACAAAAGGACCAGTCTTCGTAGGAGTCCTCCAAGAAACAACATACGGTGACAGTTCACGCTGCTACTACTCCTGCCGCTCATCATAACATTTCTGGCCCATGCCGTGAAATGCTCTGCAACAACTGTTGCAAGAAGGGTCACACAGCTCGAAGCTGCAGAACACCAGCCCAACCAACCAATCAAGCACCTGGAGCAGGTGTTGTTGAAGCCTGTTATGGTTGTGGGGAACTCGGGAATTATAAAAGAAACTGCCCCAAAGCAACAACAACTAACAACACAGGGAGTGCTAGCGATGGGGCAAGAGGAGGCAATTGTTGACCCCACTGTTATTACGGGTACGTTCCTCCTCGACAACTCTTATGCATGCATTCTTTTCGATTTTGGTGCGAAGAGATGTTTTGTTAGCCATGAATTCAAACATCTTCTCAAACATAAACCCCAACCTCTAACTGAAATATTTACTGTCGAGATGGCTAATGGTGAGAAGGAGAGCACTAACGACATATTCATGGGTTGTACCCTTACTTTAAACGATTATTCATTTCCCATCGACCTTATGCTAGTTTCCATAAAAAGCTTCGATGTCATCATCGGCATAGATTGGTTGAGCCCCAATCGTGCTGATATCCTTTGCTATGAAAAAGCTATCTGTTTCAATCTACCTTTTGGTGAAACCCTCATGGTTTATGGCGATAAACTCAATTCAAACCTCCGTATCATTTCGTGCATCAAAGCCCAAAAATTTCTACGAAAGGAGTGGCATATATTCCTAGCTCACATCATTAACGAGAAACAGGAAGTTAAAGACCTCGAGAGCATCCCCGAAGTCTGCAACTTTCCTGATGTTTTTCCCGAAGAGCTTCCGGGAATTCCTCCAGAACACCAATTCGAGTTTCGCATCAAATTAATCCCCGGAGCTACCCCTGTAGCCAAATCCCCTTACCGCCTAGCGTCGACAGAACTGCAGGAGATATCTAGCCAGCTCAACGAGCTTCTCAGCAAAGGATTCATCAGATCGAGTTCCTCACCTTGGGGAACCCCGATTTTATTTGTGAAAAAGAAGGATGGGTCTTTTTGGATGTGTATCGACTATCGCGAACTGAACAAGCTCACCGTCAAGAACAGTTACCCTCTTCCTCGGATCAACGACTTATTCGACCAACTTCAAGGAGCCAGCTACTTCTCCAAAATAGACCTAAGATCAGGATACTATCAGCTACGAGTCCATGAGTGTGATGTTCCTAAGACAACATTTCATACTCGATATGGTCACTACGAGTTCGTAGTAATGCCCTTCGGTCTAACCAACGCACCAGCGGTATTCATGGACCTGATAAATCGGGTGTGTCGTTCTTTCCTGGACAAGTTCGTCATCGTATTCATCGACGATATACTAGTCTATTCCAGAAGTGAAGAAGATCACAGACAGCACTTGAGATTGGTGTTGGAAACTCTAAGGACGAAGAAGCTATACGTGAAATTCTCCAAGTGCGAATTCTGGATTCGAAAAGTAACTTTCCTAGGTCACGTGGTAAGCGAGGAAGTCATACACGTGGACCCCTCCAAAATCATGATAGAGAACTAGTCAGCACCGAAGACGTCCACAGAACTCCGTCAATTCTTTGGTCTCACTGGCTATTATTGTAGATTTATACAGAATTTTTCCTGAATTTCCAAACTCTTACCCACGCTGACTCAGAAAGGCGTACCATTTTGTTGGAGTGAAAAGCAAGACGATGCGTTCCAAACATTGAAGCAACCCTATGCAGCGCACCTATCATGTCTCTGCCCGAAAGGACGGAGGACTACATTGTCTACTGTGATGCACACAATCAGGGCTTAGGCTGTGTGCTCATGCAGCGAGGAAAAGTTATTGCTTATGCCTCAAGACATCTAAAAGCACACGAAGTCAATTATACAACTCACGACCTAGATTTGGGAGCAGTGGTCTTTGATCTAAAGATATGGAGACATTACCTCTACGGAACCAAGTGCACGATCTTCACTGACCATAAAATCCTGCAACACATCTTCGACCAAAAGGAGTTGAATATGAGACAACGACGATGGGTAGATCTACTCAACGATTATGAGTGCGAAATACGCTACCATCCCGGCAAGGCCAATGTGGTGGTAGATGCCCTTATCCGGAAGGAATGCTCAGTTTGTAGGGTGAAGGCACTAACAATGACCATCCATTCCCACTTATCCGCACAAATCAAAGAGGCTCAGTTGGAGGCCTTAAAACCAGAGAACATGCCGGATGAAGCTTTAAGAGGAATGGAGAAGAACTTAGAGATCAAGGGAGACGGAGCCTATTATTTCATGGACCGGATCTGGACCCCAAAGTTCGGTGGTTTCAGGGAGGTTGTCATGAACGAGGCTCACAAGACCAAGTACTCCATTCATCCAGGTTCGGACAAGATGTACCTTGATCTCAAGAAATTGTATTGGTGGCCAAACAAGAAAGTAGAGATCACTACCTTCATGGGCAAGTGTCGGACCTGCGCCAAGGTGAAGGTCGAATATCATAAGCCCTCATGTCTGCTCCAGCAGCCAGAGATACCTGATTGGATGTGGGAGACGATTACCATGGATTTTATCACCAAATTACCCAAATCTCCGAGTGGGTGTGATACCATTTGGGTAATAGTCAACCGATTGACAAAATCCGCTCACTTCCTACAAATCAAGGAGACTTTCAAGATGGAAAGACTCACATGAATCTACATTCAAGAGATAGTTCGACTGTACGGTGTGTCTGTGTCCATTATCTTCGATCGAGATAGCAGGTTCACTTCGAGGTTCTGGCAGTCGCTGCAGAAAGCTTTTGGAACTAAGCTAGATATGAGTACAACTTACCATCCTCAGACAGACGGCCAGAGTGAGAGAACCATCCAGACCTTGGAAGATATGTTGAGAGCATGTGTCATCGACTTTGGTAAGTCATGGGACACCCATTTACCCTTGGCCAAGTTCTCCTACAACAACAACTACCACACCAGTATCAAGGTTGCGCCGTTTGAAGCCCTATATGGCCATAAGTGCAGATCCCCTATATGCTGAGCTGAGGTAGGCAGCACACAGCTAGCCAAAGGACAAGTCCACTACAACACTCTCACAGGCCCATAAGTCATTCGTGAAACCACATAAAAGATCATACAAATCCGGGAACGACTGAAAGCCTCATGAGACTGACAAAAGTGCTACGCTGATAATCAACGAAAACCTTTGGAGTTCCAGGTTGGAGACCGTATTCTGATGAAGGTCTCTCCCTAGAAAGGCATGATACGTTTTGGAAAGCATGGAAAGCTAAATCCAAGATACATAGGACCATTCGAGATCCTTGCTAGGATCGGTCCCATGGCATACAAACTTCGTTTACCTCAAGAACTTAGTAACATACATCCTGTCTTCCACGTATCGAACCTTAAAAAGTGCTTATCTGACGAGACTCTTATGAATCCCCTCGATGATATTGAAATCAACGAGAACCTTAACCTTGTGGAAGAGCCAATCGAAATCATGGACCGGGAGGTCAAGCGAACAAAGCAAAGTCGCATCCCGATAGTGAAGGTTCGTTGGAATGCCAAGCGGGGACCTAAATTCACTTGGCAGCGTGAGGATTCAATGAAACAGAAGTACCCCCATCTTTTTCCAAATCCATGACTTGTGATCTATTTTTGAATTACGGGACGAAATTCCCTCTAATGGGGGGATGATGTGACAACCCGAAACTTTTATTCTTTAAAGATTAGTCAATTCTATCAATATTAAACTTGATTATGTTACCTTTTAACACCGTTTAAGGGTTCGTTTAAGTGTTCTAAGCTTGAGTACAGCCGTGAATGAGATTAGGAATGCGTCAACAAGTCGTATAGGGACAAAACCGGGCCATACACCCTCTTGGGAGATGTGTACGGCCGCACACCCCCCCCCAGCTGCACACTCACCTCTATATATAAGGGGAGTCCCCTTCATTCATTCTTTTCCCTCTTTGGTTGCACTCTACTTTCTCTCTCTAGAATCTTCATCCAAGAACACTCCAAAAGCCTAAAAAACGTGAAGTATTCCAACATCTAACTTGATATACTTGTAAGACATCTTGATCTAAGCCTAAATTCAACATGTTCTTCATTCTTTGAAGTTGTACGGCCGCACACCTTCATAAGGTGGCCGTACACACCTAAAAGACTCTCCAAAGTGAGAGTTTGGCCCTCATCTAGTAGCTTGGACTTGGTATTAACCTTAAATCACCTAAAAAATCGATATTTTGGATTTAGATGAAGAGTGTACGACCGCACACCCCATTGTACGGCTGCACACACACTCTGTACGGCCGCACACAAGCTCTGTACGGCCGCACACACACTCTTATGGCCTTACACCCATTTTAGGGTGGCCATACACCTCCCTCGTTCGGTCATTTATGGTTCTGGCACTTAGTTCAAGTATTTCCAGGTCTTTAGAGTGGTTTCCCGTCATGTTAGTCATGGAATGCCATAATCTAATACATATATGTGTTACTATATGTTAATAGGATCCACTTGCATACGAAACATCAGTTGACACTCAGCACTCGTACCAATAGTACATTCAGATCCTACGTTAAACTGTGAGTTCATACCCCTATGCTTTTATAGTTTTTTAAACGTTTTCAGGGGGATACAAGCCAAACATAAAGGTTTTCACAACTTAAAAACTGATGCAATTACAACAACTTTTACGTTAAACATTTAGATACTTTATCCCTTTTGTAATATGCGGAGCATAAGGGACGTTTTCTAAACATAATTACATAGCTTTCAGAATAGCACATGGACACAACATACCAGTCAAACTATAATAGGTATAGTTTGGGGAAATTCAATTCCGGTTTTATTGATTCAAACTGCGTACAAGGTCAAACATATAAACTAATACAAGTTTAGTTTATCCATTACTACATATAGAAAGCAAGAGTATCTTATCAAATAATTATTTTGTGTATAATTATTTACTCTACAACGTATACAACGATTGCGATTTTGAACTCGAGAACAACCGAACTACATGTAAACTAGTTAATATTAGATCGTGAGACCTATCTTCGTTATGCCCTTCGGGGTACCAATAAATCCTCACTGTTAGTATAACCAGAGTCTCCTAGAGGGAGAGCGTGGAATTTATGAATAGATCTATTCGGGACTGACAATCCCACACCTGAACTGTTAGCTACAGTTAGGCGGGCAAGCCTGGGGTGACAAATTTTGTAAATCATACGACGCCTGAAGAAACGTCAAGGAGGTTAATCGGTCATATTAGTATGGTTATACGAACTCATAATAGTATAAACTAACCTTTGTTTATGGGATTTCTTTTTCCATAGTTTTATTTTAATTAATAAAACTACCTATCTACTTACTGGAGGGCATTCTAGGGACACAATCTTTGATTTTATTTTAAGTAATAAAACTACCTCGCTTACTGGTGGTAGCTAGGGTTTCAAAACATAACATACACTACATACTGGTGGTAGCCATGGTTTTCAAATGGAATATCTTTTTCATATAGTGACAAACAAACATGTTAGAAAATAGTGGATTTTCTTGGAAAGCATGCATTGATATTTCAAAACTTGATAATAATGGTTTCACTACAAATGATATTTTACTTATAATGAAAAGAAATCATTTGTACGAATTCAGTGACTAGTTTTCAATACAAAAACATTCTTATGAACTCACCAGCTTTATGCTGATACGTTTTCAAAACCGCTTGTATTCTCAAGACAACGATAGACAGGTACCTTCGCCAGCTTTTAGAGAAGACAAAGCATTTGGGAGTCTCGTCTTTATTTTTTTTTCTTAAACTGATGTATACAAACTATGCTTTCAAACAGATGTAAATATTCATATTGTAATGTAATGGTTGTGTTTACTTTGATAGTTATGATACGATTGTTGTGATACTACGCATGACGTCACCCGCCCCCGGACGTTTCCACCGTTATTTCTGACAGTTCGGGGGTGTGACACTTCTTCACTCCAATAATCCACAAGAACACTTAAAAGCTTACCATGGTCATATACAAGCTCATGAACGAGGATTAGGGTTTGAGAGGGTTTATGGACTGAGGATGGTGGCCAGGAATAAGGCCATCTCATTCTTTGTATAGAGACACTCCTCGTAATTAGGGTGTTCCTTCTATGCCTAGTACGCCCAGCATACTAGGTGGCTCCACTTGAAAGTGACGCACATGAGTACGCTAAGCGTACACACACGTACGCCTAGCGTACTCCGCTGCCAGCTTTTTCAATTAAAGGACTTATCTTGCCATAACTTCAAACTTCCATTGCTTCCTCGATATAACTCCGTTTCTCAATAAATCTCATATCCTCGGAAAGCTGTCGAGATGCTCTTTGCTTCCAGCAACTCATCGCAACCCCGAGACTTCCTTACGCTCGGGTTGCAACCCACAACCCTAACCTCGGACGATCCGAAACAGGATGTTATAATTCTCCCCCACTTGAATTAGATTTCGCCCTCGAAATTGCTCTTACCAACACATAGATCGAGCCCAAAATTCCGAGAAGTAACCCGAAGGACCTCATGTCACATTACAATCACTTCCCAAGACACGTGATCCCAACAGGGACTCCCGAACCAAAGAAGGACAAACCCATATGCCGCTGCGATACTCAAAATGACTCTCCAGAGCTTGAAAACTCTAGTGGTCTGCCTCCCTGTCAGACCACCCTCTCAAAATATCATCTTGTTATCCGGTCATCGAATAATAGACTCTAAGAACACTCTAGAAACTCTGATTCTCTAATCGACCCCGGTCGAACTCTAAAGGAATGGAAAGATCATATCCCACCAAGGACCCACCGCCTGAGATGCTACCAAAACTCTTTTGAAGGAATGATCCTCAACTCCCATAATCATCAATTCCAGTTCCTCTCAAATGTACCTTCTGACACTGAGCACCAGGTCAACTCCCGACCCGACGGTTGGACCTTCAAGGCTACTCATGTCTTGTCGAACCAGCCATTCTATATAACTCCCTTTCACACTAGTTATCTCAGCCCTTCATGTGACACGCAAAGTCACGAAGTTCCCCTTACCTCAAGCAAACACTACAATCCCCTCCGGGATTCACCTCATTCCCGACCTCGGTCGTCTACTACTTACTAGATCCAAGTGTCTCGTGGTCCTTCCCAAACCAACGAACTAGCTCACTGAAAACTCAAACATTAGACGGAAACATCTCTCTCTTAGAATAATATCCACCCGAGGTCTCGACCTGCTCGTCCTCCGCCCAGATAGAACCAAACTCACCCACCAAAGTCTGTTCCGACACATAATTGGGACCACTCTTCCCCTATCTAGCACTCAACTCATGACCCATGTACCATGATTATGTGCATGCATTACACCTCGATCCGTCTGATCCACGACCACCCCTTTTTAAGTCAAAACACAACTGTTTTCGACCACTTCCGAGTTCCCAGTCTCGCCCTTGGTTCGGCCCCCGGTTCCTCACATACTCTTCTGGTAAGGCTACCCATGCCTAAAACCGCTCTGCATAAATCCTGACTAATAAGGTTGTGGCTCCCCGTAGTCCCATGGCACTCTCTCATTGCCTCGCAAATGCTACAGCCCTCCGCAGTCTTGCAATACTCTTTCTCTCTCTTGGTGACTCATGAATGCTACGGCTCCCCGTAGTTACACGATACTCTCTCTCTAACTCATGTATGTTACGACTCCCCGCAATCATACGATACCCTCCCTCTAACTCATGTATGCTACGGCTCCCCGCAGTCATACGATACTCTCCCTCTAACTCATGTATGCTACGGCTCCCTACAATCATATGATACTCTCCCTCTAACTCATGTATGATGCGGCTCCCCGCAGTCATACGATATTTTCTCTTTAACTTACGTATGCTACGGCTCCCCACAGTCACACGATACTCTCTTATTACCCCCTATTCTCATTCTCAAGTCGTCACTACACTGGGTCCACTATCAATTACTCCACGGTCCAACATAGGTAGGTACACTCACCCACCCATGTTAAGCATCACTACTCCAGGCGACAACCGTCGTGACAAACACTTTCTCTTGCTGCAATTCACATAATTGGATAATCATGTTTGATGGCAATTAGCTGAAGGGTCCCACCGGAAGAATGGCCCCTAGGTTCTCCACTTGCCATCTCACAAACTTAAGTCTCAAATAATCCTAAAAGTCTAGGGCATCATACTCAGATACCCCGGTTCGCTATCACAGAGCCTCAGGATGTCTCGTCTCCTCCACAGATCTTCCACTCACGGCACCATACTCGGATACCGCAACATACCCTCTCAGATCCTCATAATTACTTACCTCGACCGCTGATCTCCCACTCAACTTGAAATCCTCAAATTACTCCCATTTCCCAAATTGCAACATGGAGGAATCGTCAACGACTGAAAACACGTTGACAATATCCAAAGCTCCATCCTCTACTGATCACCACTCATAAAAAAAACTACTGATACCGACTCTGAAATTGGTTGACAATTCAACTGCTGCCCCTCCTAGAGTATAGATCACAATCTATACCAATACCTACAATTCTCAATAAATGAACTTTGAACTCAGCGACCCAGCCGCCTCGGACTCAACATTTGCAACCCAAAAGAAATCCCTGGCCACAATAAATTCTATGACTAACGACCACCTATCGTGGATTCACTCATCCTTTCATAAGCACATACACATACATCATCCCACCTTGTACCTTGCCTCATACACCAATAAACCAAGTCTCATGTGTCCGTACTGCAGATCTCCATAACCAGTTTTTGAACCGTACTCGAACGGATCACAGATCCTCCCAATAAAATACCCAGTTCTCCCCCACTCAGGGTTCGAACCATCACCAACTGGCATACCAACAATCTACTCCATAAACTGTTTCACCGGGTGCGTCACACTTGGCTCTTGGAATGTACCATGTAATCACATCAATGATATTCCCGACGGAAACCAAGCTACTCCAAATATCTCATAAATAGTGAAAAATCTCGGAATCCTCTCAACGTGACCGCCTCTAGTCATCTCGAAGCCTTAGACCGACCCACCGCTGGATACCCCAACTGTTCCGAAACAGTCCTGACTCTCCATTTGGAAACAATGTGTTATCACGCACCTTGTACTTGATTCCTCGACCAGCCTCTCATCGCAGAAATCATCATGGAAGCGAGAGACCTTACTCTCACAGTCGATGCACACATAGACAACGAGGGCCACCGCCCCAGTATACTTCCCTTTATCACTTGAAACCGCTGCTTGAAGCATGCCTGACTCGGCTAAGGCATCTCTCTGTCCCTATCTCAGTCTCCACTAATATCCCTCTCGTGGTATAATGAATACTTAGCAGCAGACATACTGCCCAAATACTCTGGTGAAAAGGTTGCAACCCGATGCTACCCCACGGGGTTTACCTCCAACTCAGAAACCAGAAGCTTAATATCTCGTTTTGTTTTTCCCAGGAAACAGGAACAATGCAACTCTTGTCACAGAAAGTGACATCTCAACCATCGTCCGGTTGCTCAACCCGGACCGCGATTTTCGTAAGGTCTCATCTCTACTCATCCATGTGTCTTGTAAATCCAACTGACATCTCACCATTGAAAATCTCTTAAAACTAACTCGATTTCCCTCTCTGGGTATGCTCCATTAAAACTAGATCGACATGGCCCTCTGGCCCCATATTCTATCACATCTATCCTCAGATTAATCAACCACAACGGGACAACTGGTAAAACCAGAAGCTCTAACCACCACGAATCATGGTACCCAAACCATGTGATCATCTCTCAATCTGTTATGAATCATGGTACCAGAACCATGTTATTTCCTCTCAATCTGCTACTTAGAACCTCTGGTATTCTCCCTGTTTCGAGTACGGGTCGTCTGCTTTCAGTAGTATGGGCCCATACTACCTGCCACATCTACCCGTACTTTCCACATGGATCGTCCCAGAATTTCTAAGTAGCTCCTCAACCTTCTCGACCACCAATCCTGCGAAATCTGGTCGCTTCCCAACGACTACTCTCCTCTATCAGCGTACTCATCTGACAAAGGCCACTCCTTAGGCTCTTCCATGGTTCCCTTACTTCTCTTCCACCAGCTGCTGAAGAACTCCTTGTGATGACAGTCATCTACCTCCTGAATATCGTCATATTCACTTAGTAGCTGACTCCCATCATCAAGAGTTCCCCAAAGCATGAGGCAAGCAACATTCTGGAATCGAATAATCTCTACCAACACGTAAAACCACTCTAGGTTACCACTCCACTTGCTCTACTCACACCCAAAAGGTATCACCATACTCAAGCAGCTCTACCCCACGCGGTGTCTATCTACTCTCTTGGTAGGCTCATCCACCGCTCAACTAGGTATCTCTCCTAGATTACTCCTCTGCTCATCTTGGTATATCTACTAGATTAATCCTCTACTCAAAGCTCTCTCTCTCTCTAAAAGATTCCTACTGGATACTCTTACTCCGCACATACTCATAGCACATCACATATAGCAAAATTCCTAGGCTAAGGCATCACAAATCAAGCAACTCTAGCCCTAAGATATGAAATACCTAGCCTATCTTCTAACATGTATCACTAATATCTCAATAATAACGCATAACAAAAATAAGTAAGGGTATTTTGAGAAATCACCGTTCGGGCTCTGGCTGATTTTACACACTACTCCTTCTCGTTTTTCTCTTGGAAACTCTTTCTCGTTTTAGAAAAATCATTTCTTTTGAAATTTTTTCTCAAATCCTCAGATTGAGTCCAAATATACCTGAAGGTGCATCTGAATCCCTCAAACCAAGGCTCTGATACCAACTTGTAACACCATAAATTTTTAAACAATTTTTTATTTCATTTTAAAAATCACATAATTCTCATAACATAGTTCCCTTAAATCTCATTTATTTAATTTACAATGCAACTCCATAATTGTTTAATTAATACTACAAGATCCTCAAAACATAACTCTTCCTCTGGTGTGTACAATTGAACTGGCACCCTCCCACGATGCTGAGAAGAACCTCAAACACATATCACATAACATTGTAAACACGAAGCTTAGTGAGTTCCTCAAAATACCACACACACAGCTCATTAGTCACTCTAGGCCATAACTCTGTAAGACCCTTCGGTCAATATCTTAGTGGGACACTCCGGTCCCATAACTCGGGTGGACCCTTCGGTCCTAACTCAGTAAGCACATAATATTACACAACATAAATCACATAGACATAATGAAGGATATCACAGTACTCGATATAAACACATAAGACATCTCAGTCACACAAGGATACCACTCATGGTAAGTATATTGATAAGACCACCTCGGATGATGAACAACCTCTATAAACGCTGCTGCTACGCACCGACCACTAACTCTATGCCAAACCCACAATTATCCCAATTAGAAACTAAGCCCAAACTCTCACTCATTAGGTCTAAAGGTAGTCCACTAACTAGCCCATCAATGACCTAAAACCCATTGGCCCTACCAAGGCCCAATAATACATAGGCTCTCCCAAGGCCCAATCCTCAATCTAAACGAAAGGCCCATCCTAAGGGCCCAAAACACAATATAATATTTCTCTATTCAAAGTCCCTAACACACAAGCCCAAACATCCAAGCCCAACCCTCAAGGCCCAAAATGCGACTTAGCCCAGAATTCCACAGTGAGGTTACGCGGGGCATACCTCCCTTGGTACGCTCAGCGTACTCATGCATGCATGAAATTGATCGTGGATACCAACCCAGTACGTGGGGCGTACTGGATCTTACGCTAGGTGTACACTCGGTTTTTGCTTAGCCCATTCTCTTGGTCTTAACCCGTTAATACCTTTTCTCTTTTCTCATATCTGGACTCCATTATAGCTCTTACTCCATAAAGTCAGTGACTTTAAGCCTTTGCATGGTTGATAAGGTCACAAACACACAAAACTCTTACTCTCTTTACTCAAAATGCTCATATCTCTTACATGGTCTGATTCTCACGATCAAGACCTCATTTTTATGGGTCCTCTCCACTAGAAACACTTAGAAGGACAGTTATTGAGCTCTGGAGTGCAACAACTCATAAGGCCTCAAGCTTTGGGACCAAAAACCCTAAAATGGACCATATCATGCACAAAACAAAAAGGATGGGAAAGCTTTGAGCTTTATACCTTCAAATGATGTTCCAACCACAGAAAAGCTCAGATCCAAAGCCTGGGCTCCAAGTTTATTCTCTTCCATGCTCCTTCTTCACTCTAATAATCCCACAAGAACACTTAAAAGCTCACCATGGTCATATACAAGCTCTAGATCGAGGATTAGGGTTTGAGAGGGTTAATGGACTGAGGATGGTGGCCAGGAATGAGATGATCTCATTCTTTATATAGGGAAAATCCTCACAATTAGTGTTTTCCTTCTGTTCCTAGTACGCCTAGTGTACTAGGTGGCTCCGCTTGAAAGTCACGCACATGAGTACGCTAAGCGTACACACATGTACGCCCAGCGTACTCCACTGCCACCTTTTTCAATTAAAGGACTTATCCTGCCATAAATTCAAACTTCCATTGCTTCCTCGATATAACTTCGTTTCTCAATAAATCTCATATCCTCGGAAAGGTGTCAAGATGCTCTATGCTTCCAGCAACTCGTCGTAACCCCGAGACTTCCTCATGCCCGGGTTGCAGCCCACAACCCTAATCTCGGATGATCTGAAACAGGATGTTACATCCCAATCCTCTGAAGAACTTTAAATGGTCCAACAAACCTTGGACTCAACTTTCCATTTATACCAAATCTTATAAGTCCTTTCCACGGTGAGACTTTAAGTAAAACCGAATCTCCAAATTCTAATGTTATCGGTTACCTTTTCTTGTCAGCATATCTCTTTTGACGATCTTGAGCTACTAACATCCTTTCTCTAATCACTTTTAACATTTCAGAAGTCTGATGGACTATCTCAGGTCCCATAAAATGCTTTTCTCCAGCTTCCAGTCAACATGACGGCGTTTGATATTTTTGTTGTGACAACCCGAAATTTCCATCTTGTAATGTCAATCAATTCAATCAAAAGTTAGACTCATTTCTGCTATCTTTTGGCGTTGTTAAGGGCCTGTTTGAGTGTTCTAAGCCTAGTGTATTCAAGGTGTGTGAGTAGGGAAGTGTTAACTTAAGTTAGTCGAGTTGAAATCATGTCGGAAACTACATCACAAGGAGTTTACGGCCGCAAACTTAGGTTTACGGCCGTAAACTCCAAGCTGGCCGTTAACCCCTTCCCTTAAGTATCAATTTTCTTCATTTCTTCCTCATTCCTCACACCTTCAAGGCTGAAACTCGAATTCTCTCTAAACTATCATCAAGAACACTTCCATTGTTCTTTAAAGTGGTGAGTATTTCCTTCATTATGAGTTAATATCTTTCACATTCAAGTGAAACCCTTCGATTTCATCCATAAATCCAACTCTTTTGAATAGATCTTCAAATCTTCATCCATTTCACCAAGAACACACACTTTCTCTAGGAGGCTGAAAACCCCTAGAAGCCTCCAAAATCGTAAGTTCTCTTTCTATGGTCTTGTTATCTATTAGAATCACTAGACTTACAACCTCGAAACTGATAGGTTTTAGGCATAAGAACAATCCTATGTGCTCATACAAACCCTAATGCTTGGATCTAGGTTTCTCTATTGTACATGCTTTGAATCCAAGACTAATAAACTTAGATCTAACATATTATAAACTGAATTAGGGTTTATAGAATTACCTTTGATTGTTATATAGCAATAACAATCAATTCCTTGCTTGGATTGGCCTTAGAAATCTTAGTGCCTCAAGTGCTGCACCTCTAATGGAGTCACAAACACCTTATGCAACTTGGATGAAGAGGAGAAGAAAGGAGGTTGCCCAAAAAACGACTAGAAACCCTAGAGAATCAGTTTTCCACGTTTTGGGAGCCTAAGGGGTCCTTTATATACTTGTGTGGGCTGCTAGGGTTTCAGTCAAAACCTTAATGGACAGCTTAAACTCTAAGCAGCCCATGGAACCTTCTGGATAAAGACCATGGACGAAAATATGATGGGCTTCCATCATAATTTCGTTCACCCCTTATTCCTTTAGCATTCCTTAGCCCAATAACTCAATTATCCAATAATTGCAATCCAGTCCCCTAAATTTAATTAATCTCTTTTAGCCACAAAATTAATTATCAATTAATTCTTGACTAATATTAATTAAACAATATGATTTCTCCTTTAATATATTATTCTCATAATATATTAATAAATCACACTTAAACCTCTCTCTCCTTAATTCTTCCTACATATTGCTATGGTGAAGGCAACCCAAAAGGACCATGCTCATAATCGGGTCAAGTACATACCAAAATAGTTATGGACTTAGACACTAATCCAACAGTCTCCCACTTGGATAAGTCTAATAACTATTTTCTGTATGACTTCAGAACCTAATCAGCAATTGTAGCTTTCAAAAGCCGCTGTCAACTCTGATCTTATCAGATAGCGTGTCCTCTAGATAAGGGATTATATATTCCTCCATTCTCAAGATATCGTATAGACAAAAGACATGAATTTCAATCATTCTCTCTATACTGTTTCCCGACTTCCGATTTATGACGACTGATAACAGACTACAATTGAACACATCAACTTAGTCCCAGCTTGGCCAAGCGCTTAGGTGTCATCACTAAATCATCGAGAGGCCCACAGATATCGCTTTTATCCCACTTTGGATGAAAGGAATGGATAAACTTCGACTCAAATGCTCGCTTGAATTTACTGATCGAATCACACACAACAATAAGTTTTATAACACCAAGTTACTGGTGCGTTTACTTGTTATCAATGTGCAACCGACCAACAAATAAC
Source organism: Lactuca serriola (assembly GCF_051521515.1). NCBI lineage: Eukaryota > Viridiplantae > Streptophyta > Magnoliopsida > Asterales > Asteraceae > Lactuca > Lactuca serriola. The sequence continues at coordinate 96,186,985 of NC_136409.1, forward strand.
AACTCACACTTCTCGGTTTCAAGAATATACAATATTATCGTCTCATTAATCACTCGTGATAAAACCATGAAGTGATCCAAGTGAGCGTGGGTTTAGTCCAATACTCTAATCTTATCAAAGCACTCATGAACTCTGCAGCAAACTTGTGCTATGTCTAAACCTTTCAGACAATCTACAGACTCTTCATGACAGTCTTCCTTTATACTTACTTCCAACGTATGACCGACTGTGGATGTTTGAATAACCTAGTTATTCTGGAAGTCAAAACATGCAAATTGAAACATAACAATAATACTTAATCCTATATGGCCTCAAACTTGTGAGAGTAAATAAAACACTTCTATTTAACCACCATATTGATTACTCATTAGTATCGTTTACTGTTTCAGAAAATCAACTTATTACTCAAATTACAACAATAGTTATCCCATGCATAAAGCATGCACACTATGTTTCCTATGGTCCTTACTTTGTGAAATAGATTAATTGAAAAACCTTTTCAATGATGCTCATTTCACAATTCCCAATCCTTATCATTAGTGTAAGAACACAAGGTTCTTTGCTACTATTAGAATATGCTAGATTCTAACATCTTATGCAACGATCCTTTCATAAAGTCATAGCACAAAAGTCACCAAGACTTGGCTAATGAAATTTTGAAGTACTCTATCGGACATTGTTACAAGACAATTCCATAGACGTGAAGTCTCACATTCAAAGTACATTCATTTGAACATCCTTCCTGCATAAAAGTTTCTAATCTAGGCATAGAATCTCAATATCCAACTCCCAATATGGAAACATTTCCACATTTGCCATATGACAACTCATTCTTAATAGAATCTTATCTATTCATAATAATGTCGATATGGTCCATCCAATACCATACTTCCAACTACTCACAAGCGACCAATCCTCAGCGAACTTTGGATCATCCTTTGATAGTTGTTTAATTATTTTAGTCAAAACCAATTCTAGTCCTTTTTCCCTCTTAATGCGCTAGACATTTAGAAAATTTTAGAATGGTAAAATATTATAGCATTTGCAATCGATCCTATACCCGAAGCATATGGGACACGATGCATAATGTCTTACATAAAGATATGATACTTTACCAATCTTTTGCCATAATATTTTATGTGTCATGTTCTCACAATTTGAACTATGAAGAGGGATGCCGTAATCATAATCGAAATTTGAGAACACACAATGTATCCTTTGACCGAAAATATTAAAATTTCTCAATCTAAGCTTTAGATATTGAAACGAAGTATAATATTCTTTCCCTTAATTATAGCAAAACAACTTTTCAACCCATTCAACTTTGCAAATTGAATCTTTGTTTTTCTATAATTAATATTGCTAACTTGCAATACTTGCCATAATAATCATACAATCATAACACTTATGCTCCCACTATCATGATGATTATTTCCATATAAGCATAACACTTATGCTCCCACTAGCTTTGACATGTATTCAGAAAACAAATGAACTTCCAGAAAAACATGCCTATTGAATTTCTGAGATTCATATTTCTAATATCAGATGCTTCGATAAGCCTTTATCTAAGCTTCTTAAACTTATACACCTTTGCCTTAGATAGCCCATATGTGTGCTTAAAGAATTCAGAACTTATGTTACTAAGTTCCAAATGTTGAAACTAATTGCCAAATCTCATAATTGGAACTATGGAAAGGGATGCCGTAACCATAATCGAATTTTAAGAATACAATTTTCACAATCGCTATCTTCTTAAAATCTCTTTTAATGAAAGCATTTCCTCACAGTCATTTCCATGAAGGAGGGAATCGTATTACACTTAGATTTTATGGTGTATGAGTTCCTATCCATGTGAATTTTCCAAAACCAAGGTTTGCGACAAATCCAAACTCATATGGACTGAACTTTCATAATCTTGATATCTTGACTTATGGTAACACGAGTGCCCACCATGTCTTCCAAGTAGTTTAGTAACTTGTCCTTACATATCAATGTACTTTCGATCGACTAAGGCTCTAGTATGCATTCAAATGAGAACTCATAGAACTCACATACGCAATTAACTCAATTGGAATGGCACAAAAACAAAATAATGTCAGCACGGTAGGTTGCAAACCTCAAGTTGTGTGCTAGTGATGATCGATAAGGTATATTCTTGATTTGTTCTTGAAACCTTTCAAGACCATTAAGACTGCCACTGACTCCTTGACATATAAGATTCTCTTGTCAAGAAACATTTCTTGAAAAAGCAAATATTCAAGAGTTAGTGTAGTTCTTATCAAGACAAAACACTTCACAAATTGGTCCTAGTTGGTCTTTGTCTTATCCAAGACATCACAACTTACCAATTTCTAATGTGCAAGAATAAGAAAACTTTTCCAAATTCCACATTTGATGAGTGTTATAAACCTACTTAAGACTTGTCACTCAATGTCACAATCTTGGAGTATGAATCTAAGACTTGATATTGGAACGAAGTATGATTGACTCTTTGATTTAACCATTTCTACAATTCTCGATTCCTCTTCTTAGACATGCAAATGCACTAAGACTCACTTAGAGGATCAATTGAGATATGGTTCTTAATCATTAAGACTTCATCATAAAACACAATAAAAGGTACTCTCCCTTCTTCTTAGAATGGAGAAACTTTTATCTTTCTGCCTTCTTGATTCTTCTTATTCGTTCTGCTATTGATTGAAACTATTTCAGTTAACTCAGAATTATACTCAATCTTATAAGTATAACCATAAATCATGACAAATATCTTTGTCACTCTTGTGGTAGACTTGATCAACGTATGACCTAGTGTCCTTCAATTGACATTTTGTCAAAGAATTAGTCTAAATTTCCCAAATGTGAATGTTTTTCATTCATCATACAATACACGTTGCATGATTCCAAGTTTCTGTCCAATTGAAACTTGGGTGATGAGAAACTCTCCCTATTTGGTAAACTTTTGATATCTCCACAAATAACATAATTAAGAATCAAATCCATTCTTGCTAATAATAGAAACATTCAAACATAAATTTTTTCATACATGCCATCGCAAGGATAAATAAATAAGATAAAATGAAAATTCATTTTATTGCAGAAAAAAATTTGTCCTTACAATGCAATTCAATTGAAAAACTATGTTATTACATATTTCTTAACAATCTATTCTAACTCCAAGTAGTAGCTCAAGAATCCATTCTTCAAGTAATGCGATCGAAATCCATTTCTTCATGATTAGATTCAGCTCACTTCTTCCCTCAAGCTTCCTCTCTTTTCTTCGATCCTACAAAACATCAAAATGTAATCTTATCACATCATGTATTAAGAATCTAGAATAGGAACTCAAAAGAGTTAGATAATGGATTTTACCTGAAGCAGAGCCATACGTCTTGACTCTCCCATCTCTTAGATCTCTCAGGTAGTTAGGGCAGCTTCATCTCCAATGCCCCTTCTCTTGGCAATAAACGCAAATGGAATCTTTTGGCACAACACATCGGACAATCACAGACTTAGTTCTTTCTGCACTTCCAATGTTGCCAGTGTCCATTGAAGTTTGGGAGTTTGATTCACCAGACAAGTTTGCTTGACCAGCACGCCAAATCATTGCTGATTCAGTAGCTATAAGCAAATAGGTGAGATTAATGAGGGTCACGTCGTGATCCATCATATAGTACTCTCTAACGAACTCACTATATGATTCAGGAAGTGACTGAAGAACCCAGTCAGCAGCCAACTCGCTTGAAATCTCGACACCCAACATGCTTAACCTATCAATGTGTGACTTCATCTCTAAGACGTGTGCACACACAGGTTTCCCATCTTCGTGTTTACTTGCCAAAAGGGCTTGAGTGAGCTTGAACTTTTCAAGCCTTTGAACTTGTGGGTCAGGGAGAACGATTGGAGGAGGTGGAGGAAGTGAAGCATGACTCTCATTTCCTTGATCATATCTCGGAACGTCATCTTCATTTGGAAAGCTTGTTCCAAAGGATTTAGGAAGACCATTGTAAGATTCAGACATCTACAAAACGGGAGAAAATTCAAGTTATGTTGATTAGAATTCTTGATGTAACACCCAAATGAAACATCAAGCTAGGATCCAACACAATATTCTACAACCTAGAAAAGGGATGCCGTAATGTAGTTGCAAAATATTTGAAGGTAGGTAAATGACGATTTACCAATTTCCACCATGAAAAACGAAAAGGAATATTAAGTTTTAAATGAATTGAAACTCCTAGATCTTTTGAGATTCATTGAACTTTTCAATGGCATGTTTAATCTCGATTATGCCCTACTATTTGTGACTGGGATGCCGAGGATCACAAACAAGGTGTGAATAACCATACGAATCACGTGGTGCACCCAATGCTACTATCACCTAATCAATGTGTCGGTTAGCCACACACGCTCCATTGATCTATGACAAACATCGAGTCACCCTTCGCTACCAATGGCATCCCCAAATTAGTGTGCCGGTTAACCACACACGCTCCACTAACGTTTGACAAGGGTACGAAGTGTAATTCTATGGATTAGCATACAATTTCACATTTTTCCTAAAGTAACTATGATTTGGGAATTTGAAAAAGCATTTAGTTACTTTGTACTTCATTATACTTATAATGGAAGGTTTCTGTCCTATCCTACCCGTTCGGCTAACGACCCTCCACTAGTCAAGAGTGCGGTGGGTAAGAGTGGATACCCATTCAATCGCCATTTTATAGGCAATTTCCTTAAACACCCCTTATAGACCAGCTTCGTGAATGAGGCCTACTAACGGTAAGACTGACTGTTTACTCATACATATATAATATTAGACTTTTAATGTTATATATAGTATAGGGTGTATTTTACACTTTTAAAATACTAGGTGGTTTAATTTAGTAAATTATACCTTTTAATTTAAATGTAAACCAAAACTTTATGGGTTTATTAAATCACTTTTAATTATACACTTTAATTAATTAATAAAACCATAAGGGTGAGATTTGAACTTTTTTTTAAATTACTAGGGTTTTAGAATTTAACATTTCAAAATTAAACTTTTAATCAACTTTTAAATCCCAAAACTTGAGGGCAAGTTTTGAGACTTTTCAAAACACAAGGGGTCAAATAACAAATAACATAAATTAAACAATTAATTTCATAATTATGTATATTTGACCTAATCTTATTTTAGTCATCAGATAATTACCAAATAACTTTAAATAATCTATATTTATCACATAAACAACCAATATTTAAAAGATTTGAAATTATCTATTGTTTTGGCATGGATAAACACTTAATTAAGATAAAATTCGGATTTTAACTTCATAAAACAAATTAAGCATCAAGTCCAAGTCAAAACAGCAACCAAAACCCGAAAATCCCTCTGTCTGACCCCTGGACTCACCGAGTCAGGGACTGGACTCGCCGAGTCAGACAGACTCGCCGAGTTTATCCACTGACTCGCCGAGTCAGGTCGGGCAGAGGCCAAAAATTCGTTTTTCAGTTAATAATTCAACATAGCATCACATACAACTGAAACCAATCAAGGCTCTGATACCACTGATGGATTTTAGGCATAAGAACAATCCTATGTGCTCATACAAACCCTAATGCTTGGATCTAGGTTTCTCTATTGTACATGCTTTGAATCCAAGACTAATAAACTTAGATCTAACATATTATAAACTTAATTAGAGTTTATAGAATTACCTTTGATTGTTATATAGCAATAACAATCAATTCCTTGCTTGGATTGGCCTTAGAAAGCTTAGTGCCTCAAGTGCTGCACCTCTAATGGAGTCACAAACACCTTATGCAACTTGGATAAAGAGGAGAAGAAAGGAGGTTGCCCAAAAATCGACTAGAAACCCTAGAGAATCAGTTGTCCACGTTTTGGGAGTCTAAGGGGTCCTTTATATACTTGTGTGGGCTGCTAGGGTTTCAGTCAAAACCCTAATGGACAGCTTAAACTCTAAGCAACCCATGGAACCTTCTGGATAACGACCATGGACAAAAATATGATGGGCTTCCATCATAATTTCGTTCACCCCTTATTCCTTTAGCATTCCTTAGCCCAATAACTCAATTATCCAATAATTGCAGTCCAGTCCCCTAAATTTAATTAATCTCTTTTAGCCACAAAATTAATTATCAATTAAATCTTGACTAATATTAACTAAACAATATGATTTCTCCTTTAATATATTATTCTCATAATATATTAATAAATCACACTTAAACCTCTCTCTCCTTAATTCATCCTATATATTGCTATGGTGAAGGCAACCCAAAAGGACCATGCTCATAATCGGGTCAAGTACATACCAAAATAGTTATGGACTTAGACACTAATCCAACAGAAACAACCATTTTATGCATGGTCTTCAAGAGTTTACGGCTGTAAACTCTTCTTATCGCCGTAAACCCTTCAAAAGTTCATAGTTTGGCCGTAAACCCTTCTTGGGTTACCAGATGAGACTATGAACACTTCTTAGATGCAAGTTAGGACCAAAAACCCTTCGTAAGATCAAGCATTTACCGCCGTAAGCAAACCCAGTGTCGTAAACACTCATAAGTGTGGCCGTAAACTCCCTTTTATCAATCATATGTGATTGATACACTCCATTGTGAGTGATTTATAGCTCCTAAGGGTGTTTCCCATATATGATTAGTTCTTATGTACACTAATTGTACACATATATGTGTTATTATACGTTTATTACGATCTGTTTGTGCTCGGGATTCCACTGGGCATACTTAGCAGCCTAAATCAATCTTTCAGTAGAACCACTTACTACAGGTGAGTTCATACCCCTGCAACCAACCTTTTACTTGTTTTTAAAATTCTTTTAGGGGGGGTACAAGTAGAAACACAATTGAATTGTGTTCAGTTATACATTGAATTCTTGCAAACATAAGAACCTCACTGCTCTTAATCACTATTAAACTTCATTTCAAGACCCTTTTTAAATTTCTTATAAAACTCTTTACATTCAAAACCATATTCATATAGATATTTAAGTATAAATATGCTTCAATGGACTTAGGACTATTGTTAATAACCTTGACTCTTGTTCCTTGTCTAGTTGTGGGCTTAGGGTAGGATACACTAGTCCAACTGTCGATTAACTCATAAGTATACAAGCTAAATACCTATAGGAATATTAAATCTTGCCTTTAAAGTTATACTTAACTCAATTATACAAGTTAAGTAATTGAGTCTTTTCTATAAGTCAGTTACAAATCAACCATACTAGTAAACTATAATAGGTATAGTTTAGAGGAAGATATACATATACAAGTACAAGAAGAATACTATACATATACAAGTACAAGAAGAATTTATACAATTACAAGAACAAGAAGGAACATAAACATATACATATACATTTACAAAAAGAACGTGTACATTTACAAAAGGAACATATACATTTATAGAAGGAACATATTTATTTACAAAAGGAACTTATACATTTACAAAAGGAACGTATATGCCATAACTCGAACAAGATAACGATAATATGAGATACTACTTCATGACATATAAATACACTTGTTGTGTCACGTTTTGTAACCAGAGTCTTCTGGAGGGAGAGCGAGCATTATGTGTATAGATCTATATGGGACTGACAATCCCACACCTTGCTGCTAGCTACAGTGGGACCTATCGGTCTACGGGTAACAAATGTCACATATTCAGTTTCGACACAAGAAGGTCGTCATGTATTACATCAGTCAATCAGTATGGTTACAACCATATCACATTTTACCTTAATTTAAATAATTGGTTTTAAGGTAATAAGTGCGTCAGTAGTTGTTTTATACAATATTACTGCACACTTGCATTTTCCCATTATATTCATATAGTAATTTTCTCATATAAAAGGTAATGGGAGCTATTTTCAAGTTAAAGATAGTTATAAACTGGGGAAAACATACATTTCTACAAATGAACAAACACACACAAAACAATCGGGTTTTGGTAGAAGACTACTTTTCATTTTAGTAGAAAATATAGGATTTTCTAGGAATCATACAAATAGTTTTCATCAAACACTTACAAACATTTTCATCAAGCTAATACAAACATTTGACACTAAAATACTTATGAACTCACCAACTTATATGCTGATCAACTCTTTCAAAATAACTTGTATCCTCAGGTCACTAGTAGACAGGTACAGATGGCCAGATTTTGCGAAAACAGAGCTCATTCAAGACCCGTCCTATTATTTTTGTTATACATTCATTTTTGGTGTCATTTAAACTTTACGAGAACACACATATTAACTGTTACTATTAATACAATGGATGTTGTTGCTTGATTTATTATTGTACATTGTTATGATACTATACATGACGTCCTCCGCCCTAGAACGTTTCTGCCGTTCCGGTTTTGGGGTGTGACAGATTGGTATCAGAGCATTGTTTATAGTGAACTAAGTATATCAACCCATAAAATATATACAACTATAAATACAATGGGATTAAAATACTCTGACCAAGAGTTATACTTTTCAAATAATAAAATATTTAACTAAAGTATACACACATACACTCATATAGAATATAACAAATGTATTGTGATTGTTGAACAGCAAAAGAAGACTTGGGGATGTATGGTCAGTTGTGGGAATGACATAGCCTGATCAACTATGTCTATCTGAGAATTGATTAGCATATGCCCGTGAATGGTTGTAGTGTTGCAACAAGTCTAAAACCTACTAACTATCCATAAAGAATCATTGAGAACATACAACGAACTTAAAATACTATAGGAGTATTTTGTGTAAATATTAACTTATGTGAGAACTAAAGACTCTTGTTAGTAGGTCTATAATTATGAACTGGATACGCAAAAGTTATATATAAATTAGATGTTATAGACTCAGAATCTATGACTTTCGCTTTACTTCCTGTTCCTTGTTTGGTTGTGGACTTAGAGTTGGGTCATTTATTCGAAGGCCTATCCCGTCACAATTTATATATGATTGGTACACACTACATAATAATAGAAGTAATTGATGAGAATCACTCCCCTATAAGTATTGATAGTTTAGACGACTATTAACTATCTCTTATACCTCTTTTCTAGCGTAGATATCATGGTGGGCTTTCATCATCCTGGAGATCCGTACTTTCCCAATCATGGAAATGGGGGATGGCTCGATGAGGAGCTGGAGGAGAATCCTGAAATTCCTTTAGACGAAGACTTTGTAGAAAACTTTCCTGAAGATGTCGACTCAGAGCCTAAAGTCGAGAACCTACCTCTAGCGGCCCCAGTGCTAAACCCTAACCCCCGACCTGAATTCCATGGCCCAACGGCTCAGTGGGCAGATAGCTTGGGTAGATGTAGCTTCGAGCAAGGTCAACCCTTCCCATACAATGGAGACCGTTGCTTCTACAACCTGAGCGAGGGAGGTTCCGGAGACAGAATTCTTCCCATCCTGGTTCGTCGAGTGGCTCACAATGTTGAGTTGGGCATAGAAACCCTACAGCAAACTATGGAGCTTGAGGTAGACTCCACTGCCAATACGGATCGTATCCACCATCTTGAATCTACTCATGGGAGAATCCTGAGCCACAATGAGGCCCTGCAGTAGGAATTGGCTACAACTCAAGTTGAAGTCATTGAGCTCCGAGCACGTCTGACAATATACGAGAGACACCTGCTTACTATGGATCGTCAATTGGCTGAGTTAAGGATTCGTCCGAGGGGTGCCCGTCATTAGTAGAAGATGCTAGACTCGCCTTTTTCTTTTGGTTTAAAGGACTAGCCTTCGTAGATGCTTTAAGTAGCACTCTTTTATGTAAATATTCTTGTCTAGCAAGAACTATTTCCCAAGAACTTTATGATGTCATATTTTCCCTCTGTTGGTATGATGTAGACCTACTCTTATGTCAAATTTTCTAACTCTATGTAGTTCGATACCAACTTTAATGACAGATATTGTTCCCATTAGCGATCTCCCCTATCAAACTCTAATCTAACTCAATACTATTCCTCTTGATAACTCTATGGAACTCTTACCATCGTTTCATCTCTTACAGCTAAAAGATGTCGCCTCGTAAACGTCCAAGAAGAAACCCTCCACTAACTCCACCTCCACCGCAGTTCAATGCGGTAATGTTTAAAGTTGTCGTGACTGTGGCCATAACCGTCGCCATGACATAGATGAATTCTGGTGGTACCAGTGGAGCGGGAACAGGTACCCACTCGAACCAAGGTGATAGTCATGCACGTCCAAAGGAGTGAACCGACAAGGACTTCACCAACGGCAAACCCAGAACCTTCAATGGGACTGGAGGAGTCCTTACTTTATCACAATGGATCAAAAAGACTGAATCGATCTTTGAGATCTGCTCCTTCCTGGAGGTTAGCAAGGTAAAATTTACTGCGTTCACCTTCTCTGAAAGAGCCCTAACATGGTGGAATGACCATGTCAATTCACTCACCCTAGTAGGGGCTAACGAAATGGGTCGGGATACGCTGAAGGACCTTATGTCAACGGAGTACTGCCCGAGGGGTGAAGTCCAGAAGCTCGAGCAAGAGCTATGGGGCCTTAAGATGAAAGGTTTCGACATAGTCGCCTATACGGCAAGATTCAGTGACTTGGTGGCCCTATGTCCAGGTATGATCCCCACAGAGAACAAGAAGACTGAAAGATACATTTGGGGGTTGGTACCTCCATTTCAGGAGAATGTCTTGGCTTCGAACCCTTTTCCATTCGACAGAGCCAAACAGTTGGCCCATAGACTCATTGACCACGAAGTCTCATCACAAATAACCACAACTACCCCTACTGTCCCAAAACCAACCAAAGCGAGTAACAACAAAACAAAGTTCTGGGATAAAAAGGAAAGCCAAACATCACAACCAACTACGAAGAAACAATAGGTTGTGGTTGTTCATGTTACAACTGTTGGATTAATGTCTAAGTCCATAACTATATTTGGTATGTACTTGACCCGACCCGGCATGGTCCACTTGGGTTGCACTTCACCGACACAATTTATATGGGTAATCTTTTGAGAATAGTATATTTATGATTTTATTAATATATTATAAGTTCTAATATATTAATATGGAATCATATTATTTAATTAGTATTGATCAAGAACTAATTTAGAATTAATTAAGTGATCAAAATGAACTAGTTAAATATGGACTCTTATACATATGTGTGTGATGGGCCAAGTTCATTTACGTTGGGCTAAGCTTTCATGCATAGTCCATGGAGTGTTTAACCCATGGATCACATGAAATGAAAGGTCATGGGTTTAACCCTAGTCTCCACGCTATACAAAGATGTCCTTGGTTGGTGAAATGGGCGCTAGTGTGGGTACACTAAGAGGGCTAGCCGATTTCACTAAAGAGAACCAAAGTATCCTTATTCTCAAGGTTATTCCAAGGTGTTTTGGTGATTTGTGATTCCACTTGAGGCTTCCACACTATTAGGGTAATCTCTTAAAGCTTGAAGACATCAAGCTACATCAAAAGGTATGTCATCTAACTAGTATTTTGTTGTATAAGAGCTTCAGAATATGCTAGTTAGGATTAAAGCCTTGGAAAGTTCTTATTTGCATGTATCATAGAGAAAACATAGATCCATGGTTTATAGGGTTGCATGTACACAATAGGAGTGTTAGAATGCTCAAAACCCATTAGTGGTATCAGAGCCTAGGCTTGTTTTCAATTATACTTGATGCAAATTGCTGAAAAATGCTGAAAAAATCGATTTTCTGGCTTTCTAGGCACTGGACTCGCCGATTCCACTGATGAACCCGCCGAGTACATGAAGAAAAATCATCCTACTCGTCGAGTAGGTTGATACACTCGACGAGTAGGAGCCCCAGACAACATATTTTCGAGTTTTTTTTGGCTAGAAATGGACTAGGAACATTACCCTAAGTTGTTTTTGAACTTATAAACTTGTTTTTGATGTGGTAATATTCATACTAATCCAATTTCAAAGATAATTGTCAATAGATTCATGTTTTGTATTAGTTTAAGTGTTATGCTAATTACATGAAAAGGTTTGATTGATTATGTGTCTTTGATCTATTTTAATCTAAGAGTTGATTCTAAATGTGTTTATGTAACTTGTCCTCAAGTTACATGAAAAGTCACATTAAAGTTTCTTAAAACTCATAAAAGTTGGCAATGGTTACAAAATGAAGACTCTTGTTCTCATTAAATGGTTTTATGACTCGATAACTTGTCCTCAAGTTATGGAGGTTCAAGAGTCACTTCATTAAGTAATAAAATGTGTAACCCTAATTAATTCCATAAGTTACAAAATAAAGAAAAAGTTACATTCTTTTAATAGTTTAAAGTCTTCCATAACTTGTCCTCAAGTTATGGAACTTGAAGAGTCTTTTAATGAAAACTACTTGTGACAACCCGAAGTTCGTTCCGTCGTCGTAACCCGATACGTCATTAAAAATTCGTCGTCTTAAATTGTTTCCGTTCGTTTCTAAATTAAGTCATTTATTTTAAGTTTGTTATTATGACTTAATAATTGCCCAAATACGTTAAAAGTCCATGGAAACGCTTCAATTTATTAATTTGAAAAATAATTGTTTTATTCCGTCAAGTTATAAAAATAACTTAATCGGGTGCGACCAAGAGCCCCGTTTAACGTCGGTATCGGGTAGAATTCCACCGTGTCCCGCACTTAGGACCTATTTAAAGCTCAAAAGACTTCATTTGAAGCCTTTCCTCTCTCTCTCTCTCACTACTCTCTCTCTAACCTCTCTCCTCAAACTCAAGATTAAGGTCCAAAAACATCAAATTTAAGCTCCAAATCACCAAGGTAACTACCCTAACTCCTAGTATAGCATCTTAGACCTTCAAATTCGAGTTCAAATCATGGAATAGGACCATATTCATGAGTTTACAGCCCTAGAACAGTCCTAGGCCGTGAACTCACATAAAATGGGTTTTGGAGCCCAAAAACCCTTCCAATCGACCTTTGGAGGTTAGATATGACTTAGGGGCTTACCAAAATGGACTTAGAACACCTTGAACTTAATTTTTGGAGATTAAACATGAGTTTACTGCCCAAGAACATGCTTGGTCCATAAACTCCATATCATGGGGAGTAAACTCATTTTGAAGTGTTAAAATGTCATTTAAACACACCAATAGCCTTGGAATAAATTCTAGAATCAACCATAAACGAATTAGAAGCCTTAAACTCAATGAAAACCTCTCCCTTAGGAGTTCACGGCCGTAAACCCCCAAGGATGGGTTCCTGGGCCGTAAACTCCTATAACATAAGAAAATGATGACCAAAATTCCATCCAAGGCTTGTAAAATGAGTTTAAATCACATGTGATTGTCCTAGCACCACCAAAACACATAAGGAATGGGTATGGGGGAGTTTACGGTCGTAAAATCCTAGTTTACTACCTTAAACTCCATTAAATGGTCCATGTGTAACTCTAATCCACTCCTATGCCCTAGAATTGATCCTAGCCAATTTTCCCAAGTCATATAAGGCCATTTAGCACCATAAAACCCTCACCCATGAGTTCACGGCTGTGAACTCATGTGGAGTTGGTCTTAGGGCCAAAAACTCCATAAGGAGTTTACTCTCGAAGAGTAAACACATTATCCCAGCCATATACGACCTTAGATGTCACCCGGGTCACTCCAAACACTTGATTTGAAGTGTTTTCGCATCTTGGAGTGTATAATCGTATCTAATTAGTGATTTAAGGTCTAATTAGATACATTTGTATATCATTTCATATTACATAGGAACCTCGCGCGTTATCAAGCCCCGAACCGACACTTCGCATCCAATCCGACACGCTTCTCGACCGGTGAGTTCATACCCCTATCCTTTTTCCGTGTTTTTTCAAATGTTTTCAGGGGGGAATACAAGCAAAAGTAAAAGGAAATCTTGTACTTAAACTTATTATTTTCAGTTCAAATGTTTTACATTATGTATACTTTTCATATCAAAAATCGTGTTAACTAATGGTTCGAATTGCAGAGTTAGCTTTCAAATTAATCATAGATTTCTTGATAAAGTGTTACAATCTATATTATATTTCATAATTTGCGAATAATTCATACTAATCATCAAATAGAACTAATACAAAAATACAACTAAGAACAGAACGAATACGAAATTATAACTAGGAATAGGGAGAATACGAAAGCATAACTAGGAACAGAACGAATAGGAAACTAAAGTAATAATGCGAAAATAATAATACAAATGCAAATGCGAATGCGAATGCAAATATGAATATGAATACGAATAGGATTAGGATTAGGAATAGGAATACGAATACGAATACAAATACGAATGCGAATACGAATACGAATACGAATACGAATAGGATTAGGATTAGGAATACGAATACAAATACGAATGCGAATACGAATGTGAATATGAATGCGAATACGAATACGAATACGAATAGGATTAGGAATAGGAATACAAATGCGAATACGAATACGAATACGAATATGATTAGGGATAGGACTAGGAATACGAATACTAATGCAAATACAAATACGAATATGAATAGGAATACAAATATAAATAAGAATACGAATACAAATATAAAATACGAAAATGAATATGATTAAGAATAAGAATATGAATACGAAGGTACGCATCTAGGTACATTCAAGTGTAACACAATTAGGATATCAGAATACCTAGCTAATATGACAAGTATAATAGATAATCAAATATTACATTGGTGTCCAATAACAAAACTTACTTTTAGGAAAATATAGGATTTTCCTGGGATAACAATTGTTCATAACCAGAATTGTGTAATAAAACAGTTAATCAAACTTTACATATAAGAAAATATAGGATTTTCTTGGATAACAATCTTTTCGGAAAACCAAAGGGAACTTGTACATTTTCAGAAAACAAACATCTTATGAACTCACCAACTTTATGTTGATTTTCAAACTGCTTGTATTCTCAGGTCCATTTTAGATAGGTACCCAGTGATCCTTTTTGGAGAAGACGGAGCGTACAGAAGACTCGTCTCTACTTTTGTCTATATATTTATATACATATGTATCATCACTTGTAACACTTTACTTTTGAACAGATTTAAATTCCAATATGTAATGTAATGGTTGTTTACTTGCTTACTATGTGTATTGGATTTGATACTCAATGAGGAGTCTGCCTCGGAAATGTTTCCGCCTTTGGTTTTCGGGGTGTGACAGATTGGTATCAGAGCCCTTGTTTATAGTGAACTGAGTATACCAAACCTTACATGGTATAAGACTATAAACACTAAAGGGCCTAAGTGCTCTGAACTAAAAGTATAGCTTAAAGTATAACTATTTTCAAAAGTATACAAGTATACCTAACCGTCAAAATCCGTAACTACAAGTAGAACAAAACATAAGTAAATGGGTGTTGTACGCTACGGTTAAACCTGGGCAGTTATGTAGTCGTGTCTAGGATCAATATAGCCTGGCCAACTATATTCATTCGAGACACGGCCAACATGTGCTTGGGTGTAACTGTGGTATGCAGCACGCCTAAAACTTACCCAATACCCAAACAACGACCCGTCTTTGCAGCGAATCATGAAATACTATGGGAGTATTTCTTGAGCCAAATCCGTTATAGAGATCCTTAGCCCAGCGTTGCTCCTCAATCATTCCTGTAGCGATAATTTATCTGTTTTGATAATTCATTCCTGCTTTATCGCTTAATAGAATTCTATATCTATCATAAAGAGATATCCCTTGTATCATATCTCTTAATTCAACTCGGAGGACTTATCACCCTCTCTTTCCTGATCTTTTTAGATCAATATGCCTCCAAGAAAGAGACCCAGCTCAAAAACCAACAACCCTCCACCTCCACCTCCTCCTCAAATCGATCTGGTAACACTTAAGGCAATCATTACTGCCGCAGTGACAGCCGCCATGTCACAAATGAACCCTGGTAGTTCAGGAGGCAGCCATTACTGCCGCAATGACAGCCGCCATGTCACAAATGAACCCTGGGTACATGTCAAAGCTAGTGGGAGCATAAGTGTTATGCTAATAATCATCATGTTAGTGGGAGCATGATAATTATGGTAAGTATTGCAAGTTAGCAATGTTAATTATAGAAAAAAAAAAGTTTCAATTCGTGAGGTTGCAGGGGTTGAAAAAGTTGTTTTGCTATAATTAAGGGAGAGGAAATTATACTTCATTTCAATTATGAAAAGCTTAGATTGAGTATATAATCATTCTAAAGAGATTATATTGAGGTTTTAATCACCTTTAGTCAAGAATATGTATATATGAATTTCATGATGGATTGGTTCAACTTAAGAAAAATTCTATATATTGCGTTCTCAAAATTCGATTATGATTACGGCATCCCTTTTCATAGTCAAATTTTGAGAATATGGAAAACAAAAAATTATTATGGCAAAAGACTGGTCTAGAACCATGTCTTTATATGAAACATCATGAATCGTGTCCCATTTACTTTGGTACAAGATCGATTACATGTGTTATAATATTTATCCTTTCTTAATTTTCCAAATGCCTTGGGGTATTAAGGGGAACAATGTCTAGAATTGGATATGAGTAAAGTGATTTAGCAATTGTCGAGGACAATCTAAGGTTTACCAAAGATTGGTTGCTCAAGGACACTTGGAAGTATACTGTTAATATTGGAAGGACCATATTGACATAGTCTGAAAAGAGGCAACTCTTGTTCAGAAGTGGTAGTCAAAATGGGAATATAGAGTTGTCTCCATAGATAGAAGCAATCTGTGTAAGATTAGAAAAAACTTAGTGCAAGAAGCATGTTTAAAGCAATGCATACTTTGAACATAAGGCTTTGTGTCCATGGAGTAGGTCTTCATTGGAATACCCTGTAATGGTTGTTGACAAGTGTTTGTGACTTTGTATACATTCATTGCAAGAGGGTAGTGCATTTAAGTTTAAAATCTAACAGATTTCGATTTGGGAGTTTGAAATTAGAATCATTGAAAGTATGGTCAATTGGTTTATTTCACAAAAGTAAGGATCATAGACAAACATAGAGTGCATACTTGGTGTATGGCAAAACTATTGTTTAGAAAAACATAGTGTACATGCTTGGAGCATGGGATAAGTAGTGTTTTAATTCAAGTATAAAGTTGATAAAACCGAAACAATGAATAATGAGTAATCAGTATGGTGATAAATAGAAAGTGTTTTATTTATATTCATAGGTTTTGATACCATATTAGATTCATTTGTTCTTGTGTTTCACTTTGCATGTTTTGACTTCCATAATAACTAGGTTATTCATCCGGAATGACTAAGTTATTCAAACCATCCATAGTCGGTCATATGTTGGAAGTAGATATGAATCAAGACTGTCATGGGTTGGCTTGTAGAGGTCCAAGTTGGCGGACAAAGTTGTGCTACAACACTCATGAGTGCTCATAAGTTCTGAGTATTGGATTCAACCCACGCTCATTTGAATCACTTCATGGATTTTATCATGAGTGATCATGAGACGATAATATCTTATATTCTTCAAACCTAGAGATATGAGTTGTTATTATGAGTTGATAGTACATTGATTGCACGAAAACGCATTGGTAACTCGATGTTATAAAACGTGCCTTTGTGTATGATTCAACAAGTAGCAGAACAAGCCATATGAGTCGAAGTTTATCCATTCCTTTTACCTTCAGGATAAAAGCGATATCTGTGGGCCCCTCGATGACTTAATGATGACACATGTGAGTGCTTGGCCAAGCCAGGACTGATTTGATTTGTTCAATCAGTCAGTCCTCATGAATCGGAAATCAGGAAACAACAAATGGACTGAGAGAATGATTATAATCCATGTCTCAGTCCATATGATATCTAGAATGGAGGAATATATGATCCCTTATCTAATGGACAAGTCATTTACAAGTTCAGAGTTTGATAGCGGCTTTAAGAGCTACGATTGCCAGTTAGGTTTTGAAGTCGTACTCAATAATAGTTTTAGACTTATCCAAGTAGGAGACTGTTGGATTAATGTCTAAGTCCATAACTATATTCGGTATGTACTTGACCCGACCCGGCATGGTCCATTTGGGTTGCACTTCACCGACACAATTTATATGGATAATCTTTTGAGAATAGTATATTTATGATTATATTAATATATTATAAGTTCTAATATATTAATATGGAATCATATTATTTAATTAGTATTGATCAAGAATTAATTTAGTATTAATTAATTAAGTGATCAAAATGAACTAATTAAATATGGACTCTTATACATATATATATATATATATATATATATATATGTGTGTGTGTGTGTGTGTGTGATGGGCCAAGTTCATTTAGGTTGGGCTAAGATTTCATGGATAGTCCATGGACTGTTTAACCCATGGATCATATGAAATGAAAGGTCATGGGTTTAAACCTAGTCTCCACACTATATAAAGATGTCCTTGGTTGGTGAAATGGGCACTAGTGTGGGTACACTAAGAGGGCTAACCGATTTCACTAGAGAGAACCAAAGTATCCTTATTCTCAAGGTTATTCCAAGGTGTTTTGGTGATTTGTGATTCCACTTGAGGGTTCCACACTATTGGGGCTAAGCTCTTAAAGCTTGAATACATCAAGCTACATCAAAAGGTATGTCATCTAACTAGTACTTTGTAGTATAAGAGCTTCATAATATGCTAGTTAGGATTAAAGCCTTGGAAAGTTCTTATTTGCATGTATCATAGAGAAAACATAGATCCAAGGTTTATAGGGTTGCATGTCCATCATAGGAGTGTTAGAATGCTCAAAACCCATCAACAACAACCCCTATGCCAGCAAAACAATATGCAGGGAGCCTGTCCAAATGCAACAAGTGCAATTTCATCACAGTAGCCCCTGACGTGAAATGCATTGTGTTAACTATGACAGGAAGGGTCACATGGCCCGTTTCTGCAAGGAAACGGCTAGACCAATCACCCAAGTCCCTAGCACAGGAGCAAGCCACACCTGCTACGTGTGTGGCGAAACGAGGCACTTCAAAAGAGATTGCCCTAAGGCCAAGAATGTTGGTGGAGCAAGAAGACTTCTTGCAATTGGTCACGAGGAAGTAGTGGCGGACCCCACCGTAGTCACAGGTACATTCCTCCTCAATAACTCATATGCATGCATACTATTCAATAGTGGAGCGGAGAGGAGTTTCGTGAACCAAGAATTTAAACACATACTTAATCAAGCACCGCAAGCACTAAAAGAAACATTCGTCATAGAAATGGAAAATGGAAAGACTGAGACTTCTAGAGAAATTTTTATAAGATGTACTCTCTCTCTCTCTAGATAACCATTCGTTTCCAATCGACCTCATGCCTGTTGCAATTAAAAGTTTCGACGTCATCATTGGCATGGACTGGTTAAGTTTCCATCATGCTGACATTTTATGCTTTGAGAGAGTCGTTCGTCTATACTTGTCGAACAACGAAACCCTAATGATCTACGGCGACAAACGAGGTGCAAACCTTCGAATCATTTCTTGCATTCAAGCAAAGAAGTACTTACGAAAGGAGTACCATGCATTCTTATCCCACATTGTCAATTCGAACAAAGAGATAAAAGACTTGAAGAGCATCCCGGATGTTTGTGATTTCCCCGACATCTTTCCGGAGGATCTCCCACGGGTGCCCCCACAGCGGCAAGTCGAGTTTAGAATCGACTTAATTCCTGGAGCCACCTCTGTGGCCAAGTCGCCTTATCGTTTAGCTCCAGTAGAAATGCATGAACTCTTCAGTCAGCTTAACGAACTTCTCAGTAACGGATTTATAAGACCAAGCTTCTCACCTTAGGGAGCACCGGTCTTGTTTGTAAAGAAGAAGGATGGATCTGTCTGTATGTGCATCGACTACAGTGAGCTTAACAGGTTAACCGTTAAGAACCTCTATCCTCTTCTGTGCATCGACGACTTATTCGACTAACTCCAAGGAGCGAGCTACTCTTCGAAAAGTGATTTAAGATCCGGGTACCATCAGCTGCAAGTTTTAGAGGAAGATATTCCCAAAACAGCCTTCCGAACTCGCTATGGTCACTACGAGTTCGTAGTGATGCCCTTCGGATTAACGAACGCGCCCACAATGTTCATGGATTTAATGAACCGGGTGTGTCGTTCTTACTTAGATAAGTTCGTGATAGTATTCATCGATGATATACTTATCTATTGGCGTAGTAAAGAGGAACATAGTCAACATCTACGACAAGTCTTGCAAACACTACGAACAGAGAAACTTTATGCAAAATTCTCTAAGTGCGAGTTTTGGATTCGAAGAGTCGAATTTCTAGGTCACTTGGTAAGTAAAAAGGGTATTCACATGGACCCTTCCAAAATCAAGGTAATAGAAAACTGGTCAGCGCCAAGGACGCCGATGGAAATTCGACAATTTCTAGGTCTCGCTGGCTACTACCGCAGGTTCATTCAAAACTTCTCAAGAATAGCTAAGCCACTTACCACCTTGACGCAAAAGGGTGTGAATTTTAGCTGGGAAGAAAAACAGGAAAATGTGTTCCAAACGCTCAAGCAAGCCCTATGTAGTGCACCGATACTATCTCTCCCTGATGGGATAGAAGATTGCATAGTGTACTGCGAAGCTTCCAACCAAGGGCTTGGTTGTGTGCTAATGTAACAAGGAAAGGTCTTCACATATGCCTCAAGACAGCTAAAGACACACAAAGTAAACTACACGACGCATGATCTTGAGTTAGGAATAGTGGTATTTGCTCTGAAGATCTGGACACACTACATGTATGGTACGAAAAGCACTATCTTTACAGACCACAAAAGCCTTCAACATATATTCGACCAGAAGGAGCTCAACATGAGACAACGACGGTGGGTCGAGCTACTCAATGACTACGAATGCAAAATTCGTTATCATCTCGGTAAAGCCAACAAAGTAGCTGACGCCCTAAGCCAAAAGGAGTACTATGGTCGTAGAGTCAAATCGTTGACCATAACTATCCATTCACATCTGTCCACACAAATCAAGGAGGCGCAACTAGAAGCTTTGAAACCTGAGAATGTGACAGGTGAAGCCTTAAGAGGAATGGATAAAAATCTAGAAGTCAAGGGTAGCAGAGCTTTATATCTCATAGACCGGATCTGGACACCCAGTCATGGTGGTTTTAGAAACGTCGTCATGAAGGAAGCACACAATACTCGATACTCCGTTCACCCAGGTTTAGTTAAGATGTATATGGATCTCAAGAAGTTATACTGGTGGCCTAACATGAAAGCAGAAATTGCTACCTTTGTGAGTAAGTGTCTTACTTGTGTCAAGGTTAAGGTCGAATACCAGAAACCCTCGGGTTTACTTCAACAACCGGAGATACCTAAGCGGAAGTGGGAGCGGATTACTATGGACTTCATAACCAAGTTACCCAAGATAGCGGGAGGTCATGATAACATTTGGGTGATCGTTGACAGGTTGACCAAGTCCCCACACTTCCTACCGATAAAGGAAACCGACAAGACGGAAAAACTAACAAGAACTTACGTTAGGGAGATTGTATAACTGCATGGTGTTCCTATATCAATTATCTCTGATAAAGACAGTAGATTCACTTCAAGATTCTGGCAGTCGCTGCAAAGTTTCCTCAAAACTAGGCTGGACATTAGCACTGCCTACCATCCGCAAGCCGACGGACAAAGCGAGAGGACTATACAAACCTTATAAAATATGTTGCAAGCATGTGTTATTGACTTTGTAAAGGCATGGGATACTCATTTATCCCTTGTCATGTTCTCCTACAATAACAGTTATCACACCAGCATAAAGGCTGCTCCATTTGAAGCCCTCTATGGTCGGAAGTGCACATCCCCTCTTTTCTAGGATGAAGTGGGTGACATGTAGTTAGCTAAAGGAAGAGTTACTGACAACACTCTCGCAGATCCGGAAATCATTCAGGAAATGATAGAGAATATTGTTCATATTTGTGAACGATTGAAAGCCTCTAGAGACCGACAGAAAAGCTACGCTGACAAGTGAAGGAAACCTTTTAAATTCTAGGTTGGTGACCGTGTTCTATTGAAGGTCTCACCCTGGAAGGGCTTAAAACGCTTCGGAAAGCGTGGTAAACTAAATCCAAGATACATAGCGCCTTTCGAGATTCTCGCTAGAATCGGTCATGTAGCTTACAAACTCAAACTACCCCCAAGAACTTAGTAACGTACACCCTACCTTCCACGTGTCGAACTTGAAAAAGTGCCTATCCGATGAGACTCATGTAATCCCACTCGATGAAATCGAGATCAATGAGAACCTCAAATTCGTGGAAGAACTAGTAGATATCATGGATCATGAGGTCAAGCAAACGAAGCAAGGTTGTATCCCAATAGTGAAGGTTCACTGGAATGCCCAGCGGAGACTTGAATTCACTTGGGAGCGGGAGGATCAAATGAAACTGAATTATCCACATCTTTTCCTTTAATTGTCTATATATGTTTAAACTCTAATTTCGGGACGCAATTCCCTTTAACAGGGGGGTGATGTGACAACCCGAAATTTCCATCTTGTAAAATCAATCAATTCAATCAAAAGTCAGAATCGTTTCTGCTATCTTTTGGCATTGTTAAGGGTATGTTTGAGTGTTCTAAGCCTAGTGTATTCAAGGTGTGTGAGTAGGGAGGTGTTAACTTAAGTTAGTTGAGTTGAAATAGTGCCAGAAACTCCATCACAAGGAGTTCACGGCCACAAACTCAGGTTTACGGCCATAAACTCCAAGCTGGCCATGAACCCCTTCCCTTAAGTATCAAATTCCTTCATTTCTTCCACATTCTTCACATCTTCAAGGCTGAAACTCGAATTCTTTCTCAACTATCATCAAGAACACTTCCATTGTTCTTCAAAGTGGTAAGTATTTCCTTCATTATGAGTTAATATCTTTCACATTCATGTGAAACCCTTTGATTTCATCCATAAATCCAACTCCTTTGACTAGATCTTCAAATCTTCATCCATTTCACCAAGAACACACACTTGTTCTTGGTGGCCGTAAACCCCCCACAAGCTTCCAAAATCGTAAGTTCTCTTTCTATGAATCACTAGACTTAAAACCTGGAAAGAACCATTTTATGCATGGTCTTCAAGAGTTTACGGCCGTAAACTCTTCTTATGGCCGTAAAGCCTTCAAAAGTTCATAGTTTGGCCGTAAACCCTTCTTGGTTTACCAGATGAGACTGTGAACACTTCTTAAATGCAAGTTAGGACCGAAAACCCTTCCTAAGATCAAGCATTTACCGCCGTAAACAAACCCAGGGCCATAAACACTCATAAGTGTGGTCGTAAACTCCCTTTTATCAATCATATGTGATTGATACACTCCATTGTGAGTGATTTATAGCTCCTAAGGGTGTTTCCCATACATGATTAGTTGTTATGTACACTAATTTTGCACATATATGTGTTATTAGGATTTTTTTGTGCTCGGGATTCCACTGGGCATACTTAGCAGCCTAAATCAATCATTCAGTCGAACCACTCACTACAGGTGAGTTCATACCCCTGCAACTAACCTTTTACTTGTTTTTAAAATGCTTTTAGGGGGGATACAAGTAGAAACACAATTGAATTGTGTTCAGTTATACATTGAATTCTTGCATACATAAGAACTTCACTACTCTTAAACATTGTTAAACTTCATTTCAAAACCCTTTTTAAATTTCTTATAAAACTCTTTACTTTCAAAACCATATTCATATAGATATTTAAGTATAAATATGCTTCAATGGACTTAGGACTATTGTTAATAACCTTGACTCCTGTTCCTTGTTTAGTTGTGGGCTTAGGGTAGGATACACTAGTCCAACTGTCGATTAACTCATAATTATACATACTAAATACCTATAGGAATATTAAATCTTGCCTTTAACATTATACAACTCAATTATACAAGCTGAGTAATTGAGTCTTTTCTACAAGTCAGTTACAAAACAACCATACTAGTAAACTATAATAGGTATAGTTTAGAGGAACATATACATATACAAGTACAAGAAGAATACTATACATATACAAGTACAAGAAGAACTTATACAATTACAAGAACGGGAAGGAACATAAACATATACATATACATTTACAAAAGGAACATGTACATTTACAAAAGGAACATATACATTTACAGAAGGAACATATTCATCTACAAAAGGAACTTATACATTTACAAAAGGAATGTATACGCCATTACTAGAACAAGATAACGATAAGGTGAGATACTAGTCCACGACACATCAATACACTTGTTGTGTCACGTTTTGTAACCAGAGTCTCCTAGAGGGAGAGCGGGCATTGTGTATATAGATCTATATGGGACTGACAATCCCACACATTGCTGCAAACTACAGTGGGACCTATCGGTCTACGAGTGAAAAATGTCACATATTTAGTTTTGACACAAGAAGGTCGTCGTGTATTACATCAGTCAATCAGTATGGTTGCAACCATATCACATTTTACCTTAATTTAACTAATTGGTTTTAAGGTAATAAGTGCGCCAGTAGTTATTTTATACAATATTACTGCACACTTGCATTTTCTCATTACATTCATATAGTGATTTTCTCATATAAAAGGTAATGGGAACTATTTTCAAGTTAAAGATAGTTATAAACTGGGGAAAACATACATTTCTACAAATGAACAAACACACACAAAACAATCGGGTCTTGGTAGAAGACTACTTTCCATTTTAGTAGAAAATATAGGATTTTCTTGGAATTATACAAACAGTTTTCATCAAACACTTACAAACATTTTCATCAAGCTAATACAAACATTTGACACTAAAACACTTATGAACTCACCAGCTTATATGCTGATCAACTCTTTCAAAATAACTTGTATCCTCAGGTCACTAGTAGACAGGTACAGATGGCCAGGTTTTGCGAAAACGGAGCTCATTCAAGACCCGTCCTATTATTTTTGTTATACATTCATTTTTGGTGTCATTTAGACTTTACGAGAACACATGTATTAACTATTACTATTAATGCAATGGATTTTGTTGCTTGATTTACTATTGTGCATTGTCATGATATTGTACATGATGTCCTCCACCCCAGAACATTTCCGTCATTCTGGTTTTGGGGTGTGACATTTGTCCATACAAAGATTGATAAGGTGCCATCTTAATGCTCAAGTGGAAACTATTATTAGAAGAAAATTCTACCAGAGGTAAATGTTCATCCCAATTACCTTGGAATTCCAGGGTACATGCTCTCAGCATATCCTCCAATGTTTAAGTCGTTCATTCGATCTGACCATCAGTTTGCGGATGGTAAGTTGTACTTAAACACAATTTTGTACCCAATTCCTCTTGTAGACTTCTCCAAAACCTTGACGTAAACGACTATCACGATTTGATACAATCGTTAAAGGAACACCGTGAAGTCTCACTATCTCCTTCACATAAGCATTTGCAAGTTTATCCATAGACCACTTCTCATTGGCTACTATGAAATGTGCACTTTTACTAAACCGATCAACGACCACCCAAAGATGTCGTGACTGCTTTTTGTTTTGGGTAGTTTAGTCACAAAATCCATGGTGATGTCTTCCCATTTATCCATGGGTACATGTAAAGGTTCTAAACTCCTATATGGTTTCTGATTTTGTGCCTTAACCCTCGCACAAGTCATACATTCGGCCACATACATTGCAACATCGAGCTTTATCGTCGGCCACCAGTAATAGGGTTTCAGATCCCTATACATTTTTGTGCTGCCGGGATGAATTGAGTACATGGTTTTGTGAGCTTCTTCCATTAGAAGATCTCTTATTCCTCCCATCTTAGGTACCCAAATGCTATCTTGGAATACCTTTAGTCCTTGACCGTTTATATCAAACACTAACGTTTTGCCCAAACGTTATTCTTTTCAGTCATTCTTCTTTAAAGCTTCCTCCTGAGCTTTCTTTATGCTTTCCATAATTTTCGAGAAAACTTCAATTCTCAACGCTCTTGGCCTTTTCTTTTCAATATTTACCTTCCGACTGAGAGCATCAGTGACAACATTTGCTTTACCAGGGTGGTAAGGTATCTCACAGTCGTAATCCTTAAGCAACTCCAGCCAGTGTCGTTGCCTCATATTCAATTCCTTCTGATTAAAGAGATACTGAAGACTCTTATGATCAGTGAAAAGTTTTCACTTTGTGCCATAAAGATAATGCCTCCATATCTTTAAGGCAAATACTACCGCTGCCAACTCCAGATCATGAGTGGGGTAGTTCTTTTCATGTTCTTTCAATTGTCGAGATGCATATGCTATCACCTTTTCTCTTTGAGTTAGAACACATCCCAAACCGACTCCCAATGCATCACTATACACTGCGAAGTCTTCAACTACATCGGGTAGAGAAAGAATCGGTGCTTCACATAATTTCTTCTTTAGCTTCTCGAACCTTGCAACTGATAAAAAAAAGGTCATCAATCCTTGGCAACGGGTACTTGTTCTTTATTGTTGCCTTATTCAGCTCCCTGTAATCTATGCACATTCTCATGCTCCCATCTTTCTTCTTTACGAATAACACCGGAGCTCCCCAGGGTGATGAACTAGGTCTAATGAAACCGTTTTCCAACAACTCTTGACGTTGTGTCATAAGTTCTTTCATCTCTATCGGTGCTAATCGATATGGGGCTTTTGCTATCGGTGTTGTTCTTGGTAATAAGTCTATTCTAAACTCCACTTGTCTATCAGGAGGCAAATCAAGAAGATTTTCGGGAAAAACTTCCGGATAGTCACACACCACTGGTATGCTTTGCATTTCCTTCTTTTCCTTCTTGGCATCGACTACAAATGCCAAGTATGATGTGCATCCTTTAGACAAACATTTTATGGCCTTCATCATGGAAATGATTCCAGAATTCACTCTATGCTTATCTCCATACACCATAAATGTCTCTTTTCTAGGCGAGTTTACTCTCACTATCTTTTTTTTTTTTGCACAGTATTTCGGCATCATTGGCACTAAGCCAATCCATCTCCAAAATGATGTTGAAACCATTTAACTCGATGGGTAACAGCTTCTCTTGGAATTAGTTTCCGTTTAAGTCGATGACAATGTTCTTAATACAATCGCTAACAGGTATGAATTTTCCACTAGCAACTTCTGTAATTAAGGCATCATCTAACTTTTCCATAGGAAATGCTAGTCTTTCACCAAATTTATGTGATATAAAGGAGTAATTCGCTTCGGAATCAAACAATAAATTGGCATGCAATCCATTTACAAGAAAGGTACCTGAAGCGACATCCACAACATCCTTTGTGGCTTCCAATGTCATTTGGAAAGCTCTGGCTTTTGGCTTTGATGGGAGATTAGGCTTTGCTACATCCTTCTTCTTCGGGCAATCCTTCAAAATGTGCCCTTCTTCGTGATATCCATAGCACACACTTTTGTTGGTTGTGCACTTGCTGGCGTAGTGCCCTGGCTTTCCACATTTAAAACAAGTGACCTCCTCGTCACATTTCCCAAAGTGCTTCTTCTTGCACTTCTCACACCACTTTGCTTCGCCTCCTCCTCCTCTCGAACCATACTTCGAGAATTTACTTTTCTTGTTGGAACTCGAAGATCCATCAAACTTTCTTTTCTCACCAACCTCTGCCCTCTCCAAACCCTTCTCCCTGATCTAGTTCTCAACATTCTTAGCAGCCCAGATGGCGGCTTTCAGAGTGGTTGCTTGCTTGACCATTGGACCAAATTCCGCTGGTAATCCGTGGGCAAACTTGTTGACCTTGGAGAGTTCAGTTGGAACTAAATATGGAACAAGCTTCATCTTTTCCGTAAAACTAGTGGCATACTCAATGATGCTCAAACTTCCCTTCTTTAGATTCTAAAACTCATTGTTGATTTCCAGAAGATCCTGCTCAGAGCAGTATTGCATTTTCAGTTGCACCAGGAAGTCTTCCCAAGACATCTTACTAGCTTCTCCCTTGGGCATCGAATTGGCTAGTAGCTTCCACAAGCTTAGTACTCCAGACTTTAACAAAGAAATTACGAGAGTTGTCTTCTGTCTGTTGTTGCTCTCGCAACTTTCAAACATTATCTCCATTTCGTAGATCCAATTCATGACTTCCATCGGTGTCGGGCTTCTAGATAGACACAGTGGTTTGGATGCCACGAAATCCTTGTACTTGCATCCACGTCTATCATTTCCTCCATCATGGTTGTTTTGTTTAACTATCGGTGGGTTGACTTGACCAACAGTCCCACTGTAGATCCCTTCCTTTGACTGCCCTTCATTCAATTTGGGATGTTCAACGGGCATCGTAGTTTCTTCCCTATTATGTTGTAGTAATCACCTTGTCTCCTCCATTTGGCGATCCAACATCATCTGCATCATTGATTGTACCCCAGCCATTATCATTGGCTTAGGAGTAGCTGCTACAACAGGTACTTGCTCAAGCACTTGGGGGTTGAGGTTGTTGATTCCTGTTTATGTTTGCATTTCCAACTCCACTTCAAGTTCTTGCCATTTTGATCTATACACAAAATAAGGCGCATTTAGGTCTTCATTCACAATAGATATTTAATTTCTCCTTATCACTCCGAAACATTTACATGCTAGTTCTAATATCATACTTGTACGCTTAGAATCCTGAACACATAAGGTTTCTAGATCCAGTCGGCAACAGACCATTGATCTGAACAAATAATGGCATATATGGAAAACATATAGCATTTAGCACATAAAATCATTTTAGGCAACTTTCCTAAAATATACTAGTGCTCGTGTCTAAAATATGGTAGACACTCATCTCACAATCATCACTTAGCATTTTAAGTTTAAGTCTAGAAATCCTACAAATTCCTAGTTCACTTAAACTAATGCTCTGATACCAACTATGACATCCCCAAATATCTCGGCCAGAAAAGACCGATTTAGTTTATGCTTTTAAAATAAAATCAGAGTAATTTTTTTTCAAAAGATGTTGCGGAATTTGTTCTCAAAACAAAATATAATAAAAATTTATCAAATATTTCTTAAAGAAATATATTTTCATTATATAACAAAACATCGGGATGTCATGTTCCAATACAGACCAAAAGCATAAATAGTAAATTATAAGCCTTACAACAGTTATTTACAACTACTACAGGCGTATAATCCAAAAATCCCTCTTCAACCTCCAAATTATGCTCTGGGTCCACTACGTGTAATATAAAATGTTGAGTGGGTCAGGCGTGGGAGTCTGGTGAGCATATAGAGTTTTCAACCCACAATGAAATAAATTTATTAATTTCATCAACCAATAATAAATTTATTAATTTCATCAAACAACAATAACCCTGATTATCCGTTCCCGTTATTCTCACTTTACGTCCCTAAACACCTTTCATAAGGGACCTTGTCTAAAAATTTTCATCGGGGTGACAACACTGCTTTAGGGGATTCCTCATCAATTTATGTCAAATAAGGCAACCATGTGGGGCAGTGGCGAAGCTTGAACAATTAACTAGGGGGCCGAAAGTATTATAAGTTGAAAGTAACGTTCCTAAAAAAATTGTTTTCAACAAATAAATACCAATAGCTCATTTAACAATTAGTAGTGTGTGAAAACTAAAAAGTAAAACCAAATCAAATTGACAAATTGACAGCCAAATCAAATTGACAAATTGACAAATTGACAACCAAATCAAATTTATAAAATAGTCTAAGGTTTTCATTCATCTTTGTTTTCAGTTTTGTTTGAAGCATAACAAAATCAATTTTTTTTCTATTCCTACAGCTTACAATAAATAGACTAGAATGCTAAACAAATCATAATTGAATACTGTTAAGTGATAAACCAAATTCACAAATTGACAGGAGAAATTCTAACCCCTAATTTGGAGTTTGGACAGGACCGAGAGAAAAGAGGAGTCAGGAGAACTAGAGAAACTCACAAACAGCAGCAACAGTGCAGCACAACATTCAATTAGCACAAAGAACAAGTGAACTAGAGAAAAGATATGGGATCTTTCTTGAGCAAACATCATTTTTACAAGAAAAGGATTTTAGCATCACCTTCAAAAACTTATGAACTCACCAACTTAATTGTTGACACTCTTTCAAAACTACTTGTATTCTCAGGAAATCCATAAACAGGTAACCAAGTGCTTTTGAGGATGGGACGTAAGGCGTCAAACATTTCATTTTTGTCAACATAATGTAAATGATTTGGAAACATGTAAACTCATACTATGGAGTAACTTTTTCAATTATATTTATGTTGGTTGTGCTTACTTTGATCACTATTGTAATTGTTGTCATGATACTATACATGAAGTCCTCCACCCCCGGACGTTTCCACCATCCTTTGGTTTGTGGGTGTGACAGATTCTCAACAATTTATGTCAAATATGGCAACCATGTGGGGGATGGAGTATACCACTAAACACTAAGTTCACAAACACCTACAGGTTGCGAGTCTACCAGCGTTCCACTAGACTGTCTAGAAAAGTCTATGGTCGTCATCTATACTCCGTCAGATGACTGAAACAACAACAATATCGAGGTCTCTCATCATTTTAACACACACCAACTATTTCATCTACCCATGTTATATGCAATATTTTTGTAGATAAAAATGCATATACAATTTAAATCATTTTAAAACCTGTATAAAACATTCATTCAACACTCATCTCAAATAAACATATAATATAATTACACATACCACGTATTTTATACAAAATATTTCATATCTATGTGTAAGGTGAAAGTGACTACACACTCACATGTTAAGACGATAATTGGGCAGCACCTCGTCTCTTAAAATAATATTTTCAGATGAAACCGGGGTGTTTTCTCAAAAATCAGGCTTCATGTGGGCAGAGTTTCGGCTTGACAACTTTTGTTCTCGGGATCTTCGGGCTCTCCGAGGCTTGTTTATGATGCTAAGATGATAAAATAGGCTTGGGGGTAATTTTTGCAATATTGAAGAAAGTATAGAGGAGAGAGGATGGAAATAGTAAACAAAATTTGGATGGCATCGTTCACTACTTATAAGGGCTGAATACTCGAGTTACGTTGGACGTAACTTTAGAGTACGTTAGGCGTACTCCTTCTTCAGCTAGTACATTGGGCGTACATCGCGTACGCTGGGCGTACAGAAGGATCATGTCAGACGCGTCAAGGCTATGACACGTGTCCATCATGCAAAAGAGTAGGGCTACGTGGCCAATCTTGGACCGTGAACACTCACACGAGTACGACGGGCGTACTCCTTCGGTACGCTGGGCGTACTCCCTCGGACCAGCCTCAAAGTTTGTACCCAAAACTTCAAAATTTCGTAACTTTCACATACGAACTCCGTTTTTGACGTTCTTTATATCCACGCATAGGCGAGACTATGCTCTACAACTTTCGTTTAGTTTCCATGGGCTAATTTTGACTTTATTTTTAAATTTATATTTTTAACAGGCTGGGATAGGAAAAGTCCGTTAAAATTTCATAACTTCTTCATCTGACGTCCGTTTTCGTCTGTCTTTTTACCGTTGAGCTATTATCAACAAGATCTTCAATTCTCCTTTAGGTCTTTTTTGGCTAAAAATCAATTGATCTAAAATTCGAGTTTCGGGTTGCATACTGCTATGTCAAATCTTAGAAAATTTATAACTTCCTCATACGAAGTCAGATTTGGACATTCTTTTTATGCACCCTCTCGGTTTAACGAATAGTACGGCTTTCATTTAGGTCGTTAAGGCTAAAAAACACTTTATCATAAATTCATTTTTTACGTCATACAGTGTTGTGCTGGTTCTGTCGCGAAACTTCAACAGGTCATAACTTCTTCGTTATAACTCAGATTTCGGTATTCTTTATATCTCCAGAATCCTTGTTTCGACCACTACAACTTCGTACTTAGATATCGAGATTATCTAATATTTATTTTTGACGTTTATTTTTATTCTTAATTCGTTAAATTATAATAATTCAATAAATAAGCACAAAATTCACATAATATTCACATAATTCCTCTTTATTACTTTAAAACGAGTTACAAAGGTTTACCTAGACTATTACATCATCTTTAGTGCTTAGCCCAGAAACACAGACGTTACGGTTACACTGGTGGTTGAGTAGTGAAAATTCCACATAGAAGATTTAGGATTAAAACCCTGTCACGCTCAAAATATTACTAGTTTTCTGCGATTGACCTTCCACATAGGCTTTGAGACAAATTGAAATGAGGCGTTTAAAAGGTATGGTTTACCATCTTTTTAATTTGATCATCTCTTAAACTACTATCCCTAACCCAAAATCCAATTCATAGCATTTATGTTATATTTGTGTTAGATTACTTGTATCTTAGTTGATATTTAGCATCATAATCAACTAATACCCAAAGAACCTTATCATTAACCATGATTTATCAACTAATCGCTCAACTTCACAACTTTGAATAGTTTTTCATGAGCTTTTTTTAAAAATTTCCAGAATAACCATTAATTAATTATAAAAACATATTCTTCTAAATGTCTTTTTATGTAAATTTATATATCTTTCAGCTAACTTATCAGTTAGTTTTACCAAACATCATTTTTTATCAGCTAGTTTATAAGCTAGCAGCTAGTTTTTCAGCTACCAGGTATCCTTTCAACTAGTCTGTCAAACATAATGTTAGACCATGTGACATGCACCTGCTTTGACTAGTCTACCAAACATATGTGAGAGCATGGATGTCACATAGTGAAAATTCCGAAAATGATTCTTGAAACATGGGAGTGAATAAAAAATTTTAGTCATCCTAGGTAAGGTACCACTTTTAGATAAATCTTCAAAACACACACAGACACACACCCCCAAACATTAAAAATACATCAGACTTCAACCAAGGCAACTGAAAACAATAAGTTAGACCTAACCCAACAATAGTAGAAACGCATATTCATGTAAGAAGCCACCCGCAACTTAATTTAACTTTGAACAACCTACAACAGATGCATATAACTATAAACAAGTGACAATAGATTTTGCAATTGCACAACAACTAACAAACCAAACTTATTCTGAAGCATGTTCTTTCAGGGTCAATGATGACATTGAGGTTCTTGTATTCAGGTCAGCACTCTGTGTCATGCTGCTGCTGATAGTGCTGAAACTGATGCTGATGCTTATGGGATTGAGAGTGTATCTGGAGTTGCTGAAACTGTTGTTCAGTTAACATTGTGTTGTTGGGGTGAAACTGAAACTGCTGGTTTGATCCAAAGTTCATCATTGTAATGGATTTCAGATGCTGAATCTCCTCCTTCAGTGCATCGTTTAAAGCTATATATTGCACCAACAACACAAGCAATGAAAGAATTTTTTTAAGAAAAACCTTATTGACAATACCATGTCTTATAAGTGTTCATATGACTTTGTAATATCATTTATTAGTAATGATATAAGAAACCGAAATATATTTACAAAAAAAAAATGAAAGAGACAAGTAGCAGTATGACATTGTTTAAAAAAGTCGTATTATTTTGGTAATAGTTAATTCATGTTGAATGCATTCTACTTACCATCTTGCAAATGAACCTGTTGCTCCATGGTTTGTAAACGCAACCTCAATTCACTGTTTTCAGCTGTTAGGCAACTAGTATCTCTCTAAAAAAACAAAAAAAAAAGTTTTTATCATTTTGAAACCAGTCATTTTGTTTGGATACAATGTAACCAATGAGATGGACAACCTGTAAAAGGGTGAGCTGAGCAGACAAAGAGGTTGCTTCTGTTTGCAGTGTCTGGACTTTCCTTTCAAGTTCTGCAATGTATCTCATCTTTCTTTCCTTTGACCTTGCAGCAGACTGCCTATTGGCCAATATCCTAATACAAAACACAAATGGAAATTTAAAACATATATTATATACAAATTTATGATTATCGTTACACTTTTTTGATGTGAAGAAAAAACTAAACATGGGATCCATTAAATTGAAAATAGATAATGGACGAAAACGGTTGTATGTGAAAGGAATCATCAAACTCATCAAAGACAAACTAAAGAATTCCAGTCATGGATGTTGAGGTTAGAGAAGGAAGGAAGGTATGTATGCATAACTTGGAGATGGAGGCACTAAAAAAGATTAAAGAAAAAAACTTCATGCATGATCGTATTCTTATAGATATTTGAAGAGCTCATGGTTATATGATGATTTATGTTCATAGATATCTATAACTGGAAAAAGTAAGACCAAGTTTTTCCTACCAAACACAGCAAAACTAAATCTGAAAAGTTCAAATTTAGAGTAGTATT
Source organism: Lactuca serriola (assembly GCF_051521515.1). Lineage (NCBI taxonomy): Eukaryota > Viridiplantae > Streptophyta > Magnoliopsida > Asterales > Asteraceae > Lactuca > Lactuca serriola. The sequence continues at coordinate 96,221,220 of NC_136409.1, forward strand.
TCAATTTCAATCTTAGAACAAGACCTTCAAGAATTTATGCAGATTTTGCAAATATAAATTCAGTCTCCTTATTTGCTAAATACTGAAAAGGAGAAAAGGCATCAACTTTAGAGTTATCATGACCTTTTTGCCCTCTTTGGATCAACAAGAGCAAGCTCAGAAAGTTTGGCAGCAGACATGGCTTTCTTAGCATCAGATGGCAATGTTTCTTCCGGACCTGAGGTGAGCATTTCTGTCTTCATTGTAGAAGACCCATCCATGGACTGACTATGCTGATGTCTAACTCTAGGCCTTTCACTCGAGCTTGGGACTGTGAAAGCTTCTGAAGCTTGAAATGTAGATGTTGCAGATGAAGAATTGAACTTATCCATGTCAAGGAACATAGAAAACAAATCTTCTTCAGTCTCATCGGAGAAAGAAGGTCCTTCAAAGCCACCCACTACGCCAAGATCACTATCAAAGCTAATGTCATCAGGTAGAGTGAGAATTTCTGAGTGAGCGCGTCGATGGCCTGTAGTCTTAGGTGGGTTATCAGGCATTCTGTTAACATCATGACTGAAACGTCCAGAATCACCACTCGTCGTATGACCACTAGGTCCAATTGGGGGCAATGGCTCCGATTTGATGCTAAAATTGTTCCCGGATGGCGGAGAGTAAACCAACTGACTCCCAAAAGGAGGGAGTAAATTCCCACCAAGGTTTAGAGACTTGTCGTTCTCCATTTACAGAAATCCCCAAAGCAAAAGTATTGCGATATCAAACCAACTTATTTTCCTCGAAAACCACTAAAGAAGAACCAGGTAATTGCTGCTTCGTCTTCAAATTTGAAACCCTAATGCAATAAAATCAATTATAAGAAATACTTCCCACGAATAAAAACCTGAAATGCTTGGTGAATTAACAACTCCAGCTGCTAAAAGAATGCAAACGAATAGTAATCACAAACGCGAAGATGCAGTGATCAAACACATTAATGGTCACCGACACCGACGAAAGCTTGATACTAGCATAGAAGGAATGGTAAGAAAGAAAAGAAAGAAACAAGTGAGACAGAAAACGGAAATGGGAAATGAGGAAAAGGTGGAAAATCTTTGATGGTGTAGTGTGTATCTGTGAAAATCAAAATTTGTTAGACGATGCGGTATGTGAGAGTATTTGTTCGTTATGGACTGAGGTGGACACGCCGTTGTAACTGTGGAACACCGCCCCTGCTCATTGCTTCTCGTTGTATTAAACATCGAGCTCGTCACCACGTGGTGAAACCGGAATTATAATTTTAAACTCAAATGATCAATTTAATAAAAAATAAATTTTAAAATTAATTATTCTTTTTCTATATAAATACTTATTATCTATATAATTTTTTACACATAACTTCTTTCTTTCTCTCTATATAATTTCAGTTATCTTCAAAAAAATTATGGATTCTTTTGACTCGTCCGATAATTCCGATGACGATATATTATTCAGGATGATGTATCATTATTACACTAACGAGCTGTTACAACCAGACTCAGCTCCACTACGAACAAGGCGTACGATGTTAAACAGAAATCGCGAGGAAGGACACGAACATCTATATCTCGATTACTTTGCGGATAATTGTGTATACGGGTCGAAGGACTTCAAAAGAAGATTTCGTTAGAATAGGAATCGTTTCCTTACTACACTTTTATACAAAATAAATACATATGCACTACATGTTTCTTTAATTTTACAACAAATGTACTATATTTTTAAACTGTAGTTAATTTATGTTTAGGTATGATTTTTTTTCAATTGAGATATGATGCTAGAGGTAGACGAGGGTTTACAACGTTGCAGAAATATGTTGCAGCCATTTGTTTAATGGTTATGGGGCAGTCACCCGACACCATGGACGACTATATGGGAATGTCCGAAATAACCGCAAGGGAGAGTTTCTATACATTGTCAAGGGGTGTTGTTGAAACATTTGGAGACGTATATTTGCAGAAACCTTTGTTGCATGATTTGCAAGAATTGTATTCGGTGCATGAAGAATGCCATGGGTTCCTGGAATGATCAGAAGCATTGATTACACACACTAGAAGTGGAAAAAATGTCCGGTAGCATGGAAAGGGCAATACGCAAGTGGTCATCACGGATCGCCTTCGTTGGTTTTAGAGGTTGTTGCTTCTCAAGACTTATGGATTTCGCATGCATTTTTGTGACAACCCGAAACTTTTATCTTGTACACTTAGCCAATTCTATCAATGTTAAACTCGTTTCAGCTATCTTTTAGTATTGTTTTGAGCCTGTTTGGATGATCTAAAGCCTTGTACAACCAAAGTTTGAATTAGGGATGGGATGGTTTAAGATTTAGGGTTGCAAATAGGCCAAACACTCCATCAAAAGGAGTGTGTGGCCGCACACCCGAGTGTATGGTTGCACACATGAGCCCGACCACACACCCCGACCACACACCCCGACCACACACTCCGACCACACACTCCGACCACACACCCCGACCATACACCCCGACCACACACCCCAACCACACACCCCGACCACACACGCCGACCACACACGCCGACCACACACCCCGACCACACACCCCGACCACACACCCCGACCACACACCCCGACCACACACCCCGACCACACACTCCGACTACACACCCCGACCACACACTCCGACCATACACCCCGACCACACACCCCGACCACACACGCCGACCACACACCCCGACCACACACCCCGACCACACACTCCGACCACACACCCCGACCACACACCCCGACCACACACCCCGACCACACACTCCGACCACACACCCCGACCACACACTCCAACCACACCCCAACCACACACTCCGACCACACACTCTTTTGTGTGGCCTTACACTCCCTTCATACAATCATATGTGATTGTAACACTTGTCCCAAGTGTTTCCTAGTCCTGTAGGGTGTCGCTTATCATGATTAGTTGTATTATACCCTAATTATGTCCATACATCGTTATATGTTAAATTTGGTCCATTTGTTCTCGAGGTTGCACTTGACACTCAACATCCCTAACGATCTTACATTCGAATCACACGTCAAACGGTGAGTTCATACCCCTACGTTTTTCTGAGTTTTCATGTTTTTTAGGGGGGAATACAAGCAAAAGTACAAGGAAACTTGTGCTCAAAATATATTAGTTTGTTTAAGTTAATAATATTTTTAGTATGCTTTTAACATTGAAAACAGTTGTTACCAAACGATTAAGAAATCAACTCGTAGAAACAGTTTTCAAAACTAGGGTAACGAACTTGTGAATCATGAAGTAAAATGTATTATTTTATAAAGGATTCATGCAAATCATAAACATGATTTTTAGTATTATTACTTGTAAATTTGTTAGTCTAAGTTGGAGACACGTCCTTGGTAAGACTACCACAGAATCAGAGTGTAGGACTAGCACTTGTAACCAGAATCTCTTGTAAGGAGAGCATGACTGTTGTGTATAGATCTATACGGGACTGACAACCCCGCACCTCACTGCCAGTTACAGCCGGACCGGCAGGTCTACGGGTGAAAAAGTCATTAAGGATATCGGCCGTTGCGGGCCATATCCAGTCAGTTATTGTAACACCCATAAAAGTCAAGCCAATTTAAAACATTTTAACCCATTAAAAAACCATTAAGTTATACAACTTGTTTTCAAAATAGTTTAAACATCAGAGTATCCCCAGAACCAGATCACAAAATCATGAAGTATGAGGAGCGGTACGATCACGCCTTTGCCTTGCCACGATCCCTCTGATGTAACTGAAACAATAAAATGAAACTGTAAGCCCGAAAGCTTAGTGAGTTCCCCCAAAATACCAAGCACATACAACCATAATCATATCATATCATATCCCAATACAGAACAGCCATGCCCCTTAAGTCTGCAGTGTGACTGGTCCGCCCTCAACAAGCCTTCAGTCCATCTGGTCCACTCTCTGAGTCTACAGTATGACTGGACTGCCCGCACCGGGCCTTCAGTCTATCTGGATCTATCTCGAGCCTTCGGTATGACTGGACCGCCATACAGGCCTACAATCTATCCGGACCACTCGTAGGGTACGTTGGCCTTCAGCACAAAGCAGGACCGCCTCAACCCAAACATCAAGAAAATAACCATGTGCACATATAACAGGTAATCACATAGCAGTCCATAGACAAACAAATCGATCTAGCATATCATAAAGCATAGCAACATCCTAACCAGGATACCAACCTAACCGGTCACTAACATAGCATCATCCTATATATTAGGATACCGACCTAAACCAGGTCACTAACATAATATTGTCCTAATTACCAGGACGCCGATCTAATCAGATCAATAAGCACATCAAACAGTACACGTACAGATATCACATATAACTATCTCACAGATCATCGATCATAGTAATCTCTCATAACCAAAACACCGACCTAACCAGGTCACTAACCTAGTAATCCTAACGGATCATAAGAGCATGAAAACATACTGTCTATCCGGATATCGATCTAACATATCATAACCACATGTAGCATAATGTAACCAAGATAACAACTAAAAGGGCCGGCCTTTGTGCCTTAGACCCTATTGATATAGTGAGGATAACTCACCTTGCAACTGCCGAACCGAACCATGAAAGCACTGCTCCAAACTCCAACACCTGATGCCATTAATGGACCATGAAATAAATATCCAAAATACATAACACCCCTGAAGGTCAAACAGGTCAAAGTCAAAGTCCTTGCGAAAGTCAACCTTCCTGATTGACTCTACTCGTCGAGTCAACCCGTCGACTCGTCGAGTTCTTATACTCAGAAAACTCCCATAACACAACTCAACTCACCGAGTTACCCCAAGACTCGTCGAGTTCAACGATCTCTGAATTCCATCTTGTCCAACTCACTGAGTCGCCAACCGACTCACTGGTCCGAAGTTTAACCACAAGAGGTTGGGGTTCTGCGACCTGACTCACCGAGTCCATGAACACACTCGCTGAGTCCAAGGCAATCTTCACAGACTCGCCGAATTATTCTTCCAACTTGTCGAGTCCATGCCCATCTTCATATGACTCGCCGAGTCCACCCATGCGACTCGCCGAGTCCCTTCAGTCCTTCATCCATACAGAGGCTTTTCGAGCCATGCAGGGGCTCCAAACTATAGATCCACTCTTCTAGGGAATAACCCCTAAGTAAAGTTGCAAACTTTACATGAAACCAAGGAGTTAAAGGTCCAAATCACTCTTGGGCTTGGGTTTTAGACAAAGGGGCTTCACCAACAACTCATTGACTGATGCTTTATGACATTCTGGACCAACACAAGTCTAGATCTGAAGTAGCAACCTCAAATCTAAACTCCAAACCCGAAATAGGTCTCAAACATACCCAAAATGGCCCCAAATCTCTTTCATGAATAGATCTAGATGCAAAAGAGTGAAGGCAACAGCTTATTACCTCCAAGATGTGCCCAAACTGAAGTAGATTCTGGATCTACACCACTCCCTTGATGCAAGACCTTTTTGATCTTCAAGTTTCTTCCACAAAAGACAACTTCCGAAGCTTCAATCTTCCTCTAAAGGCCTCACACACACGAGCTTAGGGTCTTCTGGTTCTCAAGGGAAATAAGGAGGCTGAGAGAAGGACATAAAGTCCTTTAAATAGGGTGCAACCCTCGTGATTAGGGTTTTCTCATTCCAGCACCAACTCGTCGAGTACAGCTTCCGACTCGGCGAGTTGGCCACTTAACTCGCAATCAAATCCCGCTTCGACTCGACGAGTAGCATACCTACTCGTCGAGTAGCTTCCATAATTTACACTTTAAGCCCTTCACTCATACTTCTAGAATTTGGGATGTTACAACTCTCCCCCACTTAAATTAGGCTTCTCCCTCGAAGCCTACTGCAGTATATGATACTGAATAAACCTCTTGCACTGCAGACTCCTATTTTCCAACCAACTCACGTCCTTCCAGACCCTATCACTGCACCCCCTTTAAAATTTCTTCTTCTTGCATGGCATCCTTGCAAATTATTCTAGGCCGACCACCGGCCTTCTTTTCCCCGATGACAACACATAGCAACTAAGTATCACCTGATGATACTACCATATTCTCGTCTTACACATTCATTTACATCTTGCGAAAACTAGATACCGTTATAAACCACCAGGCCCTGACCCAGTAGTAATCTGCTATCCCTTGCCCAACAGGCGCCACTTCTATCAAATTGCACTGTTGGGAACTCATCTTGCTTCCTTCCTGAATCCAATCCCTTTCCGCGCTAACATGATAACGCATTTTTCAGCTTCCAAGCAACTCTCATGAACACCCATCTATAACGCATATACACATTGTACCTGGCCCAAACAGCCTCGGGCTGGAAGACCAGGCATGCCTACGATGGGTGCAGCCATCCCTAGGATGGAACACCACCACATACATAACTCATGACTACACCCATAATTGGACCCCAAGGGTCTACCCTTGCATCACTTCCGAACCTTTTGCTTCTACATCAGAGCTAACCATTCCACAACCTCATGAACATCCAACCCGGATGTGCTTCCATACAAATGGTACAATCTCAATGCTCACTATCAAAAACTGAAATACTTTCGATCATCATTTACACTATTGCTTTCCCTTCCGATAACCAATACTCCTTCCCGGAGCTACATACCTTTCCCTTCCATTCTTTCACGAAGTCTACTCAACAACCTTTACCACATCTGTAAGTGCCATTGTGCTAAAACTCCACTCTACACTACCCATGTAGAGCAACTGCTATTCTATAACTCACATATACTCCGAATCCGATCACATAACTAATAAGCCCATGCACAGCCTTTAGCTAACTCCATCATCATGAACAATACTTGGGGCCAGACCTTATCGATTGCTATTTCATGGCGACATACTCACTCATTCTCCACATACAGGTCTACTAACACACACAGGGTCTTCAGCATGACCGGACCGCCTTAACAGGCCTTCAGCCTATCTGGACCACCTTCAGAACCTTCAGCATGTCTGGACCGCCCTTTTGGGTCTTCAGCCTGTCTGGACCGTTCTTCGAGCCTTCGGCCTGACTGGTACGCCCACCGACCTTCAGTCTATCCAGACCGCTCAAAAATTTCGTACATCACCCTGAACCATTCTTTCTAGGAATCTCTCCCATGCATACTGTTCTTGCCCTCTTGGGGTTTCGAACTCCAGTTCCATTCCATATACTCACATTCCGGCCTAACTCTAGGCCTCACAACAATCAATCACTTTCTCTAAAAACCATGGTTTGTTCCCTGCTCCACTTGTCTATCACCACATTCTCGGCTAAAACATTGTTGGATCCAACATTTTAACTAAAACACCCATTCTGATCCACTCTCTGTCCCCAACTGGAGTATTACTCGATCCACGAAGATAAAACCTCGGAGACACTCCAAACTGATGAGATCATCAAGATCCTTTGAACTCTGTCCGACCACTAATAATAACTTCTGATCAACCAAGATACATCGAAGTCCTCAACGTACTTTAGCAGCATGCTCAATACGTGGAACAGGCCTATTGAGTGCTAAAGCGTAGTACCCTACTCAATACCCGAACATAGATCTACAAACATAAACAGAGTCTTCAGCATGACTGGACCGCCCTACCAAGCCTTCAGTCGATCGTCCACCTTCTCGGAAATCCGAGGTCTATTCCCTGGCCTGCGTGTCTACCATACACACTAAGTAACCTGCACTCCTGTGCTGAATGCACTGCTGAGCCCTGACATCTAACAAAACCCTCAATCTATCAATCCAAAACCCTCAGAGTCGAGCACACCCTCGACCGAAAACTCGAACTGAAGTCGATTCTTGACTAGGACCCCAACCTGGTTCCCCAACTTCTGCTATCAAGCATCCATAAGACGTTTTCTTATGTTTGGGAGTTTTGCCTTACCCCCAATTAACACAACTTCTGCTATCAAGCATCCAGAAGACGTGTTCTTATGTAGTGTCACTGCCGGCTGAGTGAAATGAAAATGCAGACTCCAGGTAGTATTAATATACCATACACCTCAGGGAGTCTGTTTTGCATTTAATTCTAAATGTGTTAATTAAAGGTTCGAATGTGAACTCGTATGTAACCATGCTGATTGACGATCGAATAACTGATGACTCTCCAGGTCACACGTAGTGTGGTGACATTTTGTCACCCCTAGGCCTACTCGGTTCGGACTGTAGCTAGCAGTCAGGATGTGGGAGTGTCTTTACCATATAGATCTACACACATAATGCCCGCTCTCCCTCCAGGAGACTCTGGTTACGAGGTGATAGCACAATGAAGTGTCGTATCGAGAAGTAGTATGTCACATTCTGTTTTAGTATATTCTCTTGTATTAGTATATAATGTACATTTTGTTATAATGTATAGAGTGTTCTCTTGTATAGTATATAGTATTTTCTTTACATAGTATTTAGCATATTTTGACTCTTAACTATACTAACTCTGGTAAGTATCATGGTAATAGTAGTAATGAGCGGTAGCCCTTAACTATACCTATTATTGTTAATAGAAAGGTTAATCGCATGCCTTTGATACACAAGGTATTTCACCGAAGTGAAGACTTTTATATCCAACACAAATATATATTCTATATAACTAAGAAATCAACGACAGTCGGGCAGATAACAAGATACCCTAAGTTCACAATCAAACACGAACAGGAAGTAAGGTGAGCTATCAGTCCTAAGTCCTTCAAGTCTTATTTATATAAATATATTGATGTGGATATGGTTTGGGAACAACAGAAGTTTTAAAAGAGTTGGAAATAGTTTTATAACAATTTAGCATGAAAATTGAGTTTGATACACATTTAAAGTAGTTTTGTTGGCAAAGCAGTTAAAAGTATAGAAAGTCCCTTTTTGGTTGCAAATCATAAATTACATGTGATTGATACTATAACTTGTTGGATTCAACTTGTATTCCCCCCCCCCCCCCCCCCCCGTAAAAGTATTTAAAAACATTTGAAAGGTCGATTAAGGGGTATGAACTCACCTGCAGTGAGTGGAGTGGATGGAAGTGTCGGGTAGGATGTTGGGTACCAAGTGAGGACTTGGACACACACATGGATCCTATGTAACATGTAGCGACACACAATGTTATCAAATTAGTTATTTAATCACTAATTAAGTAATTAAAGACACTCTAATGCATGAAAACACTTTGTTTCCAGTGTTAGGAGTGTTAAGGGTTGCATCTAAGGAGTGTATAGCCCTATATTGGAGTGTAAGGTCACCAAAACATGGCTTTTGTGTGTGTGCGGCCAGAGTGTGTGTGCGGCCGCACACTCACTATGGAGTGTGTCAAAATCATGGTTCCGAGCCTTTGGGACTTTCTAGTGAAGGTGTTTCGACCATTGCTTGGCCAGATTGGGAGTTTGGGACCATTTTGGACACTAAAAAGGGTGTGTGCGGTTGCAGATGGTGTGTGCGGCCGTACACACTCCTACAACTTGACCAAATCGGCTTTCTAAGGCTTTGTGATGATTCTAAGAAGGTGTTTTGGTCAATGCTAAGCTTGAGTGAGTGTTTAAGCTCTTTCTAGGACCAAAAGATGTGTGTGCGGTCACACATGATGCGTGTGCGGCCGTACACACATGAAGATAATCTAAAATGATGATTTCATGGGTCAAACTTGAGGCAAAGGCTTTCCAATGTGTTTTAGTAAAGATCTAAGGGTGTTTACTTACTTGTTTTGATGATGGGAGAGGGAAAACATGAAGAACTCTTGAGAGAGAGAGAGAGAGATAGTTCCAACTTAAAGGAGTGTGAAAAGGATGTAAGGTTGACTTAGGTCCTTTATATAGGCTGGAGTGTGAGGCTAAGGGGGGTGTGCGGTTGGCTATGTGCGGCTGTCTGGCCGCACACACGGGTGTGTGGCCGCTCACACCTTGTTGGGTGTGTTTGGCTCTATTTTATGACCCGAAACGTATTATAAAATAGAAAAACAAGGCTATCTTTAATAATATTTGAAAGAAATGTGCAAGTTAGAAATTTCGGGTTGTCACATCATCCCCTCGTTAGAGGGAATTTCGTCCAGAAATTAGAGTTCAAGCAACTAAGTTAATACAGTTAACTAAGTAAAAAGATGAGGATATTTAAGTTTTATTTGATCCTCGCGCTCCCAAGTGAACTCCGGTCCTCGCTTGGCGTTCCAGCGAACCTTCACAATTGGGATGCGGCTTTGTTTCGTTCGTTTGACTTCTCGATCCATGATCTCCACCGATTCTTCCACGAAGTTGAGGCTCTCATTGATCTCGATCTCGTCAAGTGGGATTACAAGAGTCTCGTCAGATAGGCACTTTTTCAGGTTCGAGACGTGGAAGGTAGGATGTATGTTACTGAGCTCGCGAGGTAGATTAAGTTTGGAAGCTACGGGGCCGATTCTAGCGAGAATCTCGAAAGGCCCTATGTATATTGGATTCAGTTTTCCGCGCTTTCCAAAGCGTATCAGGCCTTTCCAGGGTGAGACTTTCAAAAGGACTTGATCCCCCACCTGGAACTCTAAGGGTTTTCTCCGTTTGTCCGCATAGCTTTTCTGTCGGTCTCTAGCAGCATTCAATCGTTCACGAATCTGAACGATCTTCTTAGTCGTTTCTCGAATGATCTCCGGACTCGTGAGAGCGCTGTCAGGAACTCGTCCTTTAGCTAACTGAGTGTCACCCACTTTAGCCCGACACAGAGGGGACCTGCACTTTCGGCCGTAGAGGGCTTCAAATGGAGCAGCCTTGATGCTCGTGTGATAACTGTTGTTGTAGGAAAACTCGACAAGGGGTAAGTGGGTATCCCATGCCTTGCCAAAGTTGATCACACAGGCTCGCAGCATATCTTCTAGAGTCTGGATAGTTCTCTCACTTTGCCCGTCGGTCTGCGGATGGAAGGTTGTTCTCATGTCCAGCCTCATTCCTAAGGAGCTTTATAGTGATTGCCAGAATCTTGAAGTGAACCTACTATCTCTATCAGAGATAATAGATATAGGAACACCATGCAGTCGTACGATCTCCCTAATGTATGTTCTTGTGAGCTTCTCAATCTTGTCTGTTTCCTTGATGGGCAGGAAGTGTGCAGACTTGGTCAATCTGTCGACGATGGCCAATATGGTATCAATCCCACCCGTTGTCTTGGGTAGCTTGGTTATGAAGTCCATAGTGATCCGCTTCCACTTGCATTCAGGTATCTCCGGTTGTTGTAGTAGACACGATGGTTTCTGCTATTCGACCTTGACCTTGGCGCAAGTAAGGCATTTACTCACGAAGGTAGCAATTTTTGCTTTCATGTTAGGCCACCAGTATGATTTCTTAAGATCCAGATACATCTTATCTGAACCTAGGTGGACGGAATATCAAGTGTTGTGTGCTTCCTTCATGACCAACTCTCTAAAGCCAACGTGTCGCGGTGTCCAGATTCGGTCCATGAGATATAAGGCTCTGTCACCCTTGACTTCCAAATTCTTATCCATTCCTCGCAGGGATTCTCCCGCCCCATTATCAGGTTTCAAGGCTTCGAGCTGTGCCTCCTTAATTTGTGCGGATAGATGCGAATGGATAGTCATTGTTAATGACTTGACTCTTTGGCCAGAATATTCTTTCCGACTTAGGGCGTCTGCTACTACATTGGCTTTACCCGGATGATAATGAATTTCGCATTCGTAGTCATTGAGTAGCTCGACCCACCGTCGTTATCTCATATTGAGCTCCTTCTGGTTGAATATGTGTTGGAGGCTTTTGTGGTCGGTGTATATCGTGCTCTTCGTACCATATAGGTAGCGTCTCCAGATCTTTAGGGTGAACACAACCGCTCCTGGTTCGAGGTCGTGTGTGGTGTAGTTGCCCTCATGTGTATTTAGCTGCCTTGAGGCATAGGCGATGACCTTACCTCGTTGCATCAGAACACAACCGAGCCCTTGATTGGATGCATCGTAGTATACCACAAAATCTTATGTCCCTTCGGGGAGGGATAGTATCGGTGCGGTGCATACGGCTCGTTTCAGGGTTTGAAATGATTTCTCTTGTTTCTCTCCACAGTCAAAGGCCACGCCTTTCTGGGTCAGTGTTGTAAGGGGTTTCACGATTCGAGAGAAGTTTTGTATGAACCTGCAGTAGTAGCCAGCGAGGCCTAGAAACTGGCGAATTTCTATAGGCGTCTTCAGTGCTGACCAGTTCTCAATAGCTTTAATCTTTGATGGGTCCATGTGGATTCCTTCTTTGCTAACCACGTGTCCTAAGAATTCGACTCTTCGAATCCAAAATTTGCACTTGGAGAACTTCGCGTATAACTTCTTCGATCGTAGGGTTTCCAAGACTTGTCGTAAATGATCACTATGATCCTCCTCACTTCGAGAGTAGATAAGTATGTCATCAATGAAGACGATGACGAACTGATCCAAGTAAGGACGGCACACCCTATTCATTAAGTCCATGAACACCGCGGGCGCGTTGGTCAGTCTGAACGGCATTAGTATGAACTCGTAATGTCCGTAATGGGTTCGGAAGGCTGTTTTCGGGACATCCTCCTCAAATACTCGTAACTGGTGATACCCGGACCTCAGATCAATCTTGGAAAATTAACTCGCCCCTTGTAGTTGGTCGAATAAATCATCTATACGAGGAAGAAGGTAACGATTTTGACCGTCAGCTTGCTAAGTTCTCAGTAGTCGATGCACATACGGAACGATCCGTCCTTCTTCTTTACGAACAAGTCCGACGCTCCCCGGGGTGAGAAGCTTGGTCTTATAAAGCCCTTGCTGAGCAGCTCGTTAAGTTGACCGGATAGTTCTTGCATCTCAGCAGGCGCTAGACGATAGGGCGATTTGGCTACGGGGGTAGCTCCTGGAATTAAGTCGATCCTGAACTCGACCTGGCGTTGGGGAGGTAAATCTGGCAGCTCTTCTGGAAAGACGTCGGGGGATTCGCATACTACGGGGAAATCTTTTAGATCTTTCGTTTTCTGGCTCGTATCAACGACGTGTGCAAGGAATGCATGATATTCCTTACGCAAGTACTTCTGGGCTTGAATACTTGAGATGATACGAAGACTCATACTGGGTTTGTCTTCATAGATTAACAAGGTTTCGTTATTTGGTAGATTTAGACGGATTGCTTTGTCGAAACACAGGATATTGGTATGATGGAGACTCAACCAGTCCATGCCCACGATGACATCAAAACTCTAGATCGATACTGGTATGAGGTCGATTCGGAACGAATGATTATCTAGCGTGAGGGTACAACCTACATAGATCTCGTTAGAACTCTCTGTGTTTCCGTTAGCCATTTCTACGACAAAGGTTTCTTCTAATGGTTGCGGGGATTGTTTATGTAAGTGTTTAAAGTTTTGGTTTACGAAGCTTCCTTCTGCTCCACTATCGAATAGGATACAAGCATAAGAGTTATCAAGAAGGAAAGTACCCGTGACTACTGTGGGGTCCGCTACTGCTTCATTATGACCAATAGCAAGTAGTCTTCCTGTTCCTCCTGTATTCCCAACTTTCGGACAGTTTCTTTTGAAGTGTCATGTCTCGCCAAAACCATAACAGGCTTGGGTCACTCAGGTGCTGGGAACTTGATTGATGGGTTTGGGCTGAGATCTGCCAAACCGGGCGGTATGGACCTTCCGGTCGCAGTTAGTGCAGTGCATTTCACAGCAGGGGCCGTTGTGATGGAAAGAGCACTTGGTGCACTTGGGTAGATTTCCTGCATAGGTTTTGGCTGGTACAGGGGCAACAGGAGTAGTGGCAGCATGGACAGCCACCACTTGTTGGTTCTTTAAAGAGGACTGGGTTGATTTGCCCTGCTTTCGGTCCTACCACTTCCTCTTGTTGTCGTCTGTCTTGGTCGGTGTGGTGGCAACCGTTGTGGTTTTTAATGGTGTGGGAGGAACTTCATGATCAATCAACCTGTGGGCCAATTCCTTGGCACTGTTAAAGGTTGTAGGGTGTGAGGCTAGAACGTTCCCTTGATACGGGGGCACTAAACCCCAGATGTATCGTTCAATCTTCTTGCTCTCAGTGGGGATCATGATAGGGCACATAGTCACCAAGTCGCAGAACCTGGCCGTATAAGTCACTATGTCGGTCCCCTTCATCTTGAGGTTCCAGAGTTCCTCCTCAAGTTTCTGAATTTCACCTCTAGGGCAGTACTCCCTTGTCAGAAGGTCCTTCAGTGTGTCCCAGCCCATGGCGTTGGCTGTTACCAAGGAGAGTGATTTGAGATGGCCATTCTACCACGTCAGGGCCCTTTCAGTGAAGGTGCAAGCAGCGAACTTAATCTTGCTTTCCTCGGGGCATGAGCACATCTCGAAGACAGCTTCAGTTCTTTCGATCCATTGGGACAGTGCAATGATCCCTCTGGTCCCATTGAAGAATGTTGGTTTGCAACTCATGAAATCCTTATAGGTACACCCCTGTGTACGCGGTTGGATTTCACCATGCCTATAGTTGGTGCCCATTCCAGCCCCACTTGCATCACCGGAATTTATTTGGGCCATAGCTGCCGTTACAGCTACGGTCACAGCTGTCTGAAACATCACTACATCGAACTGCGGAGGTGGAGGAGGAGGTGGTGGAGATTGAGTTGCAGGTCTGCCCTTGTTTGGAAAAGGGAGAGGCGGCATCTTTTACTGAAAAGTTATGAAAAGTGATGATAACAGTGAGAATCGACCATGAATATGATGGGAGTGTTTCATGGACTATGTCACCATAGTCCAACTATCAGGTAGAGTTATAACACAGAGTAGAGAAATATAAGAGTGTAGACTTTTCCAACAGATTAGATAACTGCCAATATTACTAGTATTACTGATGCATATAAGTTTAGGAAAAAAACAACCTACCAGCAGGTCTTACATCAAACCATAAGGGAAAATGTTGGCAACTTAGAAGCCTAGTTAGAGTTCTTTCAAGTTTAGGAATGTTTACAGACAAGTGCTCTACCGAGAATAGAAAAGAAAAGGCTATTCCTTAAACAAAAGAGGAAGATGAGTTGACATCTTCTACTGGCGACGGGTTTCTCTGGGGCGAACCCTAAGATCAGCCAGTTGGCATACAACTTCTTGAAGATGTCGTTCCTGAGCCCTCTGACGCACTCGGAGTCCCCTGACTTCGGCTCAGGATGTAACTAGCTATTGCTGCAGCGCCTCATTGGTCCTCCTAGTCCTATCCATGGCTTCTTCAAGTTGGCGGATACGGACAATGTTAAGGTTAGAGTTGGCATCAATTTCCACAACTCTGCCGATGGCTGCATGACCTTGTTCGACGTTCCTAACAATCCTCCGGACCATGACAGGTAGGGCTCGATCATCCGAGCCACCCTCGCTTATGTTGTAAAAGCTTTGTTCTCCGTTGAAAGGTAAAGGCTGGCCCTGCTCATCGCTCCATCGATTCAAGGTTGTTGCCCACATGGGAGTGGGACCTTGAAATGCAGGACAGGGGTCGGGGTTTGGAGCTACTGGGGGTAGGTTGTTGACTTCTAGTTCGGAGTCGGAGCTATCCGAAAAGCCCTCTGCACGGTGATCATCCAAAGGGATCGGGTGATCATCCTCTGACTCTTCCTCGAGCCATCCTCCAATGCCTTGGTTCGGATAGTACGGATCGCCGGGATGGCGGAAGCCAACCATGCTATCTAAGCGAGAATGGGGAAAGAAAAGTTAATAGACATATTAATCTAAGATACTTATAAGAAAATCGTTATTAGTCGACTCAATACTTGCATAGTGCATACCATTTACATGTACCCGAGACAGGATAGACCTTCGAATAAGTGACCCTAACTCTAATTCCACAACCAAACAAGGAACAGGAAGTAAAGCAAAGATCACATATTCTAAGTCTATAGTGTCTTATTCACATGTAACCATAGAGTATCCACTTAACAACTATTGCCCAACTAGTAATGACCCTTTTTGTTCTCACATATGTAAATTACAGAAATGCAGAATACTCCTATAGTATTGTTGTTCCTATGTTCTTGTAGTAGTGTTGGTAAGTTTTTAGACTTGTTGTAACACCACAATGATTCTTAGGCACATGCTAGTCAGTCCTAGGAAAATGTAGTTGATCAGGCTACATCCACCCAGATTTGACTATATGTCTCTAAGTCTAATTGTGTTATTTAACAATATTAATACTTTTGTTATGTTCTAGTATAATACTGAACCTTTGTATTAATGGATGCATATACATATATACTTAGTTAAATATTTTATTATTTAAAAGTATATATTCTTGATCAGAGTGTTTTAATCCCGATGTGTTTATAGTTCGTATATCTTTTATGGGTTGATATACTTGATTCACTATAAACAGTTCTGTGATACCAATCTGTCACACCCCAAAACTGAGAACGGCGGAATACGTTCTGGGGTGGAGGATGTCATGTACAATATCATATCAATGCATAATAGTAAAGGCAAGCAACAACATCCATTGCATTAATATAATAATTGTAATAGAATCGTATTCTATACAGTTTGTTAGACACCAAAAGTAATATGTGCTTCATCTTCTCAAAAGTTGCATCTGTATCTGTCTACTGATGACCTGAGAATACAAGTTATTTTGAAAACGAGTATCAACGTGTGGCAACCGTCAATTTCCGGTCAAGTCAAAGTCAACTGAAGTCAACAAGTCAAACCGTTCGACTCAATTTGCCCGTGGGTACTAGAGTTTACGTTATAAACAACTCGCTATTCTAATGAGAGATCATAAATTGAAAAGTACGTACATCTAGATCTCCTTAACCTAAAACTGTGGTAAGTGATGAACCAAACTGATAAAACAATGTTGCATACTCATCGAGAGTGTGTAAGATCCTTAAACAAGGCTTAACGGGGTTTACGGACCTTGCGTTGTGGAGCCAAACACTCACAAAAGTCACACACGAAACCTCTCTCAATCGTTTTCACTCTATCTCTCTTTATCGAGAATCTCTCCCAAATCTCCCCACGTATGTGAAATCTCTCCCAAATCTCTCTAAGTATGTGAAATCTCTCCTAAATCTCTCTAAGTATGTGAAATCTCTCCCAAATCTCTCTTTGTATGAGAAATCTCTCCAAGAATGTGAAATTTCTCCCAAATCTCTCTAAGTATGTGAAATCTCTCCCAAATCTCTCTAAGTATGTGAAATCTCTCCTAAATCTCTCTTTGTATGAGAAATCTCTCCAAGAATGCGAAATCTCTCCTAAATCTCTCTAAGTATGTGAAATATCTCCCAAATATCTCTTTGTATGAGCAATCTCTCCAAGAATATGGAATCTCTCCCAAATCTCTCCAAGAAGGTGAAATCTCTCCCAAATCTCTCTAAGTATGTGAAATCTCTCCCAAAAGTTCCTTAAACTTTTTATAGTCTTTCGGGCCATCCCGACCCTTAACCGGGTGAAAAACCGCTTAAAACAGGGTAAGAACGGATAAAAAGGGCTTAAGGACCCGAAACCCCTCTTAAGGACCCGAACCCTCTTAAGGACCCGAAACCCTTCTTAGGAACCGAACTTGTCAGAAGCGAAGGCATCAGAAGCGAATCCTCCCTTCGGACCGAGCCTCGCATAAGGGACCGAACCCTCCCCTTCGGACCGAACCTTCGGTCCATTTCGGTCTATTTCGGTCCATTTCGTTCTTACCCTCTTTCGCCTCATTTCGCTTCGGATCCAGCAACAGTAGGGACCGAACCTTCAGCCCAATCCGAGAAGCCTCGCAGGAAGAGCATTTCTTCCCGGTTTTCGACTACGACTTCATTTTAGCTCCGTTTTTAATTGTTTTAACGCGGGATTTTCACCCAAAACTGTATTTTAACATATAAGGCCCCATAATTACTAATTATCCACGTTTTTGGGGGATAAACCTTATCCAAGAAGAGTTGGTGAAGTACAAGAGGTGGAGTGTTGACGTTTCTTTATTCTATGACACAAGCAACCACTTCCATACCCACTCCATGTCACTATTCACCATCAGCCCATACCTAGTCATTTCATGGTACTTTTTCCACCATTTTTCAGCCACACACTTGGTCAAGGTAAGAAAACCCTCCTCTCTCCTCACACTTCTCTCATTTTCTCATTCTTCCACCAAAGATCAAACATATTTTCTCTCTCACTTCCTCTCTCTAAAAATTCGAGATTCAAGGGTTGATCTTAGATTTTCTCTCCACATTTGGTAAGTATCTTCCTCCTACACTTAGACATTCTACTATCCTTCATCCAAATCATAGATTGCTTACACAAATATCGTCATATTTGTTGTTAGCTCCTCAAATCTTCAAGCATCTCCCAAGTGTTCTTGAGTTGAACACTTCTTTTCTCCATCATCCATCTACTGAAATCACTCAAGGTGAGTTCATGCCCCTACATTTTCATGTTTTCTTAAGTTTTTAGGGGGGAATACAAGTTAAAACACCAAGAACATAACTAAACTTTTCTAACAGCTTTCATCAGAAAAGTTGGACTCCATCACGGACTGTTTTGGACAACGTAAACATTTTAGTTTTCAAAACTGTATTAGGTGAAAATAGTTCAAGTTCTTAGCTTTAAAATTACTACTTGCACATCTCCATACGATTTTTCTACAATTTATGGTGATTTTTACAAAACTGCCTATCATTTCAAACACCAATCCGGACCAGTCTGTGATTATGGACTTTTTCACCCAAGTTGGAGGTCATTAAAAATCATGATAAAAATTATGAGTAAACTAGACACATTTTGGGAACTCTTAGAATTTACGGATTTTGTTTTTGACTTCGCATGATTTTTCTATGACTTTTCTAAAACATCACAGAAAGGTTAAAAATTATAACTTTCATAACACTTTGTATTATGTTGAGCAAAGTGTATGACAATAAGTTCTAAATATTGAATGTGTTTCCTTGTTAGTTTATCATCATAAACTGAAACTTAGTCATTCATGATAAGATCATTCATTTATTTAGAACACGTATATTAAGCTATAATAAGCATAGTTAATGGATTCATAACACTAATGCATTTTCATGAAAGAGTTCTTATACATTACAAACGTTTTGGATAAACTATAATAGGTATAGTTTATGTATCATTTACTTTTCAAAACTAGTTATCAAAGGTTTTCAGTTTAGTTCACGTAAATCTGTTAATGAATAAATTTGTGAGTCACTCTCTTCGGGTTACTTCCAAAGTAACCAATTCAAAAAGTTCTGTAAATTGTAACCAGAGTCTCTTGTAGGGAGAACGTGATAGTTGTGTATAGATCTATATTGGGTTTGACAAACCCACACCTGAGCTACTTGCAACAGCTAGACCGACAGGTCTGTGGTGACAAGTGTCATTTAACGGCGACGCCTGAAGAACGTCGCATTACGAGGCCGTCTAAGTTAAGTATGGTTATGATAGCTCACATGTGGTATTAACAAATCATAAGATTTACGGGTTCTAACTTTAAATTAGCGAGTTATGTCGATTTAGCTCACTGAAATTACTTTAAGTATGGAAAAATACTTGTACGCCTTCATATCAAAAAGGGTTTTATGTCGATTTAAAATCACTTTTTATATCAGTAATTACAAATATTATTGTATGTTTTCAGTCTTGGTATTTAAGACTACACATCATTCATTACGAGATTCTTCTCAAATTAAAAAGGGTTTTATCCCAATTTAAAACCACTTTTATATCTTTAAGTATGAGAAATACTTGTTCATTTTCGGTCCTGGTATTTAGGACCACATAACTTTTTAAAGGAAAATATTGGATTTTTCTTGGTGACACACGACACATTACAAAGAACGGTTTCCAAACTCTTTATCTCAAGAACTTATGAACTCACCAACCTTTGTGTTGACACTTTTTCAAAACTACTTGTATTCTCAGGAATTCAGTGAAACAGGAAATGAACAGCGTTTTGAGGATGGGACGATAAATCGTCAAACATTTCATTTTGTATCATAATGTAATTGATTGGAATCATGTAAACATATACTTTGGTGTAACTTTTTCAATTATATTTATGATGGTTGTATTTACTTTGAGCACTATTATACTCGTTGTTGTGATACTATACATGAAGTCCTCCACCCTCGGACGTTTCCGCCATCCTTGGTTTGGGGGTGTGACAGATTGGTATCAGAGCATTGTTTATAGTGAACTAAGTATATCGAACCACATAAGATATACAAACTATAAATGCATTGGGACTAAAGTCTCTGATTTGAATGTTTTCAAAACAATTATACTCTTAGAAATAAATAATTTCCTATTAAAAGTATACATGCATGCATACATACTAAGGTCAGCATCATTCTAGAACAAAACAAAAGTAATGATTGTTGGATATCACAGGTAAGCTCGGGGATGTATGGTCAGTATTGGGAGTGGCATAGCCTGATCAACTATGCTGGTCCGAGGAGTGATTAGCACATGCCCAAGAATGGTTGTGAT
Source organism: Lactuca serriola (assembly GCF_051521515.1). NCBI lineage: Eukaryota > Viridiplantae > Streptophyta > Magnoliopsida > Asterales > Asteraceae > Lactuca > Lactuca serriola. The sequence goes on from NC_136409.1 coordinate 96,241,653, forward strand.
ATGGCAACAAGTCTAAAAACTTACCAACACTACCACAATGAGAACATCAGAACCAAACATAAAATTGAAAATACTATAGGAGTATTTTGTAAGGTCACCAAAACATGGATTTTGTGTGTGTGCGGCCAAAGTGTACGGCCAGAGTGTGTGTGCAGCCGCACACTCACTATGGAGTGTGTCAAAATCGTGGTTCCAAGCCTTTGGGACTTTCTAGTGAAGGTGTTTCGACCACTGCTTGGCCGGATTGGGAGTTTGGGGCCATTTTGGACCCTAAAAAGGTTGTGTGCGGTTGCACATGGTGTGTGCGGCCGTACAAACTCCTACAACTTGACCAAATCGGCTTTCCAAGGCTTTGTGATGATTCTAAGAAGGTGTTTTGGTCAATGCTAAGCTTGAGTGAGTGTTTAAGCTTTTTCTAGGACCAAAAGATGTGTGTGCGGTCACACATGATGCGTGTGTGGCCGTACACACATGAAGATCATCTAAACTGATGATTTCATGGGTCAAACTCGAGGCAAAGGCTTTCCAATGTGTTTTAGTAAAGATCTAAGGGTGTTTACTTACTTGTTTTGATGATGGGAGAGGGAAAACGTGAAGAACTCTTGAGAGAGAGAGAGAGATAGTTCCAACTTGAAGGAGTGTGAAAAAGGGTGTAAGGTTGATTGATATTTGCATAATTAGTCAAATGTTTAGCATACATTTTTATTCATTTTTAGCTAATTATGTGCATAATGTGGACAAAAGGTACTTAATAATGCTTAAATTTTGTTTTCAGTCCAAAAGACATGCTTGGAAGTAAAAGGGAACAAGGAGAAGCAATTAGAGACCAAAGAATGAAGAATGAGGAACAAAAGCACACTAACTCGACGAGTCCGCGAGGTTACTCGGTGAGTACCCAAGAATATTCCCGAAGATAATTCATGACTCCTGGAAATAGACAGATTTCACGCATCGACTCGGCGAGTTGGGTGATCTACTCGCCGAGTAGCCCTTGTTTTGTGATAATTATAAATATCGAACCTTTATCCGAATGGGGGATACTTTTTGGCTTTTGGGAGCTGCACCTGCGATTGAAGAACCTTTTGGAGAGCTGAGGAACCCTAACCTTCGATCCTTTGAAGAATCAAGGCAATTTAGGTTATACATTCCACTTAATCTTAGAATTTAAGCATGTCTAGCCTAGTTGAACTTGTTTTTAAGTTTGTTTTTACTGTGACTATGAACTAAATTCGTTTTGTTTCTATTTGGGAAGACCAAGTTACTCCTATGGTTTAATTATTACTTTTTGATTGATTGTTTATTGGTGATCTTATTAAATTAAGTTTGTTAAAGAACCTTATGCATTAACCACAACTATTTTCTGTTAATTGGAAGACAATTAAGCTGCATGAACATCTCTTAGTTTTTAACCTGATATGTTTATGTGAACACTTTATCATATGCCTAGGAATAATGAATATGAAACTAGGATTAATAAGAGAATGGGTAAATTAATGTGTGAGCTTGTTTGGGAAACCAACAAACAAGAGGTTAATTAAAACACCAATTTGATTAACCAATTACAAATCTTATTTAATCCAAATAATTGAACTAGAAAATTAATTAGTTTAAACAATTGGCCACTGCTTGAATTGATTAATTGTCTAAGGGTTAGTAGTAATGAACATGAACCTGACCACTATAATTGGTAACCAATAACAATTGATTTATCATATTATTATACAAATAACCATAGGAGTGAATTGGTTGGACCTAAACAGAAACTCTTTATTAAATTTGGTGAATTTGTTACTTTTCTTAGTTGTTTAGTTAATTAAGTGCTTAGGTGGTGTGTTTAAGTTTCTAGTCTTGTAAAACTAGAGAAAAAAACTTTTACTTTTATTACTTGCTTAGTTAAAATTAGTTATTAGTTTAATTTCCGTTCCCTGAGTTCGACACCCTACTTATCCAACTATACCACTAAAAGACAGGTTCACTGCCTTCGTGTGCTAAATTTATCAATTAGAAGTAGGAATAAAACCAGTGCATTTTATGTACATCAAGTTTTTGGTGTCGTTGCCAGGGAACGGTTCCAAAATTAAGTCTAATTCCTAATTTTATCGATCCTTTGTGTGAGGTTTTGTTGCACAAAGTTATTTTTCAGTAATACAGTAAGTAGGTTAGGTTTTAGAAATTATTAGTTTCTTTTTAGAAGTCTATTAATTAGTTTTAATTTTTTTAGTTTTAAACAAGTTACTCGCCGAGTGCATTCGCACCTACTCGGCGAGTACCCTACTGTTTGCCAAACTATTTTTCTTTTTTCGTTCTGTTTCATTTTTGTTCTTTTTACGCGTTTTGTCATATTTGCTTGCAGTTGTTTCATGACCCAAGGATCTGATACACCCCTGGTCCCTCATTCGAAGATCCGAAATCCGCACTAAGGAGGAACAAAGGAAAAGCTGTTGGAGAATCCGCTTCTTCAAAGAATTCGCCACTAAAGAACCTCAAGTCCGTTTTCAGAAAGAAGAAGAGCAGCAAATCAGGAGCATCCAGCGCCTCTTTAACAATCGAAGACCCAATTAAAGAAGACACCGAGTACGAGACCGAGGAAGAAGAAGAACCTACATACGGGCACGAAACCGATTTTGAGGACGATTTAGCTATCACTATGGCTAATATCGATGAAGTCCCCATGGGGGAATGGAAGAAGCGGATGCGCAATGACACTGGCTCGGGACTTGTGCAGCCCGCAATTCCCGCAACTGCTACTTTTGAGCTTAAGGGTCATATCCTAGCTTTACTTAAAGAGATCCCTTTTACTGGCAAAGATCACGAAGACGCCTACAAGCACTTCGATGAAGTTAATAATGTAGCTGATTATTTCAATGTTCCTAACGTGCCTCGGGAAACTCAGCTACTTCGCATGCTTCCGGTTACTTTGAAGGGTGCTGCAAAGGATTGGCTCAAGTCACTACCCCCCGGAACCATCACTACATAGGCTCAGCTGAAAGAAGAGTTCATTGATCAATTCTGCCCACCATCCAAGATATCTAAGCTCAAGAAAGCCATAGCCAACTTTGAATAACAAACTGGAGAGTCACTATATGAAGCTTGGGAGAGGTACAAGAGCTTGTTAAGGAATTACCCACATCACGACCTCAATAGTCAGCAAGAAGTCTCCATCTTTTATGATGGAGTAAATGTTACAATAAGGCAATTACTTGACTCGCTAGGCCCACTTACGAAGAAGGCACCTCCAGTGATAAAGCAGCTAATTGAAGAATTCTCTAAGCATTCTAGAGAATACCATAATCCAAGAAATGATGTAACAAGGGGGTCCGCCTATGCAGCTTCAGAAGACTTATTAGCAGTGATGGCCATGTTGAAAAACATGGATAGGAGGATGGACAAAATGGACCAAACGATACATGTTATACGGGTGGGGTGTGAAAATTGCAATGGGCCTCATCTTACTAGAGACTGCGACTTGGATGAAAATGACAACAAGAAGGTGCAAGTATGTTACTCAAGTGGTGACCGATATGATGAAGATTGGCAATAACCAAAGAAAGAGTGGCCCCCTTATGAAGAGTACAAGAAGGCTAAGGAGGAGAAGTACGGGAAGAAAGGAAGAGGTTTTTACCAAAAGGAGGAGCCGGCACAAGAAAGAAAACCAAGTTTGGAAGAGATGCTTACCAAATTTGTAGTTGCTTCAGAAAAGAGACATAGTGATCATGATGCTACAATTCAAGAAACAAGAACCATGCTTAGAAACCAGCAAACATCTATCCACAACATAGAAACGCAGCTAGGGCAACTTGCTCAACAAATCAACCAAAGATCACCGGGCGAACTTCCTAGTAAAACCGAAAATAACCCACTAGGCGCGCACATAAACATAGTCACAACAAGAAGTGGGAAGATAATCACTACTCTAGCCCCTAAGGAACTTCTCACAAATAGAAGGAAGATGGAGGAAGTGAAAAAGGTAGTTCTTAATGAGAACTGCTCAGCTGCCATGCTAAATAAGCTACCAAAGAAGAAGGGTGACCCGGGGAGCTTGACTTTGCCTTGCCAATTTGGTAACCTGGCTACCATTCATGCTTTGGCCGATTCGGGAGCAAGTGTGAACCTCATGCTATATTCATTCTTCAAGAAGCTGAATCTCCCGGAACCAAGGCCAATTCGTATGGCAATTCACTTAGCAAACAAGACAGTCACTTTTCCAAGAGGCATATGTGAAAACTTATTGGTCAAGGTGGAAAAGTTTGTATTTCCCGCAGATTTCATAATTCTAGATATGGAGGCGGATCCTCAAGTCCCGATCATCCTTGGAAGACCTTTCCTCAACACTGCAAGTGCTATAGTAGACATGAGGGACTCGAAGCTTACTTTACAGGTAGGAGATGATTCAGTCACTTTTGGGGTTGATCAAGCTATGAAGTATGCAAGGAATAGTGATGACATGGCGTTCTCAATTGACATGCTTGATGAATTAATGGAGGAATGCGAAAGTGAAGATCCCAAAAAGTCCACAATTTTTTATGAAGAATTTGATGTTGAAAAATACTTAATGGAGATCGAGAGGCTGCTGGAAGAAGCTGAGTTTGAAGAATTGATGAAACAATCTGACAGATCAACTCGCCGAGTAGGGCTGATCTACTCACCGAGTCCATGTGAAGAAAAAATGGAATTCATGAATTCAACTGCCAACTCGCCGAGTCCCTTACCTGCACTCGGCGAGTACAACCAACAGAACCCAAAAACCGAGCTCAAAACATTACCAGAACATTTGGAGTATGCTTTCCTTGAAGATGGTCATCAAAAGACAGTGATAATAGCCTCTGACCTCTCCGAATCTCAAAAGGAAGAACTAGTTCAAGTTTTGAAGAAGCGAAAGCGGGCCATAGCATGGAGCATTACCGACATCAAGGGAATCAGCCCCTCTTATTGATCTCACAAAATTCATCTGGAAGAAGGAGCAAAGCCGGTTATGCAGCACCAAAGAAGATTAAACCCAAATATGCAAGAAGTGGTCAAGAAGGAAGTGGTCAATCTTTTAGATGTGGGGATTATATATTCTATTTCCGACAGTCCATGGGTGAGTCCAGTCCAAGTGGTGCCCAAGAAAGGAAGGATGACGGTCATAACCAACGAGAAGAATGAGCTTATTCCGACACAAACGGTAACCGGTTGCAGAGTGTGCATCGATTATCGAAAGCTAAACGATGCCACTCGTAAAGACCATTTCCCCTTACCTTTTATTGATCAAATGTTAGAAAGATTATCGGGCCATAGTTATTATTTCTTTTTAGACGTATTTTCGGGTTATTTCCAAATACCCATAGATCCCATGGACCAAGAAAAGACCAATTTCACTTGCCCAAGTGGGACTTTTGCTTATCGACGCATGCCCTTTGGGTTATGCAACGCACCCGCGACATTTCAAAGGTGCATGACAGCCATATTCCACGATATGGTGGAAAAATTCATGGAAGTTTTTATGGACGATTTTTCTGTTTTTGGATCTTCCTTCCATGATTGTCTCACAAATCTTGACTTAATGCTTGCTAGGTGTGAAAAAACCGACTTAGTTCTTAATTGGGAGAAATGTCACTTTATGGTCAAGGAGGGTATAGTTTTAGGCCGCAAGGTTTCCAAATTGGGAATTGAAGTGGATCGGGCAAAGATTGACACCATTGCCAAATTACCCCCACCAACTAATGTGAAGGGCATTAGAAGTTTTCTAGGACACGCGGGTTTTTACCGGTGTTTTATAAAAGATTTTTCTAAAATAACTAGACCTCTAACACAATTGATTTTAAAGGATGCACCATTTAATTTTACTAAAGAGTGTTTAGAGGCATTTGAATTCTTAAAGGAAAAATTGACTAATGCCCCGATCATTATTGCTCCAAATTGGGATTTACCATTTGAAATAATGTGTGATGCTAGTGACTTTGCATTAGGAGTTGTCCTTGGTCAAAGGGTTGATAAGCACTTTCGATCCATTTATTATGCTAGTAAAACTTTAAATCCGGCCCAAGAGAATTACACCATCACTGAAAAAGAATTATTAGCTGTGGTGTACGCTTTTGATAAATTCCTCCCTTATTTAGTTTTATCTAAAACAACTATTTTTACTGACCACTCCGCTATCAAGTATTTGTTTGCCAAGCCAAGATTGATACGATGGGTTCTAGTTCTTCAAGAGTTTGACATAGAGATACGTGACAAAAAGGGAATGGAGAATGTAGCAGCCGACCACTTGTCAAGGCTTGAAAACCTGAAATTGCAAGAAGATAGAGTTGGAGATGACTTCCCGGACGAGTACATTATGGTGGCCGTGGGAGAAGAGCCATGGTTCGCAGACATAACTATTTATTTAGCTAGCAAATACATCCCAAAAGATCTTACCAGCCAACAAAAGAAGAAATTCTTTTCTGAAATAAAGTATTACTTTTGGGATGAGCCATACCTTTTCCGAAGCTGTGCGGATGGAATCATACGAAGATGTGTGTTCGGGAAGGAAAGCCGACAGATTTTGGAGCATTGTCATAGCGGGCCCACGGATAGACATCATGGAGCACATTACACTGCTAAGAAGATCTTTGACATTGGGTTTTACTGGCCCATGGTTTTTAAAGATGCACCCAATTTGTCAAAGAATGTGATGCATGTCAAAGAGCAGGAAACATTTCATCCCGAAATGAAATGCCACAACATAGTATTCAAGTGTGCGAAGTATTTGATGTGTGGGGGATCGATTTCATGGGACCATTTCTCATGTCCAAAGGCAACAAATACATCTTGGTGGCGGTGGATTATGTATCCAAGTGGGTGGAGGCACAAGCTTTGCCAACAAATGATGGTCGGGTGGTGGTGCGGTTTTTGAAGAAGCTATTTTCAAGATTTAGAGTCCCGAAAGCTCTTATAAGCGACTGAGGCACTCATTTTGATAATGATCAACTAGAGAAGGTGCTAAGGAAATATGGGGTAACTCATAAATTTTCTACACCCTACCATCCACAAACTAGTGGACAAACCGAAGTGACAAATAGACCCTTAAAAAGAATCTTGGAGAGTTCGGTGGGGAGCAATCGGAAAGAATGGTCGGATAAGCTAGATGATGCACTTTGGGCCTTCCGAACAACTTTCAAAACACCTATTGGTGCTACACCATATAGGCTAGTTTATGGAAAGCAATGTCATTTACCGGTGGAGATCGAGCATAAAGCTTTTTAGGCTTTAAAAATGGGCAACTTTAACATGGCGGAGCTCAAGAACAGCCGGTTAATGCAATTGAATGCTCTTGAGGAACTTAGAAATGATGCTTACACTAGTTCTCTAATTTATAAAGAGAAAACCAAGAGTTGGCATGACAAGAGGATCAAGGGAAATAAAGAGTTTCATGAAGCGCAAAAGGTGTTGCTCTTTAATTCAAGGCTAAAACTCTTCTCGGGCAAACTCAAGTCAAGATGGGATGGTCCTTTTCTAGTGAAGAAGGTGTTTCCACATGGTGCTATAGAGTTATTATCAAAAGATGGTACCCCTTTCAAGGTCAATGGACATAGGGTCAAAAGATATGAAGAAGGAGTCCCAAGAAATGAAGACATGGAAGAAGGGCTGTTGCTGGAAGGAATTGCAGCAACGTAGAATGGAAGGAGTCCAGCTAATGACTCCTTAAAAAGAAGCGCTTCTGGGAGGCAACCCAAGTTTAGAGTTTGCATTTCTTTTTCCTTTATTTTCTTTTTAATTTCTTAGGATCTGTTTTATTCTTCTTCTGAAAATATGTTCTAAATGATTGCTTGAGGGCAAGCAATGCTTAGAGTGTGGGGTGGTGGTTGAAAAATAAGAAAAAATTCAATTTTTGTTCAAACTGCAAGCTTTACTCGCCGAGTACATTCGATCTACTTGGCGAGTACTTGTCCGAATCCCCAGAAAATCGCGAATATGCGAATCTACTCGGCGAGTAGCACTTTTCTACTCGGCGAGTAGACAACTTACACAGACGGTTTATAATCTGTAAATAAGGATTTTCATTCATTTTACTCACACACTCGACGTGCACAGCTACTCTCAAGCCATTTCTTCAATTTTTGCTGAATCTTCAACTTTCAAGAGTAAAGGTATGATTTCTACACTCAATACTTGTCAAAGGTTAAAGCTTTATCACTTCTTAGCCTTTATTTTGTCTAAATTTGGATTTGGGGGTTTCCTCAATTTCTAGGGTTTTGATTTTACTATGAATCAGGAGGTTTTAGGCAAAAAAAATTTTGGATTAGTGTTTATTGGACTTAGTACAGCAAACCCCTATGCAAAATTGGGTGTTTTGTATGACCCATATATGTGCGGCATCAATATGGTCCCAATGTTCATCCTACTCGCCGAGTAGTTCATGAACTCGGCGAGTAGGATGCTACACAGATCTGTTTTGTTTGATTTTAATTGTTGGGTGTTGTTTGTTTGTGCTTTCTTAATGTTATTTTACAGGTACCATGTCCAAAAGAGGCCAAACTTCACGAGGGGGAAGCCAAGGAGACATCTTGTGGCTCTCTTTTCGCCAAATCACCTCTAAATCATCTCAAGCCCGCGCCAAGAACAAATTAGAAGCTTTGAAGCAGAAAAAGATCCACTTACCTAATGCAGTGGACTGGGATTGGCTAGGGAAGGTTGGGCTGGAGGAAGAATTGAGACCATATTTGGTGAAGGAATGCAATATGGGGGATTCTACCATTATATGTGATGGTTGGTTACAATTGTTCAAAATCCAAGAACCGGTCTTCGCTGAATTATGCTGGGAACTCTTCGCTACCATCTCATTCCGGGGTGGTAGTGAGTATTATAATCCCAATGTAATTTCCTTTTCTCTTGATGGGGAGATGCGACAATGCAGCATCGCTAAGTTTTCATGGAGGATTGGCATCTATGACCAAAGTACCAAGTTAAATGAAGACTTTGAAGCTTTCTTGGAGAATTGCCACAAAGATCTCCCCGAAGCAGTGGTTGCTTCCACCTGGTGGAGTACTATTGCTAACCGGGTGTATATTCCATCTTCCGCACAGGAGGGCCACATCAGTTCACCGATCAACTGTCTCATTCATCGTTTCATCGCAAGCGCGATTAATATGCGCAAGGATGATGACAAGGTCCCGACCCTTGACATCTTCTATCTTTGGAGCATTATTACTCCCGATGTTTTTTGCAACCTCCCCTACTGCATAGCCAAATATCTTGCGGATGGGGCTGTTAAAGATAAGGTGACCTCCAAAATCAATGGAGGAATGTTTGTGACAAGGCTTGCAAGATCATTTGGGATCTTGGATTTGCAAGAAGCAAGGGAGCTGACGGTCCTTTCTCCCCCTCCGTTCAACACTACCCTATATAGGAGGGCAAGGATTGTGGAGAAGTTTGGAGATTCTTATTCTATTCCACATGTGGATGAGCCGGTTATTCCCGAGGAGCCGGGACGGCGGGTGAGGCAACGGAGTGAGCGGGTACGAGAAGACCCACCGGTTATTCCGGTGGAGGAAGAGAACGATGGGTGGAACCAAGTTGAGTACCGGAGATACTTGGATGATATTGGGAGAGCTGTCAATTATAATAATCAATCATTTGAGTATCTTTTCCAACAAATGAATATCGCCCCGAGACCCGAACCCGGTTATCCCTACATTATGAATTGGGAGGAAAGGATGAGGAGAGGCAATGAAGGAGGAGGAAGTGGAGCTGGAGGCACTAACATGGATGAGGAAGAATGAAGAGTGTTTGTTTTGTGTTTTTATTTTTATTTTTATGGTGTTTGATTTGGACAAATGTTGAACTTGGATGATTTTGTTTCTTTTAGTACTTTTATTGCTTTCACTTTTGGTTGCATATTTTTCAGGATTGGAAGGTTAGGATGCATATAGAAGTTTTAAGGGTCAAGGTTCAAGTGAGGAAGTGAGGAATGTTCAAATAAGAGTGCGAAGTTTTGTCATTAAGGTTGAGTTCGTTAGAGTTGGGAGTGAGAGAGTGTTACTGCTGAAGTAATTAGAGGAAGAGTCACTGAATTATCCCAATTTAGAACCTTCATCGAGAGGAAAACGAGCTGGACAATTTTTTTCTCAACACAGCGCCTACTCGCCGAGTGCACATATCTTACTCGGCGAGTACATGGGTAATTACGCGATATAACTGCAAGTTGGCAACAAACTCGCCGAGTACACGATACTACTCGCCGAGTAGATCAACATTTTTCAAATTTCAGAGCTGTTTTGGGCACTTTCATTGCTGTACTTATCCATTTTTCGTGAAGAGTCATTACTGGAGGTTTCTAGGAGCTTTGTCCTACATTTTTGAGTTATTTGCATGTCTATCACACGTGATTTTGACACCCAAGACATGGATGAGCTGTTCCCATGTCTAAAGTCAATTGAAGATGGAGTTGAAGAGAAGAGATATCAACCTAGCGACTGCTACCCTAGGGGAGTTTGTTCCAATTCTCTCTATATTTCATATTTTTATTTTTGCATGATATGCAATGAGGACATTGCATAAAATAAGTGTGGGGTAGGGGGTTGCTTGATTTCTAGTAAATTGAGAATCTTAATGTCCTAATTTAGGTCTATTTTAAAAAAAATTGCATTCTTGCATACCAAAAATGTGACTTAGGAATTAATTTAGAAAATTTTGGTAAAAAGTAATTAGGATTCCATGTTAGAATTGTGTGGATGATTGCATGAAAACCCAAATGTTTAGTTGAGCCTATATACGTTATAGTGCATTTGTGGTCCCCTTATTCTAGTGAAATCATGGGACAAAAACACGACCTCACTCAGCCCGAAGGATGCAATATGTTTAGCATCGTGTACCAGAAATGTATCCAGGAAAATTATTATCGTTAGCCAATAAAGGTTGAAGTTGAGCGCCCCTGCTTAAGCATGTAGGGTTTTGAGTGAAAAAAGTGAGGTACATGTTAAAAAAAAGAGAGAATTGGAAGAAAAGTTTGAAGAATTTTGGAGCAACTAAAGTGAAGATCAAAAGATCAAAATTCCAAGAAGTGCAAAAGCTTGAAGATACCAAAAATCAAACAACAAGGTGGTGAATTCAATAAAATCAAATATCAAATGGCAAAAAAGTGAAGAATTCCAAAGAGCTCCAATGTGGTATCATAAATTGTAATTCTAGATTATGTATGCTTGGGTTGCTTAACCAAAAATACCTTGAGGATAGGAGGTTTTCTGCGGATGGATTCGGAGGAATGCATAAAATGAGCATTGTTCGGGATGAGTGGGCTAATGTTTATGAGGATTGTGAGTATTTAGAGTATGGGGGATATTTAGGAAAATTTTAGACACAAATGCATGCGTTGCAGTCTTGGCATAATGGCTGGGTTAGATTGGAGTTGTCATATGTGGTTCTAATGTGTTAAAATTCAGTTTTGCTTGGGGGCAAGCAAAATTCAGGTGTGGGGTATTTTGATATTTGCATAATTAGTCAAATGTTTAGCATACATTTTTATTCATTTTTAGCTAATTATGTGCATAATGTGGACAAAAGGTACTTAATAATGCTTAAATTTTGTTTTCAGTCCAAAAGACATGCTTGGAAGTAAAGGGAACAAGGAAAAGCAATTAGAGACCAAAGAATGAAGAATCAGGAACAAAAGCACACTAACTCGGCGAGTCCGCGAGGTTACTCGGCGAGTACCCAAGAATATTCCCGAAGATAAGTCAAGACTCCTGGCAATAGACGGATTTCACGCATCTACTCGGCGAGTTGGGTGATCTACTTGCCGACTAGCCCCTGTTTTGTGATAATTATAAATATCGAACCTTTATCTGAATGGGGGATACTTTTTGGCTTTTGGGAGCTGCACCAACAATTGAAGAACCTTTTGGAGAGTTGAGGAACCCTAACCTTCGATCCTTTGAAGAATCAAAGCAATGTAGGTTATACATTCCACTTAATCTTAGAATTTAAACATGTCTAGCCTAGTTGAACTTGTTTTTGAGTTTGTTTTTACTGTGACTATGAACTAAATTCGTTTTGTTTCTGTTTGGGAAGACCAAGTTACTCCTATGGTTTAATTATTACTTTTTGATTGATTGTTTATTGGTGATCTTATTAAATTAAGTTTGTTAAAGAACCTTATGCATTAACCACATCTATTTTCTGTTAATTGGAAGACAATTAAGCTGCATGAACATCTCTTAGTTGTTAACCTCATATGTTTATGTGAACACTTTATCATATGCCTAGGAATAATGAATATGAAACTAGGATTAATAAGAGAATGGGTAAATTAATGTGTGAGCTTGTTTGAGAAACCAACAAACAAGAGGTTAATTAAAACACTAATTTGATTAACCAATTACAAATCTTATTTAATCCAAATAATTGAACTAGAAAATTAATTAGTTTAAACAATTGGCCACTGCTTGAATTGATTAATTATCTAAGGGTTAGGAGTAATGAACATGAACCTGACGACTATAATTGGTAACCAATAGCAATTGATTTATCATATTATCATACAAATAACCATAGGAGTGAATTGGTTGGACCTAAACAAAAACTCTTTATTAAATTTGGTGAATTTGTTACTTGTCTTAGTTGTTTTGTTAATTAAGTGCTTAGGTGGTGTGTTTAAGTTTCTAGTCTTGTAAAACTAGAGAAATACCCTTTTACTTTTATTACTTGCTTAGTTAAAATTAGTTATTAATTTAATTTCCATTCCTTGAGTTCGACACCCTACTTATCCAACTATACCACTAAAAGACAGGTTCACTGCCATCGTGTGCTAAAATTATCAATTAGAAGTAGGAATAAAACCAGTGCATTTTACACACATCATTGACTTAGGTCCTTTATATAGGCTGGAGTGTGAGGCTAAGGGGTGTGCGGTTGGCTGTGTGCGGCCGCACACACCTTGTTGGGTGTGTTTGGCTCGATTTTATGATGCTACACACCTTCGCACCTTTCCTAAGACTTATATCTAGGTTATACTAAGCCTCAATCACCCCAAATAGACCCGAAATTTATTATAAAATAGCAAAACGAGACTATCTTTAATAAAATTTGAAAGAAATGTGCAAGTTAGAAATTTCGGGTTGTCACACCTTCCACATAAAACCCATTTTACAAAGGTGTTCCAAAAAAACTTCCCATTCTCGGGCTTTAGAAATCATTCTCTTCAGGGTTCACACCCTGACTCACTCACCAGCTCAAACGCCCACAGCTGAACGGAAGCAGCTGGAACAACCTCTGCCCAAAACCGGGCTACAAACCATTCCCAAGACATAGTCTACAGTCCCAAAAGTGCAATAGATCGCACAATCAATCCTTCTTATCCGATACAAGAGATCCAGGGAAAAACCAGACCTCACAAACACTTATGCCAGGCCGATCGTCCTGAGCTCACCGGCACTGAAATAATGTTGCATATTCCCGCAACCAATTGACCCCGAGCTAGAATACACCTGATCCTGGGGTCACAAGCCTGCTCACTCCTTCGAGCTCGGAAACTGAGAGGGCGCAATCCTTGCCCTACATAACGACGGTCCAATCCATCAATTAACCATTTCACTTCCAGCTGCAAAACCCCAGCTGAACATAATTATCACTCCTTTCCGGAGTTCCCACGACCCATATCCCAGCCTCGAGCGAACCCCAGAGCCTCAAATCTATAACTTTTGTGCTAACCTCTCCTGCTCCACTCGTGGAAAATAACGAGTACCGATTATATTCCTGATCCCAAATAACTGCAACACTCTGCTCATCAGAATATGTCCCAGAACTAAGAAGCTCGACCAGTTCCTCCCCTTGTCGTCGTTACAGCTGCCAAAGCTGTCGCGACAACCGTCTCAGCAATGTCTGCATGACGCTCGACAAAATACTCAACCATGGCGGTATTGAAAGAGCTAATCATCTTCAGAATTTATCCCCGAACAATCTCGATCGTCACCTCCCGAAGGATCTCCCTGACACGATTCTCTGACAATGCTCGCCTATCCTGGCTGCCAGCTCCCGATCGTAACCTGGATACGGTCACAAGACGTCTCGTGACCACCATTCTAGCAATACACCAAAATATCTCTAATAACCTATATAATGACAGGGAAACAACTCCAAAACCCAACCCTAGGGGTTGTGACTTCCTTGCTACGCGTATGGGTCCTGTGCTTTCAGTAGTACGGGCTCATACTACCTTCCACACCTACCCATATTTGTCTCAAGTATCATCACAACGCCCTAACAATATACATAAATATAGCGAGTGCTTAAAACCTCACACGTAGAGGATTGCTAAACATCTCATAACTAGCCTCCCGGCCTCTCACTACCCACCCAATCCATGAAACTTCCACCAACGCTGCAACATTAGTGTATACTAGCCACACATAATGCTGGACCCATTAGACTTTCGAATATCCAATTCTACCCTAAGGTCGAATCAAACATTCTCAGGCTATAAGATCTTATTTATGCACAACCGTGATGCATACACTAAACAACTACAGTAAGGATGTCAATCTCTTATAAGGAAAACCCTAGGCTAATAGGCATCATAAAATCAGGCAATTCTATCATGCAATTCCTGAAGATCCCTAGTGTAACACCCCGAGTTCAGAAGTGCAAGTTCAGGGTTCTTAGTGTAAATGAGGAAGGCCAACTCAACGATTCAATGGATAGACTCGGTGAGTCGAGTCGCGATTCTGGTCACGCGTTAAGTGACCAACTCGGCGAGTCGGAGGCTAGACTCGGCGAGTTGGTGCTGGAATGAGAAAAACCCTAATCCGGAGTTTGTGCCATATATAAAGAACATAATACCCTCTCTTCAGCCTCTCTACATTCCCTTTGAGTCCTAGAAACCCTAATAGCCATGAGTGAGAGCTTGGAGAGTGTTTGGAGCTTTGAGAAGTGAATTTGGTGGAAGAGACTTGAAGAGCAAGAGGCAACCATCAAGGATTTTGTGTGGATCCAGAACCCACTCCAGTTTGGGACACATTTGTGAGGTATTAAGCTGTTACCTTGAACTTTTCTTTTAGAATCATTTATATGTGAAGGCTAGGGTTTTCCTTGGTTAAGGGAAATGTTAAAGAAGCCAGATCTGAAGCTGAAACTTCAAATCTGAACCTCTTTTGAGTCCTAAGTTCATAAAGTTTCAGTCCT
This sequence comes from Lactuca serriola, assembly GCF_051521515.1. Taxonomy (NCBI): domain Eukaryota; kingdom Viridiplantae; phylum Streptophyta; class Magnoliopsida; order Asterales; family Asteraceae; genus Lactuca; species Lactuca serriola. The sequence goes on from NC_136409.1 coordinate 96,256,788, forward strand.
TGGATGATTGGTGAAGCCCCTTTTGTCTAAAACCCAAGCCCTAGTGTGTTTTGAGTTTATATCTCCTTGATATCACGTAAAGTTTGCAACTTTATGTGAGGGATAGCTTGAAGAATGATAGATCTATGGATTTGAGCCCCAACATGGCTTAGAAAGCCACTGCATGGGTTAAGAGCTGGAGATACTTGGTGAGTCGCATGGGTGGACTCGGCAAGTCGGTTGAAGATAGGCAGGAACTCGACAAGTTGGAAGAACAACTAGGCGAGTCTGGTCGTGAAGCCCTAACCTTTTTGGTTGAGCTGTGAATCAGTGAGTCGAGGGACAACTCGGTGAGTTGAGTAGGAAGTGACTCAGAGTTTGTTGGACTCGGCGAGTCTTGGGGCGACTCGGCGAGTTGAGTCGTGGATTGGCAGTTTCTGCGTATAGGGACTTGACGAGTTAGCGGGTTGACTCGGCGAGTAGAGTCAGTCAGGAAGGTTGACTTTGACTGAGGACTTTGACTTTGACCAAGGGTTGACCAGTTGACTTCCAGGGGTATTTTGGTAATTATTGGTATTTATTGAGTTCAATCATTTGGTATTGATTAGTGGTGGAGTTCGTGTCGGAGGTTGGAGCAGCGTGATCTTATCTTTTTAGTCAGCAGTTGCGAGGTGAGTTTTCATCACTATATTAACAGGGTCTAAGGCGCCAAGGCCGACCCTTTATCGGATGGAAATCCGGGTAGTTGTTACGTTATTGCTTTGCTATATGTTTGCATCCTGGTAGTTAGGATGGTGTATGTTAGAGACCCGGTTATGGTCGGAATCCTGGAATATAGGATGATGCTATGTTAGTGACCGGTTAGGTCGGTATCCTGGTTAGAGTATGCTATGTATGTGACCTGCTAGATCGGTCGATTGATGATTAATTGTTATATGATTATATGTTACGTGCACATGGTTGGTTGGCTGGGGTTGGGTTGAGGCGGGTCCTGCTTTGTGTTTTAGGCCAACAACATACCCAGGGCGGACCGGATATTCCGAAGGCCCAGTGAGCGGTCCGGATAGACTGTAGGCCCTAAGAGGGCGGACTAGACGTGCTGAGGCTCGAAGAGTGGACGAAGCCAACTGAAGGCCCGGTGCGGGCGGACCAGTCATACTGTAGACTCGGAGAGTGGACTAGGTGGGTTGAAGGCCCGGTGCGGGCGGACCAACCACACTGCAGACTCGATGTATATGGCTAGACTCGGAGGGTGGACCAGGTGGACCGAAGGCCCGGTGCGGCGGACCAGTCACACAGTAGACCCGAAGTGCATGGCTGTTCTGTTATGATATGACATGTTACATGTATGGTATATGTGGTTGGTATTTTGGGGGTATCTCACTAAGCTTTCGGGCTTACAGTTGTGGTTTAACGTTTCAGGTACTTCAGGAGACTGTGGCAAGGCAAAGGCGTGATCGTACCGCTCCTCATGTTTATGTTTTATGATATGGTTATGGGAATACTCTGATAATAAATGTATTGAAAACCTTTTTGTAATAACTTAATGAAATTGGGTTGTTTTTGAAAAGTTTAAATTGGTTGAAATTTTTAGAGCGTTACACCTAGCCTAGTACTAGCATGCTGTTGTAACATATCACAATATCAAATGACAGTATGGTATTTTGGGGTCTACTTACTGGCTTCGACTGATCGTACACTTCGCATACTCTTTTACTTATTTTGAAAACCATTTTAGAATTCATTTTGAAAACCTTTCCTTGATTTGAGACTGGAGTCACGGGAATGTTCCTCCAATTCACTCAAACCAAGGCTCTGATACCAACTTGTAACACCCATAAAATTCAAGCTAATTTAAAACATTTTAACCCATTCAAAAACCATTAAGTTATACAAGTTGTTTTCAAAGTAGTTTAAACACCAGAGTATCCCCAGATCCAAATCACAAAATCATGAAGTATGAGGAGATGGTAGGGAGGAGTGTGGGTCAATCATGGAGTGGGTATGGGGTTGCTTGTGTCATAAAATAAGGTAAAGTCAACACTCCACCTCTTTGTACTTTACCCACTTGCTTTTATTATTTAAATAAAGATTTTTATGAAAATATGATTAAATTGTGAATATTTAAGGTTTATTATGTTAAAATATGATTTTGGGTGAAAACCCCGCGTTAAAATAATTAAAAACGGGCTTAAAACGCAAATTTGGTTGAAAACCGGGAGAAAAGTGCTTCCCAGCGAGACCTCTCGGTCCTAGGCCGAGGTTCGGTCCCTAGGCCGAGGCTCGGTCCATGCTGATGCTGAGTCGGAACGAAAGGCGCGAGCCGGAAGCGAGAGGCGATGGGCGAAGGTGAGGGTTCGGTCAGAAGGCTCGGTCCGAAGTCAGAAGCGAAGGTCAGAAGGGAAGCTTCGGTTCGGAGATGAGAGGCTAGAATGTCAGAACCGAACGAACTATAGTGAACAGTAGTGAACAGTACCTTCGGTTCGGATCAGCAGCCTTCTTCATCAGGAGGGTTCGGTTCCTAAGAAGGGTTTCGGTTCCTAAGAGGGGTTTCGGTTCCTAAGGTCCGTTTTTCGCGTAGACTTCCGTTTTTGGGCTGTTTTCGCCAAATTCGAGGGTCGGGATGCCCCGAGTGATTATAGAAAGTTGGGAGAGATTTCGAGAGAGACTTGAGAGAGATTCCACATACTCAGAGAGATTTGGGAGAGATTTGACATACTTGGGGAGATTTCACATACAAAGAGATATTTGGAAGAGATTTCACATTCTTAGAGAGATTTGGGAGAGGTTTGACATTCTTGGAGAGATTTCTCATACAAAGAGAGATTTGGGAGAGATTTCACATACTTAGAGAGATTTGGGAGAGATTTGACATTCTTGGAGAGATTTCTCATACAAAGAGATATGTGGGAGAGATTTCACATACTTAGAGAGATTTGGGAGAGATTTGACATTCTTGGAGAGATTTCTCATACAAAGAGATATGTGGGAGAGATTTCACATACTAAGAGAGATTTGGGAGAGATTTGACGTTCTTGGAGAGATTTCACATACAGAGAGATATGTGGGAGAGATTTCACATACTTAGAGAGATTTGGGAGAGATTTGACATTCTTGGAGAGATTTCTCATACAAAGAGATATGTGGGAGAGATTTCACATACTAAGAGAGATTTGGGAGAGATTTGACGTTCTTGGAGAGAATTCTCATACAAAGAGATATGTGGGAGAGATTTCACATACTAAGAGAGATTTGGGAGAGATTTGACGTTCTTGGAGAGATTTCACATACAGAGAGATATGTGGGAGAGATTTCACATACTTAGAGAGATTTGGGAGAGATTTGACGTTCTTGGAGAGATTTCACATACAGAGAGATATGTGGGAGAGATTTCACATAATTAGAGAGATTTGGGAGAGATTTGACATTCTTGGAGAGATTTCTCATACAAAGAGATATGTGGGAGAGATTTCACATACTAAGAGAGATTTGGGAGATATTTGACATTCTTGGAGAGATTTCACATACAGAGAGATATGTGGGAGAGATTTCACATACTAAGAGAGATTTGGGAGAGATTTGACGTTCTTGGAGAGATTTCACATACAGAGAGATATGTGGGAGAGATTTCACATACTTAGAGAGATTTGGGAGAGATTTCTCGTAAAGAGAGATAAAGTGAAAACGATTGAGAGAGGTTTCATTGGTGACCTTTTTGAGTGTTCGGCTTCGCAATGCAGGGTCCGTAAGCCCCGTTAAGCCTTGTTTAAGGATCTTGTATACTCCCGATGAGTATGCAAAATTGTTTTATCGGTTTGGCTCGCCACGTACCACCGTTTTAGGTTAAGGAGATCTAGATGTACGTACTTTTCGATTTATGATCTCTCATTAGAATAGAGAGTTGTTTAGAAATTACATAACGTAAACTCTAGTACTCATGGCAAATTGAGTTGACCGGTTTGACTTGTTGACTTTAGTTGACTTTGACTTGACCGAAAATTGACGGTTGTCACATCATCCCCCCGTTAGAGGGAATTTCGTCCCGAAATTTGAAATCAGGCAAGGAGTTTGTAAATGACTAAGGTCGGCTCTACATTATTTTGATTCTGACTAAGAGATGAGTTATTATACACGAAAACTTAGCTTATACACATTATGATATAACCAATACTGGGCGGATAGTAAAATGTGTGATTCTACTTCAGTTTCACATCCCAACGAGGAAAAGAAACTAAGTCAGAATTCTCACATTCTATTATCTACCAGGTATTCGTTATATATAACTGGGGAACGTATAAGTGAGGAAATCATAACAAATAACTTAGTAATCCTTCTTACTACGAGGGTAGATAAGTAAGTCACTTACAACGACAACGATGAACTGATCCTAGTAAGAATGGCACATCCTATGAATACTGTGAACGGGTTGGTCCTATCCGAGGGGTATCACTACGGACTTGCAGCGTCCGCATCGAATTTGGAGGGTTGTCCTCGGATATCCTTTTCCAATACTCGCGACTGGTGATATTTAGATCTCAGGTTCGATTCCTAAAGGGTACCTCGTTCCTTGTGGTTGGTCGGCCTATTCGTTTATGTGAGGCAGATAGTAAAGGTTTCTACTGGAGATATTGTCAGGGCCTCTGAAGTTAATGGAACTATGAGCAATTTGCCTTTCTATTTGAAGAATAAGAACAGAGCTTTCCAGAGTGAGAAGCTTGGTTCTTAAATTTCATTGTTGAGTAGATCGACAGGTTTGACCTAAGAGTTCTTGTAGCTCGGTAGGAAGCATGTGGGTTTGGTTTACACGATTAGGCCTTCTTAGATGGTAGGACATTTACTCGCCCTCCTGGGCAACCTTGGCCCGAAGTTCATGGCAGAACTTGTACCATATCTTTCCCAAGCTTCTGTGCTTGGACCTTGTCTGCTACATGCGTGACATTCCCAAAGGTCTCCTGTAAGCACTTGTGATAAGGTTTCGGGAAGTATAACACTCCTCTGATGCGTGTTTTGATGATCCGTAGGTTCGTGCTGGATGTTTATGAGAGATGAAGGTTTCGATGTTTGGAGGGGTTAGGTGAAAGGTCCTTTTGTAGATGTTAAATTGGGAAGATGAGGGCTATATCAATGAAAATTGGATGATGACAGCAATATCTTTTTAGATAAAACGAGTTAAGCTGTCTTCGCAAGAAGAGATCACTAGAGTGATTGAGTATCTTGTGTTTCTTTTCAGGGTGATTCATTTTGTTTGATGTTATCATTATTGTAGATGATTCATACCATAGTGTCTAGCACTGGTAGTGGGCGCGTTTCGATAGCCAGTAATGATACTTGATATCATGATCCCTGACAGGTCTCCCTATGATCGAACGGTATATGAACGTCGTATGTGATCTGATGTTGGGGAATCGTCGAGTGGGTGGCCCCACCCAATTCTTACTACTAGACACGGATTAGGAGTCGGGATGAAATTATTTGTTTCAAGACTTCAGTATTCTGATTATAATTAACCCCGATGTATGTACAAAGTCATCACATCTTACCGGTAATGATCCTAAGATCATATATGAATGTATTTGGTTCGATTTAAACGAGAGAGTATTTTAACTACTTTTAGAAAGACGGTGACTTTAGCAAGCATATAACAATTCATTACAAACATATGATACTTAAACGTTTTTGTCGTTGGGAAACATTACAAAAGTCCTAATATGGTTCCCTATTACCCTTGCTGGTTCGTTTGTTATGCTCCTCCGCTTTCCCCGTCATTCCTCTCAGTTGGACAGTTTCTCTTGAAGTGTCCCGTTTCACCACATAGGAAGCACACTGGAATTACTTTGGTAATGGGGGTTGGTGTGATGTACTGAGTCGGGGTCCTACAGAAACGGGCGGTATGTCCTTTCCTGTAGCAGTTATCACATTGTAAAATTCGGCAAGCTCCTGTGTGATGGTAATTACACTTGTTACACTTCGGGAGTGACCCCTTATATGGTCTGGCCGACGTTTGGGTGGCAGACCCCATGGCTAGTGTCGAGGCATGTGTCGTGACTGCTGTTGTGATGGTGGGGGTGGCCATAGGTTGTTGTCTTTTAGTGGATCTTTGAGATTGGTGGCGCCCTTTCATGTTCCAAAACTTTCTCTTCTTGCTCGTAGGTTTGTGGCCCGAGGTATTTTCGCTGGCAGGCACCTGTTGGTGCTCCTGATTGTTACCACAATCTGTATTGTCAGTACCGCTTCCATTTCTGCTGGCGTTGTTAGCATTAAACTGTGCCATGACGGCTGCCGTGACTGCAGCCTGAAAAGTAGCAGCGTCTATCTGCAGAGTTGGCGCCTTACTAGTTGGTTGGTTGCCTCTTGGTGAAGACATAGCTCTGTTTCACGATGAAAAACATCTTCGTTAGTGGAAATGATTATCTTAAGTGCATCCTTACGATTTATATTAATGCATATAAATTTTTGCACGTTACTATACTATTCCTAGTGTTTCCGCTAACATTCTTGAAATGGAGTTACAGCAGTGGGCAGGGGTAGGTTTCATACGGGCGTCAAGCTTTGCCCATCTTAGAATCATGTGTGTCCAAACACGCTTGGCTGAGGAGTTTTGATGGGACCCGGTGTATTAGTGTTGGTATGATTGCACCCATAAGTCTATGAAGAAGGAATTTCTCAACAAAATGTTTAAGGGTGAGATGATAATGAGTTTTTAGAATGGCTATACGTCGCGAGTTTCTAACTAAGTTTTATCTTATATCGATTTGTAACGTAATTTGGGCGTTAAGGGCGTTCTGAAAACAATTCATAACGGGAGTCTTTATATGGTAAACCCATGAATTTTTAGTAGTTCTGCATCCAAGTGGAGCCTTATAGTTGACCCAGGCTAGGTCCTTATTATGACCAATTGGAGCATGTTCTCGAAGATTTGACCTGCATCCCTATGATGCAGTCCTAATACAGAGTAGAAGTAAGTTCAGGTAGTGATCTTTTGATGTTTGTTGTTGGAAACCGGGTTCCATTGGTTGGTGAATAACATGATCCAACCTTGGAGAGAAGATCAGGAACGATTCCGGAGCTAGATTACTCTAGTCTTACAACTTGAATAGAGTGGGTTTTAGGCAGGCTCCTATGGCAGCATGATGGGAGTGTTTGAACAAAAAGGTGACACAGAGTTCGGCTGATTGATACGTCATTGATGTTTAAGATGTAAAAAATTAGGGAAAATTGGCCTTGTAGAGGGTCTTACATCATATCGAAGCAGGTGTGTCTTGGCCGCCTAAAGGCCTCACTAAAGGTACCTACAATACAAGATAGTTTCATAGGGAATGCCACATAGGGCATAGATAGGAAAAATGATTCCTTTTTAACATGAAATGAAGTAAGGCATCTACTACTGGCGGCGGTCATTTTTCTTGTGATCTCTCAGTTCAGCTAGCTGCCGCTCCATATCAAGCACGTGCCTTTCGTACACCCTCTGGCATACTCGGAGTTTTATGACATCGATTCGTGTTTCAGCCAGTGCTTGCAGCAAGGTTTCATAGTCTTCCTCAGACTTTTCACGAGTGTGCTCTAGGCGATTGATGCAGATTGTATGTATTCTTGCATTTGCATCAACCTCTGCGATACCATGGAGAGTTGTTCTGCCCTGAATCTCGTCTCGGGCAACTCTACGGACCAGGATTGGAAAAATTCTATCTGCTGGGGTTCCTTCGTTTATGTTGTAGAAGCTTCGATCTCCATCGAACGACATAGGTTGGTCTTGCTCTTCGCTCCAGATTTCCAAGCACTCTACCCAAGGAGGCATCGAGCCTTGAAAAGCCGGTCGAGGATTGGGATTTGGAACACGGGTTATCGAGGATAGGTTCACCATTTCAGGTTCGGAGTCAGAACCGTCAGCAAGGCTTTCAGCTTGGTGACCATCCACAGGGATTGGGTGATCATTTTCTGGCTCCTCTCCGAGCCATTCAATATTGTTGTGGTTAGGGTAGTACGGGTCGTCGTGGGGATGAAATCCAGCCATGATATCTTCGCAAGAAATGGGGATATAAGAAATAACTAAGTAGATGTACTAATTAGATAATTATAAGATGATCTTTATCAGGTACTTCAATACATTGTTTAGTGCATACTAGTCATATGTATCTGGGACAGGATAGACCTTCGAATAAGCGACCCTAACTCTAAATCCCCAATCCAACGAGAACAGGAAGTAAAGCAAAGATCCACAGATTCTAAGTCTATGACGTCCTGGATACATATAATTTTAATGTATCCACTAAGCAATTATTGACCTATTGATAAAAAATCTATTTAGTTCTCAGATAAGTAATTATAATAACACCAAATACCCCTATGGTATTTCATTGTGGTAGTGTTGGTAAGTTTTTAGACTTGTTGCCATATCACAACCATTCTTGGGCATGTGCTAATCACTCCTCGGACGAGCATAGTTGATCAGGCTATGCCACTCCCAAGACTGACCATACATCCCCGAGCTTACCTATGATATCCAACAATCATTACTTTTGTTTTGTTCTAGAACGATGTTGACCCTAGTATGTATGCATGCATGTATACTTTTAATAAGAAACTACTTATTTCTAAAAGTATAGTTGTTTTGAAAACATAAAATCAGAGACTCTAGTCCCAATGCATTTATAGTTTGTATATCTTATGTGGTTCGATATACTGAGTTCACTATAAACAGTGCTCTGATACCAATCTATCACACCCCCAAACCAAGGATGGCGGAAACGTCCGGGGGTGGAGGACTTCATGTAGAGTATCACAACAACGAGTATAATAGTGCTCAAAGTAAATACAACCATCATAAATATAATTGAAAAAGTTACACCAAAGTATATGTTTACATGATTCAAATCAATTACATTATGATACAAAATGAACTGTTCGACGATTTATCGTCCCATCCTCAAAACGTGGTTGATTTCCTGTTTCACTGAATTCCTGAGAATACAAGTAGTTTTGAAAAGTGTCAACACAAAGGTTGGTGAGTTCATAAGCTTTTGACAGTAAGAGTTTGAAAATCGATCTTTGTAAAGAGATGTATGATACCAAGAAAAATCCAATATTTTCCTTACAAAAGTTATGTAGTCCTAAATACCAGGACCGAAAATGAACAACTATTTGTCATACTTAAAGATATAAAAGTGGTTTTAAATCGGCATAAAACCCTTTCTGATGTAAGAAGAATCCCGTAATGAATGATGTGTAGTCTTAAATACCAAGACCGAAAGTATTCAATAAAGTATGTAATTGTTGATGTAAAAAGTGATTTTAAATCGACATAAAACCCTTTTTGATGTGAAGGTGTATAAGTATTTTTCTATACTTAAAGTAATTTTGGTGAGCTAAATAGACATAACTCGCTAATTTAAAGTTAGAACCCGTAAATCTTATGATTGTTAATACCACATGTGAGCTATTATAATCATACTTGACATAGACGGCCTCGTAATGCGACGTTCTTCAGGCGTCGCCGTTAAATGACACTTGTCACCACAGACCTGCCGGTCTAGCTGTTGCGAGCAGCTCTGGTGTGGGTTTGTCAAACCCAATATAGATCTATACACAACTATCACGTTCTCCCTACAAGAGACTCTGGTTACAATTTACAGGACTTTTTGACTTTGTTACTTTGGAAGTAACCCGAAGGGAATGACTCACAAATTTATTCATTAACAGATTTACGTGAACTAAACGGAAAACCTTTGGTAAATAAGTTTGAGAAGTAAATGATACATAAACTATACCTATTATAGTTTATCCAAAACGTTTGTAATGTATAAGAATTCTTTTATGAATGCTTTAATGCTATGAATCCATAAACTATGCTCATTATAGCTTAATATACGTGTTCTAAATGAATGAATAATCTTATCATGAATGACTATATTTCAGTTTATGATGATAAACTAACATGGAAACACATTTAATATTTGGAACTTATCGTTATACACTTTGCTCAACATAATACAAAGTGTTATGAAAGTTATAAGCTGTTAACAAATTTTCAACCTGTCTACACTGTTTTTGAAAATTCATAGAAAAATCATACGAAGCTGAAAACTAAATCCGTAAATTTTGAGAGTTCCCAAAATGTGTCTAGTTTACTCATAATTTTATCCTGATTTTTAATGACCTCCAACTTGGGTGAAAAAGTCCATAATCACAGACTGGTCCGGATTGGTGTTTGAAATGATAGGCAGTTTTGTAAAAATCGCCATAAATTGTAGAAAAATCGTATGGAGATGTGCAAGTAGTCATTTTAAAGCTAAGAACTGGAACTATTTACACCTAAAACAGTTTTGAAAACTAAAATGTTTAAGTGGTCCAAAACAGTCCGTGAATGGGGTTGAACTTTTCTGATGAAGGCTGTTAGAAAAGTGTAGTTATGTTCTTGGTGTTTTAACTTGTATTCCCCCCCTAAAAACTTGAGAAAACATGAAAATATGGGGGTATGAACTCACCTTAAGTGTTTTCAGTAGATAAGTGTTGAAGAAGAGAAGTGTTCAACCCAAGAACACTTGAAGAATCCCTTGAAGATTCGAAGCTCTAACACAAATTTAATGGAGTTTGTGTAAGATATCCATGATTTGAGTGGAAATAATTGAGATAATTATAAAGAGAATGGATTATGCTTACCAAATGTGGAGGAAAAACTCAAGATCAGCCCTTGAAATCTTGAATTAGAGAGAAAAGTTGGAGAGAAAAAGTTGGAGTTGAATCTTTGGTGGAATGAGAGTGATTGGAAGAAAATGAGGAGAGAGGTGGAGTGACCAGCCCTAGAACGTGGGGATGGCTTGTGAGAGGGGTAAAAAGTACAAGGAAGTGACAAGGTATGGTAGGGAGGAGTGTGGGTCAATCATGGAGTGGGTATGGGGTTGCTTGTGTCATAAAATAAGGTAAAGTCAACACTCCACCTCTTTGTACTTTACCCACTTGCTTTTATTATTTAAATAAAGATTTTTATGAAAATATGATTAAATTGTGAATATTTAAGGTTTATTATGTTAAAATATGATTTTGGGCGAAAACCCCGCGTTAAAATAATTAAAAACGGGCTTAAAACGCAAATTTGGTTGAAAACCGGGAGAAAAGTGCTTCCCAGCGAGACCTCTCGGTCCTAGGCCGAGGTTCGGTCCCTAGGCCGAGGCTCGGTCCATGCTGATGCTGAGTCGGAACGAAAGGCGCGAGCCGGAAGTGAGAGGCGATGGGCGAAGGCGAGGGTTCGGTCAGAAGGCTCGGTCCGAAGTCAGAAGCGAAGGTCAGAAGGGAAGCTTCGGTTCGGAGATGAGAGGCTAGAATGTCAGAACCGAACGAACTGTAGTGAACAGTAGTGAACAGTACCTTCGGTTCGGATCAGCAGCCTTCTTCATCAGGAGGGTTCGGTTCCTAAGAGGGGTTTCGGTTCCTAAGAGGGGTTTCGGTTCCTAAGGTCCGTTTTTCGCGTAGACTTCCGTTTTTGGGCTGTTTTCGCCAAATTCGAGGGTCGGGATGCCCCGAGTGATTATAGAAAGTTGGGAGAGATTTCGATAGAGACTTGAGAGAGATTCCACATACTCAGAGAGATTTGGGAGAGATTTGACATACTTGGGGAGATTTCACATACAAAGAGATATTTGGAAGAGATTTCACATTCTTAGAGAGATTTGGGAGAGGTTTGACATTCTTGGAGAGATTTCTCATACAAAGAGAGATTTGGGAGAGATTTCACATACTTAGAGAGATTTGGGAGAGATTTGACATTCTTGGAGAGATTTCTCATACAAAGAGATATGTGGGAGAGATTTCACATACTTAGAGAGATTTGGGAGAGATTTGACATTCTTGGAGAGATTTCTCATACAAAGAGATATGTGGGAGAGATTTCACATACTAAGAGAGATTTGGGAGAGATTTGACGTTCTTGGAGAGATTTCACATACAGAGAGATATGTGGGAGAGATTTCACATACTTAGAGAGATTTGGGAGAGATTTGACATTCTTGGAGAGATTTCTCATACAAAGAGATATGTGGGAGAGATTTCACATACTAAGAGAGATTTGGGAGAGATTTGACGTTCTTGGAGAGATTTCTCATACAAAGAGATATGTGGGAGAGATTTCACATACTAAGAGAGATTTGGGAGAGATTTGACGTTCTTTGAGAGATTTCACATACAGAGAGATATGTGGGAGAGATTTCACATACTTAGAGAGATTTGGGAGAGATTTGACGTTCTTGGAGAGATTTCACATACAGAGAGATATGTGGGAGAGATTTCACATACTTCGAGAGATTTGGGAGAGATTTGACATTCTTGGAGAGATTTCACATACAAAGAGATATGTGGGAGAGATTTCACATACTAAGAGAGATTTGGGAGAGATTTGACGTTCTTGGAGAGATTTCACATACAGAGAGATATGTGGGAGAGATTTCACATACTAAGAGAGATTTGGGACAGATTTGATGTTCTTGGAGAGATTTCACATACAGAGAGATATGTGGGAGAGATTTCACATACTTAGAGAGATTTGGGAGAGATTTCTCGTAGAGAGAGATAAAGTGAAAACGATTGAGAGAGGTTTCATTGGTGACCTTTTTGAGTGTTCGACTTCGCAATGCAGGGTCCGTAAGCCCCGTTAAGCCTTGTTTAAGGATCTTGTATACTCCCGATGAGTATGCAACATTGTTTTATCGGTTTGGCTCGCCACGTACCACCGTTTTAGGTTAAGGAGATCTAGATGTACGCACTTTTCGATTTATGATCTCTCATTAGAATAGAGAGTTGTTTAGAAATTACATAACGTAAACTCTAGTACTCATGGCAAATTGAGTTGACCGGTTTGACTTGTTGACTTTAGTTGACTTTGACTTGACCGAAAATTGACGGTTGTCACACATATAGTATTAAGAAATAATGAAAACAAAACTCATAGCAGATAACAACATAACAATTAAAACACACACTTTTTTTATTACTGATAAAGGTTTAGTACATGTTACGTGAAAATTTGGCTTGTATAAGGTACAATACATGGGATATTAGTAAAACAGAATAACAACCCCATCGAGTAGTGTAGTCACTTAATCGATGGGTTAGCCCCACCCAAGAAGATAACATCAAATAGTATAATAATGCTAACTAGTAGTGTGATGACACTCCTACGCCGAAATGACGCACAAGGAGTTCGGCCATCTCACTCATTTCACGAGTGATCTCAGCTTCTTTTTGTTCTGCTCGAACTGCCCTAGCTTCGGTTGCAAAGAGTTGTTGCTTGAGGGTTGTTACCTCCTCCTCTAAGGAGCGTAGACGGTCAGTAGGGTCCTCTCGTGCTATGTGTTGTTCTGCTATTATTTCCAAAGGGTGGGGCTCGTTCGGGATTCCTATGATGCCTTCTTCTTCCTCATCTGACTCCTTATCAGATTTTCCATCCTCATAGTTCGTCTCTTAATATTCTTCCGCTCCTACTTCTGGGTTTCCCACTTGAATCTCTTCTGGTTCATCATCTATCCATCTGTTTGCCACCAGGTCCTGATAGTAGAGATCTCTATGTTGAAACTCAACCATGATGTCTATGTGAGAATGGAGGTGTGAGAAGCATGTAGAAAGTGTACGTGCGAAGGTTACATAATATCCTAAAATACTTCTATAGTATTTTAATTGTTTATGTTTGTTTCATCAATTCTTTGGGTATTAGGTTGACAAGTTTCCGGTTCGTTGTCCACCCCGATCACTCCCAAACACATGTTTGGTCGTATTTTGAATAAATTTAGTTGATCATGCTATATTTATCCCCAATACGATTACATAACTGCCCGAGTTTAATCGTGATGTCCAACTTCTCCAATAATTGCCAAGGTTTAATCTTTATTCAGAGTATTTTAGTCCCATTTTATTTATAGTTGCATATCATGTATGGTTAGATATGCTAGTTCACTATAAACAATGTTTTGATACCAATTTGTCACACCCCCAAACCGGAATGGCGGAAATGTCCGGGGGTGAATGACTTCATCTTCTAATATCATAACAAGTGTGTATAAATGAAACATAGACATCATCATCACCATGCATAAAATATAACAACATACATAGTTTACATCATTGTGTTTGTCGATAAAATTACATCCCAAAAATATCAAGTGTATGATGAAAAATAAAATACAACAACATCCCAGAAGTCCAAAGTTGCCAACCTGCTTAATGAGTTCCTGAGAATACAAGTTATTTTGAAAAGCGTCAATATATAAAATGTTGGTGAGTTCATAAGAATGTTTATATGAAAACTTTACATTGGTTTGAAAACACTAGAAAATCCTATATTTTTTGTAAAAATAGTTTGTGAATTTTGTTTCAATTCTCGTACTATAGCATGTGTATCCTTGTTTTATCTTGTTTGAAAATGTATAGAGAGTGGTTCCAAGAAAATCATGTATTTTCTGTGTCATGAGGAATTGTGGTCTTAAACCCAAAGACCGGAGTGAGGTGGATAGTACAGATAATCAACACGGTGTTTGTACTTTGCAAAACTGAATCATATGTATATTCAGCGTAAAACTTATAACAATTTTGTTATTCTCTATGTGAGTCGTTATAATCATACTAATATGACAGAGTGTCTGTCTTGATGTTCTTTAGGCGTAGATTTCGTAAAAGACGTTTGTCACCCTAGACTGGCATGTCTAGCTGTAGCAGGCAGCTTAGGTGTGGGGTGTCAACCCCGTATAGATCTATACACAAATTCTCGTTTTCCCTCCAAGAGACTAGGGTTATAACTACAGGAGTTACGGTGTACACTATGGTAGGTACGGTGAAGGTGCGTCTCACAAGAGCCTTAACGATTTTTTTTTACGCAAATAGTGTGCTTCATTATTTCAGCGTTAAAATAATGTTATGAGTGCATATTTTTTTACTATAACTCATAAATAGTAAAAATGTAATCATTTTTATCGTAGTGTGTCAGAATAGTTTGTTGTTTCGTCATTGTTATCAAAATAGTCGATTGTTAACGATAAGTTCACGAGAGGCCCATTTTACACAAAATTGACATTAAGGCTCAATTTACATAAAAGATGTCATATAATGCCCAATTCGGATAAAAGGGTCATATAAGGCCCATTTTGACTAAAGTATTCAGAATGGCCTGTATTTGTTCATTTGTTCACTTTCGACCCATTTTGATTTAAAACGTCGTAACTGACCCATTTTTATTATAAATAACCGTTTTGGCCCAAAGATACCGAAAATGACATAGAAGCCCATTTTTAATTAAAAATGACACTTTTGGCCCAATAAAACCGTGAATGTCAAATAAAGCCCATTTTTATTAAAAACGACATTTTTGGCCCAATAAAACCGTGAATGATGTTAAAAGCTCATTTTTATCAAAAATGACACTTTAGGCCCAATGAAACCGTAAATGACATTAAAAGCCCATTTTTATTAAAAATGACATTTTTTGCCCATCAAAACTGTGAATGACATTAAAAGCTCATTTTTATCAAAAATGACACTTTAGGCCCAATGAAACCGTGAATGACATTAAAAGACCATTTTTTTTTATCAAAAATGACCCTTTTGGCCCAATATAACTGTGAATGTCAAATAAAACTCATTTTGTTTATCTTTATTGTCAAGTATGGACCCTTTGTATACTTTCTTTGGTTTTCTAGTAACATTCAACATGTTTAATCTTTCTAAGCATCATAGTGAGTGAGTTACATAAAGTAACTTATCTCCTAATATCTTCAAATCTTGGAAGATATTTCGAGTTTATGAGTGTTTAACATAGTTTCATAACATACCACACAATATATCATGAAAAATATACACATGCATGCATAAATACTAAGATTCTACACAAAACTAGCTTGTATTCTCCCCCAAAAGATAGTAAATCACGAAAACAACGGGTATGAAGTTCACCTTGGGTTTTCTCGGTTTTGAAAAGGAAGAATGGGGTGTGTTTCGGCCTTAGCTAGCTTCTTAAATAGAGTTTTCGATGTTGAAAGAGTTCTAGGAAGCAAAACACAAAATGGTGTTGTATGATGAATGATCTTAGCATGGATTGAAAAAGAAACAACTTGAGATTGATAAAAACTTACCAAAAGGATGAAATTTGATGAAAACCTCTTGAAAACACACAAAATTTCACGGTTTTTAGGAGAAAGAGTGGGAGGATTTTTAGAGGATTGAGAGGGATGAGGAATGGAAGTAAGTTTGAATTGAAGAGTGATAGAGGTGGTGAGGGTCTCGGCCGGCTTAAGAAAGATGAGAGAAGAGAGAGGTTAATGGTCCTTACTTGATGGTTAACACTTAATTGCATAGATGTTTGATGTGTAATGTACATGTTTACATGCAATATAATTATGAGGTGTCACCTTATAATCCAATGTCATCCATTTTTTTTAAATGGTCGATCAGCCCAATAGGAGTGTGAAGAAAAAAAATAACTTTGGGCTTGGATTGGAAGTATAGCCGAGAACTCAATGGCCCAATAAGGGTTTTCAGCCCATAAAGGTCCTTTTATGGGTTTGCGGCCTAATGAGGCTAGGTAAAAGGGTTCTCGGCCCAATATGCTTAAAATAATTCCTCATGGCCCAATAAGGCCCAATATGAGTCTTATGCCCCAAATCAGAGTTAAATAATCAATTTCAGCCCAATTAGGGCCCAATTGTGGTTGTTTGGCCCTAAAGAGCCAAGGTGAGAGGTCACCGGCTCATTAGGCCCAATAAAAGAGTTTTTGGTTAAAAGGCCCAAAGTCGAATGAATATAGCTTATTGGATTAGGTTTAGAGTTTTCACAAGGAAGTTTTGACTGGAGACAATTTCTGGATGTATAAACTGATATAACATTTAAGGTTTGGTTCACATTTAACATAGCGTCATATAGTTACACTAAAGATGCTAGTTGTATATGGATAAGGATTTCTAGCTCTAAAATGCTAGTTGTATCAGTTATTACCTTACAGATGGAATATATCCTCAGTATTCCACATTCGTGAAGGCATTCCGACACCCGGTTGAAGAAAGAGACAAATTTTTTAAGAGAATACAAAAAGGAGCACATAAGGATGTGGAACGTGCTTTTGGAGTGCTAAAGGCAATGTGACATATAGTTGAACATGCAGCACGACCATTGTGTTTAGAAACTCTACGATATATCATGTATGCATGTATCATAATGCATAACATGGTAGTAGAAGATAAAGGACAAAATATTGTACACTATATCCCAACGGAGCCCAAAAACGTTCAATTTCAACCAGGAACAATAGAGTATTTGCATCGAGTCGTTGACATTCAGGACGCAAATAAACACATACAACTTCGAGAGGACTTGGCGGATTATATCTACTGTGGTAACGATAACAATAACGAATAGCGTTTAGTTTTTAAAAAAAATGTTTTTTTTAATGAATAGCGTTGTATTTTTTTTTTTTGAGTTTGGATGTTATGTGTAATTTAATTTCTATGTTATTTTTAATTTTAAAAAAATTACTTTTATTTTATGTTATTATAATTTTTAAGCATTATGTTTTATTTATTATGTTATATTTAAAATATATTTGTTTAAATTATAAAAAAAATTCGAAAAAATAAAATAAAAAAGAAATTATAAAGTGGAAAAAAGTTGGTGTTATAACAAGATATAACATGGTGTCCATTTCTCCACTTAGTGTTCTAACACCATTGTTGATGTGGCATGTGAGGTGACACCAAAATAATCATATGACAAGTTGCTCACACCCAATGCTTTTAAAGGCAATATTAAATCAGCAGCTTTCGGCGATGGTTAGCCACATGGGGTGGGGGGTCAATGGTCAGAGGACCAAGACGTCGGCGATGGTTAAGCCTTGTATATGTTATACCGAATATATTTACCACAATTTTACAAAAATAGCCAAAAATTTAGCAGATTTACCAAAAAATAGTTTTAAAAAATAAGATTTTTCTAAAAATAGTTATCAAAACTATACAAATCAGACAAACATGTCTGCAATTTTGTTAAATGGGTTGTAGAGTCATGGCATGTCGTCCGTTTTGTAGCTCGTTATATTTAAACTTTAAAAACATTTGGACCACGTTTTCACATTCAAAAGATCCGAAAAAAAATTCTAATGGCACAACACGAGGATCTGATTTTTAATGTTTTAATTAACTTATATATAGCTTTCATTTTAGTTTTTATCATATAGGTTCAAATGTAGTAATATTTTGTATGTTTTTTTGCTTGGAATTTGGAGGAAAATGGGAAGAAAGTAACCACAAACAGCATGGCCTTCTGTGATTGTATAAATTTTAATGCACAAAGTGTCCATTAACAACTTGTAAATTAGCAGATGGTCATGTCATCTGCATTTTCATTGATTTTTTGATTTTTTTAATTTTTTTAATTTTGTATAGTTTTTTGCCGTTTCATTCTTATGTGGTATCCTATGATCATATAGTAGTATTTTATATGAATACTTAATCCAAATATAAGATTCTAAAAAAAATGGAGGTGAGATGATATTAACCTTCTAGATGAATAAAATTATAAACCATAAACTTTAAAATAATAAAAAGCCTACTTGGCTATTAACACGCTGTCGTGCACATATTAAACAAATAAATTATCACTATTCGTTGCTTTAAAAATATAGCATAGGGAAGTAGGGTCGAATCATCAGGGACACAGCCTAACGGTCAATGCCTTTTTGCATCAGGCACAATCTAGTCAAGACAAAAATTATTAAAAGGATGATTTGAATTAAACTAAAAACTAAAATTCCAGTGATATTAAACTAAACGAAAATCAATATAAAAAACGATTTCAGTTCTGCTGCGACTTTCCTAATCATATAACAGATCTAGATCTGATTATTTGAGATGCGTTCTATCTAAGCTGGTACTGAGAAAAACTAACAAGCTCTAGTAATTTCTCTTTTACCTAAATTAGTTAATCAAAACAAGCTCTTCAATTAACCCTAACTTTTTACTGTCTAATCAAACAAGCTCTTAATTAAGATCATAAAAGTTGCAATATAATCTATGTAAAATTCTCAGCAATATCCAATACTTCTCACAGGCTCGGAAGTGTAAAGATATGATTTTTACAGTTTATAATAAAGTCAAATCCCAAACATGGAACCAATTTATTACTTGTTACTTTTACCAGTTGATAAGAACAATTACATAATATAACTGATTAACTGGTATGATAAAACCCTAGCTAGGTGATCAGACTAACAAGAATCAAAATCAAACATTCATTAAGAGCAAAACTGAAGAATCTAGATAGAAGCACAAATAAAAAACTAGGCCTAATGATCAATCACATGAAAAGTACTTGTCTTGTAGAACTGAAAACTAAGGTTTTAGCCAGACATGGCTATATTCTAATCTAAAACAATAAAAAGAAACATTAAACTACTAAATCTTACTAAACTAAACGTAGGAGATGATCCACATTCTTCAGATCTTCAGAAATCGCTAAAATCGGAGAAGAAACGGCTCCAAAATCGTATTTTCGTCGTCTGGTACCTCTGGAATCGCCAACTTAGGTTACAGGAATGCTATCAGGGTCTATTTATACGTCTAAGAGCAAAAACGACCTGCATGCGATCTCATGTACACAACTTGCGATCACAGGTTTTGAAGAAAACGCATCTCATGCCTTTTTAATGAAGTAGGATGCTATTTTGACACTTTTTGGCCAACCCGCGATCGCATGAACACAAGCTGCAATCGCATGTTTTCATTTTTCACTTCCGGATGAACTTTTGGCACTAAAAAACCTCAAATTCAAGCTGCGACCTAACCTACGATCGCAAAAAGGCCCCATGCAATTTCATAAAGGCAACCTGCAATCTCATGTTGTGCTTAAGACGTCTGAAATTTCGTCTACTTTCCAGATCATTTTGAATCGCTTCAGTCGGAGTTACGATTCTCGAGATATGGTCAAAATAGTGACAGGGGGTCAAAGCTGCCAGCAACATCCTTTAACTTTAGATTGCAGATTCTATCTTCGCGTGATCAATTCGATCGAATGTTTCTTGACCAAAGCATCAGTCGGAGTTACGATTCTCGAGATATGGTCAAAATAGTGACAGGGGGTCAAAGCTGCCAACAACATCCTTTAACTTTAGATTGCAGATTCTATCTTCGCGTGATCAATTCGATCGAATGTTTCTTGACCAAAGCATCTTCCAATCATTCTGCAAAATACTCCATAAGTTCCAAGCTCCATTTTAAGCTCCCAAAGTACAAGAATTCTAACGAAAGACATGAGCTGAACATTATTTAAACAAACGACATACAAACGTACAAAATATGATGCTAAAATGATAATAAAAACTACCCTATAAGATGCATAAAATGACATCTATCATTGGCTCCATTTAATTTGGTTGTAAGTTGGAACCAACAATACCAAAGAGAAATAGAATCGAAAAAAGAATTGCATCCACTTACATCGAAAACAAAACTTAGATCTAATCACATCATTTAGAATTCTAACAAACACAAAGCGTATGTTTGGAGACTAAAATTCCATGGCATAAAGATGGAGAATACATACTAAGTCAATAAGCTTCCAGTTTGTCACGAAAGTGAACAAAATATGTTTGAAACTTCAAGTATCATATTACAAAAAATGATGAAATCGCAGGTGAGATAAAAGGATATTGCAGATGGCGTTTAACCATTTTTGATTTTGTGTATGGACGAGATGACCATCCGACATTTTTTGTGACACCCAAATTTCCATTTAATTTAAATATTTATAAATATGGGTCATAAAATTAAAGTGTGAGGTTATGAATTCGGATCTTTTGAATGTTAATACTTAAGTTTATAGTTCAAGACTAAGTAATGGGGGAGTATGAAATTAAATTATAATTACTTGAAGTTCAAATTATTGATAGTTGGAACTATGAGAAACCGAAATGAGAGTCGGGGACTTAAAAGTCAGATTATTGCAAAGAGGGGCAATAGGGATATTGCTTCAAACCTAGGGACTTAATGAGAATGGTTATGGGTTGAATAAGGGGCCTTAGGGACGAATTTGGTCAGTCACTTAAGGTTAAACACAACTTAACCCTAATAACTATTTTGTTTTGGATTTCCCATTTTTGAAGACCATACAACAATGTTTGAATGATCCCTGGAGATTAAATTGTTGGATCTTCACGAAATTTGATGAGCAGGTACCCAAGACATATATTGAAGTTTTGACTGTTGAAATTTCAATTTCAAGGTCCAGAGCTTGAGTTAAAGATCGTCGATCATGACATAAGGTTTAGGGTTGTTGTCGAAATCGTTTTAGGTGCAAGCTTTATATGGGGCGTTATGTTGGATCTATATACTCAAGAACCATTATCTACATGATGTTGCTAATAACATATGATCCTATAGGGTCACACCTTAATCAAGTTGGTATTTATTGAATGTTTATTAAGTATTTGATTATTAATAAATTATCACACCCCCAGGCGAGGCGGCGGAACACGTCGGGCTGTGTGACTGAGTTCATGGATCACAGGTAAACTAAGTATATAGCACAAGTACAACTGTAAATAAAATAGCATTCGTGTTCCATCTTGATATTTGAATACAAGGTTTTTACAGATAATAATAGTACATGAATTGCCTGAACAGATAGGAATATAATACAACAAGTAAACTAGGCCACTTGTAATCCAATCCATATTGAATGTCTCTTTAGTGATTTCCTGAGAATACAAGTAGTTTTGAGGGTCAACACAAGGTTAGTGAGAGTTACAGGTTTTCTGCTAACAACATTAATACTTTTAAAAGTCTAATTTTTTTTCTTTGTATGTATAACAATAGTTAAAACAGTGTTTGCGATGAGTCTTTAAAAGCCAAAATGTATTTTTGTATAAGTAAATCCATACTTAAAACTGTGTTTGTAATGAATCTTTGAAAGCCAAAATGTAACTTTTGTATAAATAAATCCATACTTAAAACTATGTTTATAATGAATCTTTGAATTTCCTTGAAAACTAAATTGTACTGTTACATAAGTAATTCCATACTTAAAATAGTTTTCAAAGCAACCATGCTCATGGTTTGTAGTGAGAGAGAGAGAGAGAGATAGATAGATAGAGAGAGAAAGAGAGAGAAATTCTAGTTAATGTTTATAGTATGTCCTATAACCGATATATGTGACTGAATGTATCCCCCTACAACGCTTCATTGGACGTTGTAGTAACAACTGTAGACACATATCACCCACTTTAATTGATTGGTTGAGGTTGTAGCTAGAAATCGAAGGTAGGCATGTCAACCCTGTATAGATCTATACATATGTATCTCGCTCTGAAGATTAACAGTTATAGTAGTGTGGGTATGCTAAGTGCTTAGACTCAGCTAATGAATATAGTCTCACTAAAAATCCCTTAACTAGAAAGTATGTGAATAGCTCTCAACCCTAACTTAATTGTGGTTAAGTCACTAGGCATAATGAATTTCATTTTATAAAGTTTATAAAAGTCGAGTATGTTTGGTATGCATGTAAAAGTGTAATGTAATCACAATTATAAAGATTTATGTTTCGGAGTAATGAACATATTACATATATAAACTTTATGTATTTAAACATATAATATACATGAATAGTAATATCTTGAATCCTTGAAATACTACAAAGCTTTATAATGTGCTTGTATTAATATACAATGTCACATAACAATCATATATTTTGTATCATGTAGTGTTTTTTGTGTAGACGAGTTATTTCATGATAAAATAACCAAAATAGTATATGAAGAAGTTTATACTAGTTTATTTGTAACAATATGTTAAATTGTTAAATAACTTTTTTATAAACTAGATTTATTGTATTTTCGCATAAAGGATAATATATTTGTATAAAAAAGGTATATAGGCACAGGTATTCCCCCCCCCCCCCCCCCGCCCCCCGAAATAATTACAAGTATTTAAAAGGGGCCGTAAGCACTCACCCTTGAAGCATGAGTTCGAGTTGTTCGGAGTTCATTTATTTTTGAGAAACTTGTTGTGAGTGATGGGTTATTAGGGTTACAACTACTATGCTCTAAGCGGAAAAACATTTAAACAATTAATTATTAGGACACATGCAACCTAATAAGGATCTATATCTTTCACATACAGGCAACATACTATCAATTATCATCCTATAAAACTTTCCTATGAAAAACTAATTCATAAGAACAAGAAAATTAACTTGAAGATTGTTATAGCAAACAATATTGAATTCCTTCTTCAATACTTTTGGCAGCAAGCACCACAAGTTTCGTGCCTCTGATGGTTCACACCCGAACCTTACCAACTAAGGAACTTGAAGAGAGAGAGAGAGAGAGAGAGAGACAGAGACAGAGAGGATAAGAGAAGGATTTTTGGCCAGATCTTCTTATGGAAAGGAGTGTCAAAAATATGAAGGGTGTGGTCCTTTATATAGCTGAGTTAGCATAGTGTCAAAGCTAGGGTTTAAGGAGGAAACCCTAATCTCTTTGCTTGGGGAGGTTGTAACGCCCGAGTTTCAGGGCTAAGCATTTTTGTCAATGTAATAGTCTAGGTCAACTCTTGTAACTCTTTTTGAAGTAATAAAGATGAAATATTTGAGTATTATGTGAATTATATGTGTTTATTATTTAATTATAAATGTATAATTAATAAAGAATAAAAATGAGCGTCAAAATTAAAGTGTGAGATAATCCCGATATCTCTACATAAAGTTGTAGAATATGTCTCAAGGTTTCCGTGCATATAAGGAACGCCGAAATCCGAGTTATAACGAAGAAGTTATGACCCGTCAAAGTTTCACGACAGAACCGGCACGATACCGGGAAGCGTGAATAGTGAATTTACGATAGAGCGAGATTTAGCCTTAGTGATCTAAACGAAAATCGTAGAATATGTTAAACTAAGAACATCGATAAAAAGAACGCCCAAATCTGACTTCGTATGAAGAAGTTATGAGATTTTAAACAGACCAATCCTGTCCCGACTTGTTAAAAATATAACTTTAAAAATAAAGTCAAAATTAGCCGACGGAGTCTAAACGAAAGTTGTAGAGTACGTCTTCACCTACGCGTGGATATAAAGAACGTCAAAAACGGAGTTCGTATGAACGAGTTACAAATTATAATAGCATATTTACGTATTAAAATAAAGTATAAATCATGTATACGTACACATATATATACATATGTATATATCATTAGAAAGGTATCGACGATGCGGTCATTATAAGACTAATGTTGAGTTTTTTCGACATTAGTTTAGTACAAATATCATTAAATCTATTTATAATAGTATTATAGAGGGGTGTTTAGTTGTTTATATAACTAAAAGGTCATTAAGTAATTATGGAGGGTAGTTTTTGAAAATTCAATTAGTATAAATAAGAGCCTTGGGCTCTCATATTTCTTGCACCATTCTCTTGATTCAAGAGTCTTTCTCTCTTTATCCCCCGAGCATTTCGGTCCCTCGTGATCCGACTTCTCTTTCTGTAGCTTAGTATAGTAAGGTGAGCGCTGAAGCGCTGCACGAATCTTTCTTAGAAAGATTCAGCGACGAAGTTCTGCCCCTGCAGAGCCCGACTCCTAGCTAAAACCCCCTTGTAAGTAAGTTATGCTTACCTTATTTTAATATAGCTTATATTTAAAATTAGTATTGTTATTATGAACTTATAATAAATATTTGAGCTATTATTATAACTTATATAAGTGTCGTTATAATATTTTTTTAACTACTCGCGGTACGGGGAATTTGGTTTAAAGGGCCGCATAGGGTTGTTGGATTTCAGAAGTGCTATATGCCAAAATGGTCCTGCCCTCCGATGTTTTATGTCTGGCCCCTGTCTGTACATAGTGGTTGGAAAATATTGTTTAACGCTTATATAATAATAATAATACTAAGACTAATAGTTGGTCACGGTAAATATTAGACTAAAATTTAGCGATAATAATGCTAGGTTTCGTCGAAGGAAAATAGAATCGTTAGAAGCAAGCGCTGCCCGATTTTGGAATCATCACCTTAACAAGTGAGTGCATAGTTACTTTCAACTTACACATAGATATGAAGTATTTTATATAAATTATGTGCTATGTGTGAATATTATCTGAATACTTGCTATCTATGCTAGATGAATGTTGTTATACATGTTTTCAATGATTTAAACTGTATATGTATTTTATATCTACGAAAATGTTGTGGTAAAACATGGGTAGATGCAATAGGTGATGTGTGATAAAATGATGAGAGGCCTCGATGTTGATGTTGTTGATTCTGTCATCTAGCGGAGTATGGATGACGACCACGGACTCTTCTAGACAGTCCAGTGGAACACTAGCAGGCTCACAACCTGTAGGTGTTTGTGAACGATATGTTCACCGGTGTACTCCATCCCCCACATGGTTGCCTTTAGGACATTTATTGCTGAGGAATCCCCTTAGCAGTAGTGTCCGTCCCGATGATGATCCTTAGGCTAGGTCCCTTATGATAGGTGTTTAGGGACGTAAAGTGAGGATAACGGGAACGGGTAATCGGGTTATTGTTGATCGATGAAATTAATAAACTTATTTATTGTGGGTTGAAAACCCTATGTGCTCACCAGGCTCCCAAGCTTGACCCACTCAGTTTTATGTATTACAGGTAGTGGCGCATGAGCATAGGTGTGATGTTTTGGACGAGGGATTACGGATATAGGCCTGTAGATATGAAATAATGTAGTAAGGCTTATATTGTACTGTTTATGCTTTTGATCTGTACGAACATGACATCCCGAGTCTTTTAATGAAATACATTTCTATGGAAATGCTTTTGATAAATCTTGATCATATTTTTGTTTTGGGACAAATTCCGCAACACTTTCATTTAAAATGTAACTCTGATTTTTAAACAAAGCATAAACAAACCGGTCTTTTCTGGCCGTGATTTTGGGGATGTCACAGAGGTCCATGGGCTCTTTTCCTTAACTTTCAATAAATAACCAAACATACCCTTCACTTTTAATTAATCCAATTAATCCTAAAATTAATTCCAATTAATTTCTTATTAATTTTTAATTAAATAATATTATTTATATTTAATATATTATTCTTATAATATCTCAAAAAATTAGTTATTTTGATTTTTAATTAATTTATTAACCTAATAATAAATTAATAAATCAGTTTTTCTCTCTAAATCCTATTCAATTGTTGGGTTTGAGGCAACCCAAAAGAACTATGCTACTATCAGTTTAAGTATATACCAATTATAGTTATGAGATTAGACACCTAATCCAACAATCTCCCACTTGAATAAGTCTAATAACAATAATTTCCAGTATAACTTCCAAACTGATCATCAAATTGTAGCTATCAAAAGTTGTTGTCACACTCTGACCCAGTTAGTAACGTGTCCTAAGATAAGTGATCAAATATTCCTTCATTTTACAAGATATCATATGGAGACAAAACATGGATTGCAATCAATCTCATTGTCCAAAATTCTATTTCCCGATTTCCCGATTTATGACGACTGAATTTATACTACTAAACACATCAATTTAGTATGGGCTTGGCCAAACACTTCAGATGTCGACATCAAATCATCAAGGGGCCCAAAGATATCGTTTTTCTCATTAGGGCAAAAGGAACGAATAAACTTTGACTTATCTGCTTGCACTATTTACTCATCAAATCATGCACAACAATACATTTTATAACATCAAGTTCCTAAAGCATTTACATATTATCAATGCACAAATGACTTGTAAATCACAACTCATATATCTGTTGGATTAGTGTCTAAGTCCATAACTATTTTGGTATGTACTTGACCTGATTATGAGCATGGTCCTTTTGGGTTGCCTTCACCATAACAATATGTAGGATGAATTAAGAAGAGAAAGGTTTAATTAAGATTTAATTATATATTATTATAATAATATATTAAAGGAGAAATCATATTGTTTAATTAATATTAGTCAAGAATTAATTAAGAATTAATTTTGTGGCTAAAAGAGATTAATTAAACTTAGGGGACTGGATTTGTAATTATAAGATAATTGCAATTAAGCTATGGATTACCTAAATAATATAGGTTGGACGAATTCTATGGGAAGCCCATTAAGAATTCGTCCAAGGGATATGTTAAAGGAGTCCATGGGCTGCTTAGGACTTAAGCAGCCAGATTAGGGTTTCCTAGTTGTAAAACCTAATAGCCTACATGTATATAAAAGACCCCTATGCCCCAAAAACATGGTGAACTCTTGGATTAGGGTTTCTGGACGATTTTGGCAGCCTCCTCTCTTCTCTCCTTCATCCAATTGCTTAGTGGTGTTAGTGACTCCATTAGAGGTGCAACACTTGTGGCACTAAGCTTTCTAAAGCCAATCAAAGAAAGGATTAGATTGTTATTGCTATATAACAATCAAGGTAATATCTAAACCCTAGTTTTATGTTAATATGATTAATTGTATGCTAGATTTAGGGTTTATAAGTCTTGGAAGTTTATTGCATGTTAAAAGTAAAAAAACTAGATCCAAGCAATTAGGGTTGCATGAACACCATAGGATTGATGTTATGCTCAAAACTCATCAGTGGTATCAGAGCCTAGGTCGTTTTTTATTGAATAGATGCATAATTGAACTGCCAAAGACCTAAAAATTGAAATTTCTTGTTGTCTTCCTGATGAACTTACCGAGTTTCTCTTAGAACTCGACGAGTTCCAAAGAGACTCGACGAGTTCCAAAGAGGACTCGACGAGTTGGCTGTTTAGTTGTTGGGTTTTTCGATTTTTTGGTCAGATTTTGATGTGGATAATTACCAAAACTCGTTTTTATTACCTAAAATTGATTTTTTATGTTTGGAATGATTATCCTTATCAAAATTGATGGATTTGGTTAAATATGGATAATATAGGATTATTATTAGATAAATATTTGACCTAGTAAGTTTGAAAAGTTTCAATTTACACCCTTTAGGTTTAATAGTTTAAATTTGAACTTAAAAGGTTTTTGTTTTTGAAATTTAAATAGTTAAACCTTAATGTTTTGAAAGGTTTCAAAACTTGTCCTCAAGTTTTGGAATTTCAATTTTTGATTAAAAGTTTAATTTTGAAATATTTAAATTCTAAACCCTAATGTTTTGAAATGTTTCAAAAACTTGCCCTCAAGTTTTGGAATTTAAAATTTGATTAACATGTGTTTGGGGAGGGAAGCATGTGTGCGTGGATCTTACTGGGGTCTCTCCTCTCGTTGGTTTGGGGAACGGGGGTTTCACAGCTGGGCATGCTGCTTTGAAAGCCGCTGCGTGCAAGGTGGTAAAGCACCAGAATGCATGTATAGCAAATTAACATGTGTTTGTTCCTTTTGCATTCGATACATTTGGTTTTCTCTCACCAGATGCGGTGGAGCTCCTCAATAGAGTCCAACGGGTCATGCATTCTAATGTCAGATCTCCTAGATCCACAAATGTAGTTTTCAAAAGAATTGGTTTAACTATCCAAAAAGGGCTAGCGGCGCAGCTTGTTGCCCGTTTGCCTTCAATCAATATGTATTGAACACATAAATTTAACCCATTTAAAGATTAATAGTTTAATGATGTAATACTTAAATTTTAAAACTCTAGTATTTTGAAAATTTCAAATTACACCCTCAAGGTTTTGTTAAGTTAATTAAAAGAGAAAGTTAATAAAACCATCTAGTATTTTAAAAGTGTAAAATATACCATATATATATATATATATATATATATATATATATATATATATAACATTAAAAGTCTAATATTATATATGTATGAGTAAACAGTCAGTCTTACCGTTAGTAGGCCTCATTCACAAAGCTGGCCTATAAGGGGTGTTTAAGGAAATTGCCTATAAAATGGAGATTGAATGGGTATCCACTCTTACCCACCGCACTCTTGACTAGTAGAGGGTCATTAGCGGAACGGGTAGGATAGGGCAGAAACCTTCCATTATAGGTATAATGAAGTACAAAGTAACTAAACACTTTTACAAATTCCCAAATCATTGTTACTTTAGGCAAAATGTAAAATTGTATGCTAATCCATGGAAATACACTTTATACCCTTGTCAAACGTTAGTGGAGCGTGTGAGGTTAACCGGCACGCTAATTTGGGGATGACATCGGTAGCGAAGGGTGACTCGATGTTTGTCATAGATCCATGGAGCGTGTGTGGCTAACTGACACATTGATTAGGTGATAGTAGCATTAGGTGCACCATGTGATTCGTATGGTTATTCACACCTTGTTTGTGATCCTCGGCATCTCGGTCAGAAATAGTAGGGCATAATCGAGATTAAACATGCCATTGAAAAGTTCAATGAATCTCAAAAGATCTAGGAGTTTCAATTCATTTAAAACTTAAACTTCTTTTTCGTTTTTCATGGTGGAAATTGGTAAATCGTCATTTACCTACCTTCAAATATTCTACGACTAGATTACGACACCCCTCTTCTAGGTTGTAGAGTATTGTGTTGGATCCTAGCCTTGATGTTTCATTTGGGTGTTACATCAAGAATTCTAATCAACTTAACTTGATTTTTCTCCCGTTTTGTAGATGTCTAGTTTTGACAGTCATGGTCTTCCCAAATCCCATGGAACAAGCTTTCCAAACGAAGATGATATTCCATGATATGATCGAGGAACAAGAAATCATGCTTCACTTCCTTCACCTCCTCCAATTGTTCTCCCTAACTCACAAGTTCGAAGGCTTGAAAAGTTCAAGCTCACTCAAGCCCTTTTGGCAAGTAAACACGAAGATGGGAAATCTGTGTGTGCACACGTCTTACAGATGAAGTCACATATTAATAGGTTAAGCATGTTGGGTGTCGAGATTTCAATTTAGTTGACTATATACTATGTTCTTCAGTCACTTCCTGAATCATATAATGAGTTCGTTAGAGAGTACTATATGCTGGATCACGACGTGACCCTCATTGATCTCACATATTTGCTTATAGCTGCTGAATCAGCAATGATTTGGCGTGCTGGTCAAGCAAATTTATCTGGTGAATCAAACTCCCAAACTTCAATGGACACTGGCAACAATGGAAGTCCAGAAAGAAATAAGTCTGTGATTGTCCAATGTGTTGTGCCAAAGGAGTCCATTTTCTTTTATTGCCAAGAGAAGGGGCATTGGAAACGAAGCTACCCAAACTACCTGAGAGATCTAAGAGATGGGAGACTCAAGATGCATGGCTCTGCTTTAGGTAAAATCCATTAACTAACTGTTTTAAGTTCCTATTCTAGATTCTTAATACATGATGTGATAAGATTACATTTTGATGTTTTGTAGGATCGAAGAAAAGAGAGGAAGCTTAAGGGAAGAAGTGAGTTGAATCTAATCGTGAAGAAATGGATTTCGGTCGCATTGCTTGAAGATTGAATTCTTGAGCTACTACTTGGAGTTAGATTAGATTGCTAAGAAATATGTAATAACATAGTTTTTCAATTGAATTGCATTGTAAGGACAAATTTTTCCGCAATAAAATGAATTTTGATTTTATCTTATTTATTTATCCTTGCAATGGCATGTATGAAAAATTAATGTTTGAATGTTTCTATTATTAGCAAATAATGGATTTGATTCTTAATTATATTATTTGTGGAAATGTCGAGAATTTGCCAAATAGGGAGAGTTTCTCATCGCCCAAGTTTCAACTGGACAGAAATTTGGAATCATACATGCAACTTGGTTGTGTGATGAATGAGAAACTTTATAATTGAAAATTCGAGACTAATTCATTGACAAAGAGTCAAGTGAAACAGACAGAAAGAAAGAAAATGATTTTCTGCAGACCTAATTTATCGGAATTTACCAGTCGCCCCATCAATACTGGAATTAAGGACAGAATCCACACATCGAGGAAAAGTTAAACCACGGTTCCAATTACGGGTTCATTTAATGTGACGAGTGGATTCACATAGATATCTCCCAGCTCAACCTATCCAAGCGTCGTATTGTCAGAACAAATCCAAAAATTCTTCATGTCATTAAATACAAACCCCGTGAGTGATCACTTCTTTTCTTCCCTTCCTGCAAAGGACAAATTCTCCCAAACAATGTTCTGAGTGTTGTACAGTTGAGAGATGTCTCCTATCAAGTGCCAGGAATAGCCACTACCAACAAACTGAAGTCTGATGATATGCCTCCATAGCTGCTCCGACATAGAGCGCGATTAGTTGGTCTTTGGAACCCAATCCATTTTGAAACTGGGTTGACCTTTTTCATCCTTATACGGTACTTTCTCCCAAGACATATCCTGTTTATCACAAACAGAAGATGTAGAAACGTTAGAAGCATTAGGAGATTTGGGAGAGTGAGCCTTTGGAACCCATTTGTAGTTGGGTTTAACCCATTTCTTTTTCGATCTGATGGGTGGCTCGGTACTTGCTATTGATCTTGATGTCAGTCGTTGAGATGACTTTGATTTTGGCTTCACGGGAGCATCTCTTGGATTTGGCTTCTTGGCCGACATTCCCTTCTTGCCCTTAGGATTTTGATTCTTGGCCTTGTGGGTTTGATTCTTGGCCTTCTGCGCGTTCCAGTCATCATGGTCTGAACGTGACCTTGAGGGGTTTCCTTTGGAGTATCTCCCTCTTGGCGCGTTCTGCCAACATTGTGCATAGTAAGGAATGTATGCGCGATTTGGACAATTTCGGGCAATATGACCAGGTGTTCCATAGTGAAAAAAAGTCTTTTTCTTCACTGGGAAATTGTTTCTTCCTGCCCCTGGTGGCGTATCCTTGCCTTGTCTCTGACTTTTCCCACATGCACAATTGCAGGAGGCACTCTATTTCACTGGAATTGCTGGCCTGTATTTCTCAACAGCAGGTTGATCAGAAACAGCTGAGTTTAAAGCAACAGATTCAGAGTTCAAGGAGATGTTGGTTTGTTCAATGGTTTTCTGCTTGTTCTCATCTTCTATTACTTTACCTGCACATGAAGCAGAAACATTAGTATTTTCAACCTAAATACCTCCTGACACAAATCCAGCTGGTTTGCCATATCGAAGATGTGCCTCCTTGTCAATTTATTCCTGTGTCATTGGGATGGATGTGTAGTTATGATTGAAAGGTGGAGGAACACTATCATACCCTAGACCCTTGTTTTGATTATCTTTGGATTTTAATTGGGTTTCAAATAAGGACTCGACTGTCTGACTTGACGTAGTATAATTTTTGAAACCAACATCTGCTTTTCCACACTTAATTTTCAAGGCGTCAAGTTCTTCAGTTATAGCAGCAAGTTGTCTCTTGGTATAGTTATAATTTTCACACTTGTTGCTATAATCTTCCCGAAGTTTCCTAAAGTCTTTGGTTTTTGCTTCTAATTCAGCCTTCAGGGGTGTCTGTCCGTTCCTGAGTTGATATCTTTCATATCTCAGGTCCTCAAATTCCCTTTTTAATAAATCAATTTGTTCCCGAAGAAATTTAATCGTATCTTCACATGATTGAGAACATGAAACTTCAAATGAATGAGAACATGACACTTCATTGACCGGAAGGTTTGCAGAACTCATTGTTTTTTGACAATTCAAAGTGTCAAGTTCTTCAATTATATCAGCCAGACTAAGACGATTGAGATATTTTGTCTTCTTGATGTCAGCCATGTCCATATCCCACGATTTTGGAAGTGCATTCAGCAGCTTTTTGTTTATCTCAGATTTGGTCAAGAAGATCTCAGCTATATTCATCTCAATAGTGAGTGTGGTAAATTGCTGCAACTGAGCTTCCAGGGTTTCTCTAGGGATATAATCAAACATGTTGAAATTTTGTCTTAACATTTCCTGACGACTCTCTTTCATGTTTTCAATTCCCTCGTAAACTTCAAAAACTATTAAAAGCACAACTAGAACTTAAAAGTCAAACTTAAATTTAAAAAAAGCCCTTTGACTATAAACCTCAAAATTCAACGTTAAAAGTCAAAAAAAAAAAAAATCAAACTCAAAAGTCAAACTTGAAAAGTCAAACTTAAAAGTCAAACCGAAAAGCTAAATTTGAAAATTTAAAAGTCAAACGAGAAAGTCAAAGTTTAAAGTCAAAGGTCAAACTTTAAAAGTCAAAGTCAAAATTTTAAGTAAAAAGTCAAAATTAAAAGTCAAAAATTAAAAATTAATTTTTTTTTGGTTGAAAAAGATATTCAAAAATGAAAGAAATTAATTTTTGGGGTTAAAAGTGTTAAATATGCGAAAGTGGTACGACAGGGAGAGGTTAAGTTTAAAATTTCGGAAGATTGAAACAAATGATCGGCTAGTTGAGTTGGGTAAGGCGCGGAGGTTATGAACTTGAGGTCGCGGGATCGATTCCTGGCACCCTCACTTTCGTTCCCCCTTTTTTTTATTTAAGGCGCTGTGAGGCTTTCTGTTGCTTAGCCGGCTTCCCTAGCCGCGATCCGAGCCGAGCCGAAATCCAAGTCGAGGCCGCAAACTCCGGCGACATGTTTCCGGCCGTAAACTCTGGACTGTAAATTCGTTTCCGGTCGTAAACTCCGGACCATAAACCCTTCAAAGATCGTAAACTCTTCAGAAATCGCTGTTCTTGAAGAAAAATAGCGATTTTTCACCTTTTTTGCTCCAAAACTCGATCAAAAACTCGTTTTTAGGAAAAACGTAAAGAAAAAACCCCCCTTATTTTTGCGAGATCTATCCTTAAACGCAAAAATCTCTTCAAAATAAGATCAAATAAGCTCCAGATATAAAAAAAAATGATTGATACAACCAAGCTCTGATACCAATTGTAAGCCCTAATCTGCTTGTGTATCAGTCAGATCCGTTTGATGATGCGGAATTCCATTCAACCGGATGATGTCAGATCAAATAGAAGAGAAGGAGAAGAAGAAGATGATGAATCTATGTATGATATGATTAGAATGAAGATCTGGATACAAAGATTCACACACACAAAACTTCTCTCTAGTTTCTCTCTCTAGAACACCTTCAAATGCACATACTTAAGCTCCTTTAGTGTTCATCACTATTTTCCTCACCCCCTCACCCCTATATATACACACACGGGAAACATGGGTCGTAAACAGGGTTTATGGCCGTAAACCTATTTACGGCCGTAAACACCTCCCTGGCCGTAAACACATATAAGATATTACATAAAAATACAATTCCCTAGAAAAGCAAAGTATAAACCATAATATTGACCCAACATGGAGCATGGAAGAATGAACTTGATCATGGGGAATAGACGATATTCTCTTGTTACCATGATTGGAGTTGATAGTTTAGTTCTTAGTAGTGGTGTTTGTTTAGATTTAATAAATTGTTGCTACTCGTCATAGATGACACGTAACATTATTTATTTTCTTGCTTTATTCAGACGTGGTTTTAGATATTCATGATGGGTTTTGAGCATTCTAACACTCCTATGGTGTACATGCAACCTTAGATACCTTAGATCTATGTTTTCTCTATTATACATACAAACTTTCAATTTTTCCAACGCATCATTCTACTAGCATATTATGGAGTATATACAATACAAAAAATCTAGTTGAAAGACTTACCTTTTGTTGAAGCTTGAAAACTTGGAGCTTTAAGAGCCTAGCACCAATAATGTGAATGCCTCAAATGGAACCATAAATCACCACCAACCATTGGAGGACTTGAGAGAATTTCTTGCACACAAAATCGGATATGCTCTTCTAAAGACTCACTAGTTCCAATTTCATGAGCTAGGGGGTTTCTTATATAGTGTGTCATGATTAGGGTTGCACCATGCAAACCCTAATGTGCATGACTTTCCACATTCCTTAGGATCCATGGGTTTTAACCTCCATGGAGTATCCATGGGTCACCACATGGGTTTAGCCCAACATAAAGAACTATGGATCATAAGCCCACTTTATAAGAATGAATGATTTACACAATCAATTCCCATATATTTAATTGGTCTCTTTCGATCACAAAATTAATTCCAAATTAATTCTTGATGAATACTAATTAAATAATATGATTTCATATTAATATTTTAGAACTTATAATATATTAATAAATCATAAATAACCTCTTCTTAAAAGTCCATCCTTATAAATTGTTCTGGTGAAATGCAACCCAAATGGATCATGCTACTCTCGGGGTCAAGTACATACCAAATATAGTTATGGACTTGCACACCTTATCCAACAATTCATTTAATGATTTGAATGGTTCTATTTCTGCTCATAAAAATGGCGTTTTTATATTTGAAGCTTTACCTTGTGATGGTGTGTATGAAACTGTGACGTGTGTTGATAATTTAGGCAATAAATTTTTTTTTATATTGATTCGTCTATTGGTATGGACAATGTGTGCTTGTGGCATTTCCATCTTGGACACATTAACAAGAAACGCATCACCCAACTCCAAAAGGATGGAGTGTTGGAATCATTTGACTTAAGGTCAGATGATACATGCGAATCTTGTCTTGTGGGAAAGATGATAAAATCACCTTTCATTAGATCTTGTGAAAGAGGTGAAGGTTTGTTGGATCTCATACATATAGATGTGTGTGGACCCTTTAGATCATCCACTGGGGATGCTAATCGATTCTATATGACTTTTACAGATGATTATAGTAGATATGGTTATATCTATTTAATAAACATAAGTCAAAAACCTTTGAAATGTTCAAAGAGTTTAAACATGAAGTCGAGAATCAGTTGGGAAAGAAGATAAAGACGTGTCACACCCCCCAAAACAGACAACAGAAACGTCTGGGGGGAGGGAGTGACTTCATATTGTAATATCATCACAATGTATATAAATAAAACAAAGACAACATCATCATTGTACATGGAATATAACAACCATCATAGTTTACAACAAAGTGTTGGTTCACAAGTTACATCCCAAATGTTAAATGTATGATGAAAACAAAAATACAACAAAGTCCACGTTTCCTTGACGACCGACCTGATTAACGAGTCCCTGAGAATACAAGTTATTTTGAAAACGTCAACATATATAACGTTGGTGAGTTCATAAGCATGCTTGTATGAAAAGTTTTGTATCGTTTTCTAAAGACCAAAAATCTGATATTTCCGTAAAACTGTTTTGAAAGTTTTGTATCAATTTTATGAAAATTGACATTCTCGGCCCAATTATGAATAAATTTATCTTTTTGGCCCAAGATTTAATACATTTACATTTTCAACCCTTTTTATTGAAAATTTACATTTTTGGCTCAACTTTATTTAAAATGACACTTAAGCCTACAAAAGCCCAAAATTTTACAATTTTGGCCCAAAAGCCGTAAAAGCCCAAAATTAGGCCAATTTGTGATAATTTACCCCTTTAGCCCTTTTTAAAATCACAAATACCATAAAGATTCATACTTATCAAAAATAAATCCTTTAGCCCTTTACCCTTATAATAACCTCACTTTTGATTATTTTGTCATTTTTAACCCTCTCATGCAATTTTCTTAGTTTTAAACAACT
Source organism: Lactuca serriola (assembly GCF_051521515.1). Classification (NCBI taxonomy): domain Eukaryota; kingdom Viridiplantae; phylum Streptophyta; class Magnoliopsida; order Asterales; family Asteraceae; genus Lactuca; species Lactuca serriola. The sequence continues at coordinate 96,293,197 of NC_136409.1, forward strand.
TTAAAATGTTTTAAACCTTTACTTTGCATAATAAGTTGTAATAAGTGTTATGTTATACAAATATCATCATATTTTAGGATATCTTCAAGTTTATGGAGTTTATAACACATAACCACACTTATATTGCTGAGAGAAAAACTTGAGTAACACACTTGAACAAACGTTAGAACAAATAATAATGTGGATTAAGTTTAACTCAGTGAATCATAAAGCTCAACAATAATAATAAGTTAGATTTAGAGAGTTAGATAATTAATTAGATAGTTACGTGCGGAAATATAAGGAAATGTAAATGACAACAAGTATTATATCAAGTATACACTTAAGTTGATTCTTAACAGGGATTGCAATCAATTCGAGTTAGTGAGAGCGATTGAACTTAGTGACGAAGTCAAGAATGACTTTCTCCGAGGAGAGATTGCGATCAATTAAGTTCAGACGATATATAAAGATGAGAGAGTAAGAAGTGAGTAAGATGAGATGTGAGATTCAAGAGATATATTTCATTCAGAAAGAGATCTCTATCTATAGAGTCTCGAGGATTACAAGTTCTAATTTTCTACCGTGGCCATGCAAGGCACACAAGACAAAAGTAAGTATTCTAATAAAATAGATAAAAACTAAAACTAAGAACTGATGACAGTGGATGTAGTTACGGTACTTTACTGCGGATGAGATTGATTTCGGATCAGAGTCAGCTGTGATATGATCAAGTTTAAGATGGTCACTTTTATGTTCCAACAATTTCCCCCTAAGTGACCTCTTCAACTTCCCTTCATTTATCAAGTCGTACAAATTTGATCAGAATGCAACATAACTTCTTGATTTCACGAAACCAAATAATTCTCCTGGAGATTTCAAACTTTACTTCTGAAGTAGTGTGCTTAGACTTGTGAACTGCAGCTTGAGTAATCTCTAATTGCTTCTGGATCATACGATTCATAGAAGTCATTGGGATGAAATATTTAGTTTCATCATTTTTGAATTTAAAGATGACTCCAAGATCTGGGAAGTTGGTTGCTCCAAGGGATCTCTCTTGAAAACCTTCAATCAACATCGAAGCTGGTTCGAGGGGACGAAGATTGTACTTCTGTGCGAGCGCAGGGTGGATATATGCATTGATTCTAGCAAAGCCACATACAGTTTCTTTTAGAAACGTACAAGACCGTTCATATGCAATATTCATCTTCGGATGCTTCTCACACTTGTTTTCAAAAACCTTAGCAATAAGAAAGATTTCCTCCGGGTTCATGCAAGGAAAATATGCTTGGGTTCAGACGTAGTCATGGTTCCTTCTTGTAAGAGTGTACTGAACAAACTCTGATTTCATGAACTTCCTAGGGTTGTAGTTCTTAACTGCAGATACTCTGTCTTTTGACCAAATCTTTTCAATTTCAGATCCATGCTTGGCATGAAATCTATTAAGTCTTTCAAATTCTAGTGGTAGTCTCTGATTATCGGGGATGCTCTGGTCAAAGGGTTCGAAGATTGTGAAGTATTTTGCGTTGGGAGAAATGGGGATGTCCTAATAGCCATCAGAAGGGGGTTTCGTAAAGGTGAGATATGGTTTGTAATTGTCATCTTGTAATCTTCAGATAGGATTGACTAGGAATTGATGAGGGTTCATCCGTTGTGATATCAAAGTCGTATTACCTCCAAATCAAATCAACAAACTTTGCTGATTTCTAATCAGCTTTCTTCTGTTTGGTTGCGGGAGAGTCGAGTGAGTTTTCAGATGACATATGAGAGGCTAAAGCTTTGAAATGTGGGAGAGTCTCCGGATGTGAGGAAGTAGGAGGTTGAAGAATTTAAACTGTTTCTTGGTGTTACGGTGGAGACTGATAAGGAGAAGGCATGGGAGTCTTCTGTTTAGGAGATGGTTGTGGAGTGGGAACTTTGTCATTGATGATGGGAGATTTTAAGTGTTGATGAGAATGTTGCGAGAAATACCATCTGAATCATGGTCTACACTTCCCCCTCTTGAGGAAGGAGCAGTCGGTGCTTCCTCAAGCCATTGCTTAAGATCATCTATTTTTGCACAAACGTCATTGAATTGAGCTTTGAGTGCATCAGCAAGCTGTTGATTTGTAACGCCTGTGTTTCCGGGCTTGCCATATTTAGCAATATAATAGTCTAGGTTAACCTTTGTAACCCGTTTTGAAATAATAAGAATGTATTATTTGAGTATTATGTGTTTTGTACTTAATTGCTTAATTATGTGGTCTGATTAATTAAGAATAAAAATAAGCGTCAAAATTTAAGTGTAAAATAAACTTAATATCTTTGGTTAATGTTGTAGTAGTTGAAACGAGGTTTCCGAATATATATAGAACGCCCAAATCTGACTTCGTATGAGGAAGTTATGATTTATCGAAGTTCCGGCTTAGCGGTATACAGCCTGTTATACTCGAATTAAGATCGAGCGGTTGTTAGCCGAAGCAATCTAAATGAGAATCGAAGATCTCATTGTTGGTATCGAAGCGATAAAAAGTTAGGCGAGAACGGACGTCAAACAAAGAAGTTATGAATTTATAACGAAAGTTTCTGTCGCGGCCTATTAAAAATAATTAATAAAAATAAAGTCAAAATTAGCCAACGGAGTCTAAACGAAAGTCGTAGAGCATGGTCTCACCTTTCCGTGGATATAAAGAACGTCAAAAACGGAGTTCGTATGAAGAAGTTATGAATTTCCGAAGTTTATTAATCATTTTGTATTTATTTTTAATTCAAAATTCGGAAGCATTATCCGAACGAGTCATTGATCTGATCCGAGGTACGCGCCGCGTACTCGAGTACGCCTCGCGTAACTCCGATAGTGTCGACACTTCGGATGACGCATGCAATGACGATTTCGGACGCGTACGCGCTTGTACGCCCCGCGTACTCCGAGGTTCCAGCCTCTATATAAAGGATCCGAAGACAGCCTCATTTCTTGTTCATTTTCTTCTCTTCCCTCTAGTCTTTTGCATCGTTTTTCGTGCCGAAGCTATCCCGAAGCCCCGGTATCATACTCTAGCCCCGAGGCAAGTCCCGAGATCCCGAAGATCCCGAGAAGCGCGGTTCCCGAGTCGAAGCTCTGCCCGCGAGAAGTTCGATTTTCGAGGAGATCTTCCAGATCTGCTGTGGATTACTACTTCTATAAGTCGTAGTGCTATCGGATCGTCTTCTGATCAAGTGAGTGTATACTACCTTTCATAAACACAATAATAATACGAGTTTGGTTCGAGTGTATTAAGAGTATTGTTGTTTATAAGTGTGAGTGTGTAGTTACTTCTTCTAATACAATAATACGAAGTATTTTATATAAAAATACGTGCTATGTGTATATATTTGGTTGTGTTACGTGTGAATGAGTATTCACTCTCTTCTATCTTATAGATCTGCTTATTTCTTTATGAGATATGTGTTATGTGTGTGTGCCTCATCTGTTATGTGATATATGTGTTGATTAAAGCATGCTATACAGGTTTTCTTTAAACTACGTATGAAAATATATATTTTTATCTACTAATATGTTGGGTAGAACATGGGTAGATAGTTGGTGTGTAATAAACAGATGAGAGGCCTCGATGTTGTTGTTGTTGTTGATCTAGTTATTCAGCGGAGTATGGATAACGACCACGGACTCTTTCTAGACAGTCCAGTGGAACACTAGCAGGTTCATAACCTGTAGGTGTTGTGAACGATGTGTTCACCGGTGTACTCTATCCCCCTCATGGTTGCCTTTAGGATATCTATTGTTGAGGAAACCCCTTCGCAGTGATGTCCGTCCCGATGAAAATCCTAGATTAGGTCCCTTGAGATAGTTGTTTTAGGGACGTAAAGTGAGGATAACGGGAATGGGTAATCGGGATAGTGATTGGTTGGTGAAATTAAATATAACTTATTTATTGTGGGTTGAAAACCCTATATGCTCACCAGGCTCCCAAGCCTGACCCACTCAGTTTTATTTGTATTACAGGAAGTGGCACAAGGGCGTAAGATGGATGGATCATCTTGTTGTTTTGTTTACAAGTCTGTATATGTATATATTTGTTGAATGACTTGTAATGTTTATCGTTTATGCTTTATGGTCTGTATCGGAACATGACATCCCGAGTTTTGATTATATAATGAAATGCATCTCTTGATGAAATGCTTTGATAAATATTATTTTATCATGCTTTGTTTTGGGAACAAATTCCGCAACTCTTTCAAATCAAAAGGATTTACTCTGAAATTATTTAAAAGCATAAATGAAAATCGGTCTTTTCTGGCCGAGATTTTGGGGATGTCACATGATTATTATGGATTGCGGTGTTGAAGAGCAGTCGGTGGATTTCCTTGGTTAATTTCAGAATTTCTTGACCATGACCTTTTAAAGACAGGGATCTGTGGAGGCTGTTGATTGTTGACTAAAGAACAGAAATAGCGGACTCATAAGCATTGTGAGTTTCCTCAACAAGCTTCTTTAAATGAGCAGTTTTGTCGGCGACGGCTGAAATGAGTTCATTTTTTATAGTGGATACCTTCGAGATGAGTTTCTCCGCAGTGGTAATGACTTGTGCATGATCAGCCTTCATGCTTGTATCCAGGGCTCGGATACCCATCTCGACCTTGAGAGAGATTCTCTCAGCAACTAGCCTTTCTCTTGCTTCAAGACATTCAATACGTTCTATCAAGCTGTGCGGACCGGGAGCGTCTTGCGGTGGAGTGGCCTGCACAGCAACCATAATTTGATCAACTTTGGCTTGTAAGCTCAGAAATTCTTTCCGAGAGACAACCATTTTCTTCTTCTTCTTCTCTTTGGGTTTGGAGGTGGAATGCTGGGATCCACTTGATTCTTCTTCATCAAAGATCATCATCACATCATCTGAAGGTTCAGGTTGGTTGACCTCATTGAGGTCAATGTCATCACAACCAAATCTTGGTGCGGAACTGACCTTCATTGCGGTTCCATCATCTTGGGAATCTTAAACAACATGAATGGGAGGGGGATTGGATGGACATGCAGTATCTTTAATTGATTGAGCGTTGTGGACGGTCTTAGCCATTTCGGTCATCCAGTTCTGGACTTTGAGAATTGCGGCTACGATGTTGGCATTGTTGATCGCGTGTTCCCAGTATTTTGCCACGGTTTGAATTTCCTGCTCCTTTTGCTGAAGCTATTTAGTTTGGTGATCTCTTCTTGCTTGTATTCCCCTTCGAAACGCTTCAAACTTTTTGATACCAGACTCGGTCGTGGGACGATCTCGATCAAAGGTATCATCAGATTCATAACCGTCAAGTCCTTAATATCGCACGTAGGTGTCCCTCGGGTTTACGGATCCTTGCACATTTGTGCTCACTATGCCTAAACCACCGGTAAAACATGTAAGCATAGTAGGATTTATTGAGCTTCCTCAGTCTCCTTGTACTGTGGTCAAGTGTGGCCTCGGCTCAGTTCTAGCATGAGTTGAAGAATTGCCTGCAGTTGGGAAGGAGTTTCAAGTGTTTGGATTACAAGGTCTAGAATGGAGCGTAACTCCTATTCCTGAAAGAAATGAACTTTGGAAGCCCTGGAGATCTTAGGGCGAGAAGAACCAATTAAATCCTCTTAGGATTTAGCTGGGGGTGAGTCTCCACGATGTGATGAAACATGCACACTTGGTGTGCCCGAGTAGCTAGAGAGGGTAGTAGCAAATGGGTTTGCAGGAACCCCAAGGACTACCGGAGCCTGTTGAAAGGATGCGGTATTGGTCTGGACTCGCATTTGGCTAGAGGTGGGTTTTATTTTTCTTTTCTTGAGAATACGGATTGGTACTGAGTCATCATCATACTCATCAGGAGATCGATGGGAATCGGATTCATCATCTGAAGATACAACGTGTTTAAGTTTTCGTTTCTGTGAGGGTTTTGCTTTCTTGAGTGTTGGACTCTTAGCGGACGTGTCACTTTTCTTGGCCATGCTCTGGGGGCCTCTCTTGGATGAAACCAGCAGCTTAAGTCTCTGAGCTAAAGGAAGATTTGATTGAGTAGTAGAAGATAGGGTCGCGGTACGCTCTGGATTGCTGGGTAGGAAAGGTATGGGTCAATACCTTCCGTAGCCTCTATATGATTCGTGACTTCTTTGGTCTCAAGTCCAACAGTAATCAGGATGTGAATGTGTAAGCGCCTAATTGCTCCAAATAGAGATTGATCGTTAGAGGGTGTGTACCTTCTAAGAGTATGAGTAATAAAGAAGTTGATGTCATTGCCTATGCTGATCTTGGTGTCTTGATGGAGGTCCGAAATGCAGAGAGACCAGAACCTTGCAAACGTGAGCTCTATTGGGTTTTCTTTTGGATGCTCCTTAGGGATCTATTAAAGAAAATCATCCCCTAGAATTTGGGCGTAGTTGACATCATGACCAGTGAATATGCTCCATAAGAACTCTAGTAATTTGAGGCCCATGTTGTCGGTGCCTCCGGTTCTTCCTGATAGACTACGGATCATGAAATGGCAAACAAACTGCCTGACCGTAGGTAGCTGATTCTTCTTAAACTCTCTGATACTCTTGAGCTTTTTCTGGCATCTCATCTGGTAGAGAGTAGAGGTGATGTCCGTTATACTTGGTGAAAAGAATTTGTTAGAGGGATGCACCAAAAGATTAATGGCATTGAGAAACTTGTCTTTGGTCATAATGACCAGGGAATCATCCATTAAGTTCAAATGAACTTCTTGAAGGTTGGTGAGGGGGCGGTACGCCGAAAAAGCACATTTGAACAATGTGGAAAGTGGAACCACATCTGTGAAGGCGTCAAAACATACAGACAATGGGTGATTGGAGATGAACTTGATGATAAGACAGATGGAGTCATTGTAAACATAATGATCATTGAAGATAGCCCTAAAATTGCTAGATGCAATCGAAGGCGATTGGTTTCTTGTTGCAGAATCAGAACCAACAGGTTGAGATGATGCAGAAGCCTTTGATTGTTTCCTCGAAATGTCTGATTTTACCATTTTTTTTCAAAAGATTTGAAGACCTTGCAGAAGAAAAACTTTGAATGCAAGAGGGTGAAGAAGATGAAGTTCGTCAAAGGGAAGTCAGAGAGTGTAAACCTTTCTTGGGGAGAAAAAGAAGTTTATATAGTGGTGGATCTCAAAGATTATTGTTTTTACCCTAATGACAACGGTTAAAGATAAACCTTTGATTTTTCAAAAGATCATTATCAGCCACAAAAATCATTAATGAAAAGTTTTTTTGTAATTTTTTATTTTTCCAAAAAGGGGCATTTAATGAAATGTCAGTCCCAGTATCACGTGTATGAAGAACATGTGGTGAGGGGCGATAGTTCGTTGAATAAAGGTGGAATTTGTAACGGATTTGGCATGTTGGGGGCAAGGGAGATAGGACAGTTTAAGGAAAAAGATTTCTAAAAATATTTATTTTATGGGAAACTGATTTATTTTGGCATCACTCCTAAAATAGGTCTGACAAAAGGAGTGATTTGAAAAAGACGAAATGAAACAATGATGTGCAACACAACGAATGTTTTTTTAGAATATTTTTTATTTAATGAAGGATCATTAAATAGCACACAAAGTTTCATGAATTTATGAAGTAGTTGAAGGTTCATTCAATGTGACTGCGTATAAATCATTAATTGCGGATTAAGACTTCATTGCGGATGGGTTCAACATTGCAGTAGATGATTAGATGACTATAGTAGGAGAATTGAGAAGAACACTTGATAAAATCAGAAATAACAAACAATAAGGATCCAAGAGATATATGTATGATATATGGTTGCGGCACACAAAGTATACTAAGCCATGTATCATATATATATCTGACTAGGACCATAATGGAGACCAGTGATGGTCTGCGGTACCTATTAATTCGAAAATAGTTTTGGATCCGGATTCATCATCCTTAACATTTGCAGAAAAGTTTTGAGTTTTTTTTAATCAAGTGCCTTTGTGAATACATCAACAATCTCTTCATTATAGTTAACAAAAATGAGTTCAATGTTACCCTTCAAAATGTGTTGTTTAATGAAGTGATATCGTAGTTCAATATGCTTCGTTTTGGAATGATGAATAGGATTAAGGGAGATCGATATAACACTCTCTGAGTCACAGTAAATTGGTATCCACATAATTTTGTATTCGTAGTCCATAAGTTGCGTTTTCATCCACAAGACTTGTGAACAACAGCTGACTGCAGCCACATATTTAGCTTCTGCGGTAGAAAACGAAACAAAACTTTGTTCTCTTGATGACCAGTTGACGAGTCTTCCACCTAGAAATTGACATCCACCGGAAGTGCTTTTTCTATCCAATCTATTGTTGGATTAGATGTCTAAGTTCATAACTATTTCTGGATTGTCCTTTACCCGATTAGCATGGTCCATTTGGGTTGCATAACATTGCAACACTTGGATAGACTAAATGAGAGAAATGACACTTAAGGTAAGTTCTAATATATTAATAATACTATTTAATTAGGATTGATCAAAGATTTAATTTGGAATTAATTAAGTGATCAAAAAGAGACTAATTAAATATATGGGGTTGATTGTGTAAATCATCTATTCTTGTATAGTGGGCTAATGATCCATGGTTTGTATGGATTGGGCTAAAACCCATAAGGTGCTCCATGGATAGTCCATGGAGGTTACAAAACCATGGATAATGGAATGTGGAAAGCCATGACAATTAGGGCTTAAAAGGTGTAACGACACTTGTGTCACAACTATATAAAGACCCCTTGACTAGCAAAATCGTCACTACAAGCAAGTAAAAGAGGGTTACCCGTATTTTGAGTATAAGTGAACTTCTCTTAAGGTTATTCCAAGTGTTGTGGTGTTATGTGAGACATTTGAGGCATCACACTTGAGGTGCTAGGCTAACAAGGTTCTCAAGGAATCCAAACAACAAAAGGTATGTTCTTCTTCTAGCATTTATGTTTAAAAGTTCCCCATGCTATGCTAGATAGGTTAAGAACCTTGGAAAAACAATTTTGCATGTATCTTAGTAAAACATAGATCCAAGGTTTCTAGGGTTGCATGTACACCTTAGGAGTGTTAGAACGCTCAAAACCCTTCAGTGGTATCAGAGTCTAGGCTTGTTTACTTGATACTTGATGCAAATTGTTGAAAAAAGTAAAAAAAAAATATGCAATCTGTTGGGTGAACTCGCCGAGTCCATGGGGGGACTCGACGAGTCCATGCCTAAATTCATCCTACTCGTCGAGTAGGTTCATGCACTAGATGAGTAGAATGCCCAGAGTGTAGTTTTTCGAGTTTTGTTGTTGGAAATGGACTAGAAACATTGTCCTAAAGTGTTTTGGTCTTATAAAACTTGTTTTAGATGGTGTAATGGTTATTTTAATCCATTTTCAATGGCTATTATCAAAATTTCAAGTTTTATATGTTTATTTATGATTCCTGAAATTGTTAATATGCATGTTCATGAACTTATGAGTATAGAAGATCATAGGAATTATTTGAAACTTGCTTGTTAGTTTAATTCTTGATCATTATGTGTTTTAATGGAATCCATAATTTGTCATCAAGTTATGGATTACCAAAAGTCACTCTTTTAAAGTCTATTATGAAACACATAGGTTACATAAAATGAAAAGTCTCTCATTTTAATAAACCATTAACTCATAAGTTATGAAAGATGAAAAGTTTTGAAAGTTACAAAACTTGCCCTCAAGTTTTGGAACATGTAAAGTCACTTTAAAAACTTTAGTTCCAACCCCTAGAATTTTAAAAGTTAATATTCAACCCTTATACTTTATAATATTATAAGTGTAAGTCCCAAATCTGCTTGTGTATCAATCAGATCCGTTTGACGGTGTGGAATCCCAATCAAACGGATGATGCCAGATCAAAATAGAAGAGAAGAAGAAGAATAATAATATGAATCTTGTATGATATTATTAGAATGAAGTTGCTTACACAAGATTCACACACTTACACACTTATGATCCTTTCTCTCTCTTTTGGCCGTGAACTCTCTTCTGTTCATCAACCACACCTTACACACATAACATCTATATATATATATATATATATATATATATATATATGTATATATATATATATACATACATATATATATATATATATATACATACATATATATATATATATATATATATATATATATATATATATATATATATATATTTGGTGAATATGGGCCGTAAATGGGTTCACGGCCGTGAACTGCTTTACGGCCGTAAACACTCACTTGGCCGTGAACACATCCGCAAATATATATATATATATATATATATATATATATATATATATATATATAACATTTCAGAGAAACCAATTGCTTAGAAAATTAAAGTATCAACCAATATTTTAGACCCAACAATCTCCCTATTGGTTTGTATTTTTCTTTTCTAATTGACCCAACAAACTCCCCCTACAAAGTAGCTGGCTTTTCTTGTTAATCTTCATTGGGAGTTGGCTTTAGCGTTTATCTTCGATTTCTTCAAAGCTTCAAGATAAACTTGATAAATCTTCAATAAATGACTTCATCTTGAGCATTTGGGCTTTTCTTGAAAATTTGACTCTCAACGCACAATGGGTGAGGGGGCTTCTTGAAAAGATTCTTGAAAGATGGCGATTTCAGCATGAGAATCATTAGAGAGAACAATAGAGAATCAGCAGGTTCATAGATAGTAGCAGACTGATTGAGGAGGATTCAATGTGATCTGTCACATAATCTTCAATTGCAGCTTCACCTAGCTTCTGGGGTTTAAAGATTAAATGTTGAAAGAATAATCTTCATTTCTTGCTCCTTCGAATGAAAATTCTTCGATGATCACGGACGATGCCTTGGCTCATAAATTTTCGACATAGACTCCATGAGTTTCATCTACATCTAAATTCACTTTTCAAGATAAAACAAAACTAAAAGAAAACTTAGCACACATTATTTTTGGATTTTTCATATTTTCTGAAAAATAAAACAGAAACAAAAACATTTTTGGATTTTTTTAAAATTTTTTGAAAAAAATAAAACATAAACAAAAATATTTTTGGATTTTTCATGTTTTCTAAAAAGAAATAAAACAAAAATAACACTATTTTTTGATTTTTGGTTTTTCTGATTTTTGTTTGGTTTTAAATTTTTTAATTCTCCCCCTTAAATTTGTGCATAGAGGAAAACTATGAACAACTTTAATAAAAACAAAAATATTTGACTAAATATAAGACATTTTTGGGATCAAAGTTGTGAGACAGTCTTAACGTTGGTTATAAGTACCTTCACTTTCATGAATAGATCTGGTCAATTTCTGGTATTATGGTCCACTTAAACACGAAGAATATTGACAAACTTTTTCAAATATACCATTTAGCTGACGACGACCATGGGTATTGTTGTCCACTTAAATTAAGCAGCGAGATCTACAGACAACCTCTAAATGGTTCAATTTTAGTTGCACTAGAGCGTGTTCCCCACTTCCCAATATACCCTGGTTATCAAGAACCTCCTAAGGACTCTTTACTTTAGGTGAGTAAACAATTATTAAGGAGGAAAACAGATTTAGAGATAGATGTATATGTTGTGTCCCAGGTCGGATCTCTTTTAATCACACAGAGGGGACAACATATGACTAACAGAGATAGAGGGTTATAGAGATAGTAGGGTGCATATGTTGTGTCCCAGATCGGATCTACCGATCACGCAGAGGGGACAACATATGGCTAACAGATAGAAAGAATTTCACAGATAAAGAAGATGCATAGAAATGGAGTTGCATATGTTGCATTCCAGGTCAGATCTCTTCCAATCTCGCAGAGGAAGCAACATATGACTGACACATAGAAAGCAAGAAAATAATTTCTACAAACCTACTTTATCATAACCCCCCAGTCGCCCTATTAGAACCACAGAACCAGAATTAAGGACATAAGTCTGTATATTAAGGAAAAGTTAAGCCACAGTTCTAGATGCGTATTAATTTAGTGTATCACGTGGGTTCCTATGTTTATCTCACTGCTCAATCTACCCGGTTGTCATGTGGTCAGTCTAAACAATCCTATTTAAATCCACACTATCAAATCCTTCGTGCCTACCAGCACATTGAACACAGAGTCAAGACAGTTCAGATGCAGTACCTTACACTGGTTTAGACTGCCCGTTATCACTTTATCTTAATATCACTTCCCAAATAATACCTACTAACAAAAAACTATAAGAAAATGAAAAATTGTCTTTGAAATTTCTTCATATCTCAGAGTAGAGAGAAGAAAACTCAAATCGTAAGTCAGCGATTGAATTTGCATCCAGAAGGTCTGAGAACATCACGCATAATCTCATAATAGATCCGAAAATTCTTCATATCGTTCAGCACAAACCACATGTGTGATCCTTTTCTTTCTTCCTTTCTCCCGCAAAGGACACATACTCTCAAACAAAGTTCTAAATGTTGTACAGTTAAGAGATATCCCCTATCATGTGCCTGGAACAACCACTACCAACAAAACAAAGTCTGATGATATGCCTCCATAGCTGCTCTAGCACAGAGCGGGATCAGTTGGTCTTTGGAACCCAGTCCATTTTGAAACTGGGTCGACCTTTGTCATCTTTGCAAGGTACTATCTCCCACGACATTTCCTGCTATCACAAACAGAATATGAAGAAATATTAAAATCATTAGAAGATTTGGGAGATTTAGCCTTTGGTACCCATTTGTAGTTGGGTTTAACCCATTTCTTGTTCAAGCGGATGGGTGCCTCATCACTTGCTTTTGAGCTTGATGTCGGCCGTTGAGATGACTTTGACCTAGACAGTCTTGGTTTTGTTTGAGCATCTATTGAATTTTCCTTTTTGGCCGACATTCCCTTCTTGACCTTGAGATTTTGATTCTTGGCCTTTTGCGCGTTCCAATCACCATTGTTTGAACGTGGCCTCGAAGGGTTTCTTTTGGAGTATCTCCCTCTTGGCGCGTTCTGCCAGCCTTGTGCGTAGTACGGAACATATGCTCAATTTGGACAATTTCAAGCAATGTGTCCAGGTGTTCCACAGTGAAAACATGTCTTTTTCTTCACTGGGAAGTTGTTTCTTCCTACCCCTGGTGGCGTATTCTTGCCTTGTCTTTGATTGTTCCCACAAGCACACTTGCAGCAAGCACTTTGTTTCGCTTGCGTTGGTGGCTTGTATTTTCCAATAGCAGGTTGATCAGAAGCAACTGAATTCGAAGCAACATATTTTGAGTTCAAAGAGTCATTAGTTTGTTCAATAGTGTTCTCTGTCACAACTAGCCTTTTTGGCTAAGGAATTTCACCCTCAAGTAAGCAAGGACTATTGTGAGACTTGTGCTAACACACCTAAGTTTTCAATATGAGTTCCTAAGGAGCCATATAGTGTTAGAATGCAAATCTCACCAAGAATAGTGAATCTATACTAAATCTCTCTAAGTATAGTGAATCTCTCCCAAATCTCTCAAAGTATGCAAAATCTCTCCAAGAATAATGAATCTCTCCCAAATCTCACCATGTGTATGAAATCTCTCCTAAATCCCTTTAAGTATGAGGAGTCTCTCTAAGTATAGTGAATCTCACCCAAATCTCTCTGAGAATAGTGAATCTCTCCAAAATCTCTCTAAGTAAGCGAAATCTCTCCAACTATAGTGAATCTCTCCCAAATCTCTCCAAGAATAGTGAATCCCTCCCAAATCTCTCTAAGTAAGTGAAATCTCTCCAAGTATAGTGAATCTCTCCCAAATCTCTCCAAGTATGTGAAATCTCTCCCAAATCTCTCCAAGTATGTGAAATCTCTCCGAAATCTCCTCACGTATCTCAAATCTCCCTAAGTACCTTCCTCAGTCGAAAACAACTCAAAACCGGAAGAGGAAACCCCAAAAGCACCATCTTGGTTCGGAACCTCTTGGTCCGGAACCCTCTTAGTCCTGACACCTTCTAAGGAACCAGGAAGGCTCTCACCTTCGGAACACCCATGCTTCGGATCTCCTCACTGCTCCGGAAGGTTTGAATCCGGAAGACTTCGCATGACTCGCTTCAGACATCTAGCCGCCTCGCATCCTCGGTCCGGACTTACCTGATCTCGCACCTGACTCCGGAAGTGGGCATTGACTTCAGAACTTGTACAACACCTCCGGAACACACATGCTGGCCACTTCGGACCCTCGCAGAACTGACCCTCCACTCCGGAATTCTAAGAGGAGCTTCGGAATTCACCTTATGACTCCGGAATTCACCTCTTAGCTCCGGATTTTAGACCATTTCGGACCTTTTCTCCATTTTAAGTATTTTAACGTCAGGAATCCCATCAAACTCGTGTTTTCTTAACTAAGACCCCTAAAACCCCTATTTAATGCTAAAATTAATTATTTTAAGCATATTTTTCATAAAAAGAAATATTTGGGATTTAGGAAAACCTTATCCTAAATCACGAAAAAGACAAAGAGGTTGACTTTGTGAGTTGATAGAATCCTCATTTCCCATGCAAATCACAGTATTCGATGCTTTGCCCACCAAATATCCATGCATAGACCATCAAATCCCCATGCACCAAAGATTCCCTCCATTTTTACATCCTCAAAGCAACGTCAGTAAGGAGTTTAGACTTCACATTTTCTCTCGCTCCTCTCATTTTCTCTCAAAGATTCATTTCAAGAGCAAGAACAAGATCTTGCTGAAAACAAAATTCTCAATTTCTCCCTAGAGTGTAAGGAAAGCATCCCTCCTAGGGAAGTTCCTCAACCCAGCCAAGAGTTTAAGTTTGAGATCTTCACTCGATAACTCCAAACAACTCCTCAACTAACTCAAGGTGAGCTTCATACCCCACCTTTTTTAATGTTTTAATGTTTTTGGGGGAGAGTGTACAAGTCAAATCTTGCCTAAACTCTTAAATGATTACATATATACATATGTTTGTATGTGTATGTGAAATATTATTAAATTATTATTTAGTAATATACTCATGAACGAAGGATTTCTAAATTTCATAAAGAACAGGGGATACTTTGTACAAAAAAAAGCCTCTCAACTATTGGATGTGTCCAACTTAACCCCTTTATCTATGCTTTCTTGTCTAGAGCTAAAAGTTATAATAGGGATCATGATAAGTGGACACCACTTCTAGTAATTTTTGAAAATGGAAACTGTGTGAACTAATTGCAAACTATCGGAGGGTATTTTGTAAATATTCAATTTAAAAGTTTGCGACAAGAAAATATACAAGTAGGGCCTTTATGACATAAATATTTGCTTGCCATAAGCTGTTGTCATAAAACCTCCAAGAACATAAGTAATGTTCTATATGTCATAAAACAGAAAATGCATGTCATAACCGGCAGTTATAAATTTATATAAATTATAACTTGACACTTTTTCTTTTGACTAAAATGACTCATTTTTCAATAAACAAAAATGAACGAACATGAACACCCAATTAACAAGCACAATCAACGATATGGAACGAGAACAATAATTCTATTGAAAGAGTACGAATTTCATTATTTATCTAAAAATAATGGAACTCTAATGAATACTCAAAAGGTTGTTAATATTCTAGTCAGACAAATCTTAGAAGTACCTAAATATGAAAATATTAGTGTACATCTAAGTCCTGTAAGGAGTTATAGCCAAAGTCTCCTGGAAGGAGAGCGGGAATTTGTGTATAGATCTATATTGGGTTGAGACCCCGCACCTTCGTTGTTCGCTATAGCTAGACAGTCCAATCTAGGGTGACAAATGTCTTTTACAAACCAGGGGCGCCTGAGAAACGCCAAAACAGGCACTCCGTCATGATTAGTATGGTTATAACGACTCATTAGAATATGTTATATTAACTAGAAATTTATGTAAGGAAAAAACTCATAAATAAATTTTGGCACGTTGTGTTGACTGTCCTATACATGACCGGTGATGGTCCGCATTTGTTGCGTTGACTGTCCTTTCTTTTCACCGTGTAGAATGTCCACAATTGCCATGATTCTTTCCTCTAACGAGTATAGAGTCGAAATACTGCTATTTTACAAAGTAAAAAGCATAGGACTCTATGGAAAACGATTTTTCTACGATTTCAATAACGATAAACTAGAACTTATGATTATTTAATAGCAGAAAATATAGGATTTTCTGGGGAAAACGATTTTTCTATGATTTCGATAACGATAAACTAGAACTTACGATTATTTTATAGCAGAAAATATAAGATTTTCTGAGGAAAACGATTTTTCTACGATTTCGATAACGATAAACTGGAACTTACGAATATTTTATAGCAGAAAATATAGGATTTTCTGGAGAAAACGATTTTTCTACGACTTCGATAACGATAAACTAGAACGCACACACTCAATTTTACTCGATAAGAGGAACAAGATTTTCAACCATATTTCCTCTTTGAAAATAAGGGATTTTTCTTGAGACAGTTGATTGTTACTATTCAAAAAAACTATTCTCGGACACAACTCGCTTTTACAAATCACACTACTTTTCAAAATCACTCCTTTTAAGGATTAACAAAAGTAATGACATGCACACATATATCCATGATTTTCAAGGCAAGACTTCAAACGATTTCATAGAAAATACCTGATTTTCTGAAAGTACAATGACAACGATTATAAACAAGTGTAAACGATTTTATACAAAACTGCTTATGTACTCACCAACTTTTTAGTTGACGCTTTTCAAAACGAATTGTATTCTTAAGGATCTAGTAAACAGGAAACAAGGGACACTAATACAAGATCATTTAACTGTAGTTGAAGTTTTCTACTTATGTATCTTTTGTGTAATCCGAAGAAAAATACAATATGTAAACAATGTAAGTTTGTCATCTCAATGTACGATGTTTGGATTGCTCTGTTTCATTTATATTCAACTGTTATGATATTGCACAATTAAGTCACCCGCCTCCGGACGTTTTCGCCGTCTGGTTCGGGGGTGTGACAGATTGGTATCAGAGCATTGTTTATAGTGAACTAGTATATCTAGCCATACGAGATATACAACTATAAATACAATGGGACTAAAACGAACTCTGTCTAAAAGTATAATTTAAGAAGATATGTATTTATAAAAGTATACATAATTACTAACCCAGTATCATAACGAGAAGAAACCAAAAGTAACTAAAGGTTGAACGCTACAGTCAAACCTGGGCAGTTATGTAATCATATCTGGGATCAATATAGCTTGATTAACTATATTTATTTGAGATATGACCAACATGTTCATGGGAGTGATTGTAGTGTTGCAACAAACCTAAAACCTAACAACTATGCGCACAAGAGAATACTAGAATTTGAACATCAAGTTTAAAATACTATAGGAGTATTTTAGGATACTATAAACCCCCTCACACCTAAACTATCCCCATATACCTTGTGTCGCGACTCTTGCACAAACAACGAAGTTGAAATTCCTCGCCAAGACTTTTACTACCCTATCACGGTGATTTGCGGATGGGGAAAGGAGAGACCAAAAGAAGTTTAAGAGGAAAATACAGAAGTGGATCGTAAGGAAACCCAGAGATGAATTGTGAAAGGGAGAATTCCGACTAAGAACCCAGTAAGGATGAAAGCGCCAGGGAAACCTTGATGAGCTTTACCCAACTGAGAGTAGACACGAGACCCTTTCACCTTTCTCTTCCCAGATACATAAACACCCTATATAGGTACTCCTGGAATAGACATACCTAGAAACTAAACAATACCCATGCAAAAACAAGTTGAGAAATTGGCTCCTATCCAATTTAGGGCGTATCTCCACAAAAGACAATCCGATCCACAATCGACGTGCACCAAACTCCGATAGCCAACACCCTCACGAATCAGGCATCACCTCTATCTAGACCACAAGTACCCCAAAGCGACTCCTGGTTTCCAACTCTTCATCATGGAGCAATGGAGACCATAAGCAAAGTCCAGTGTGCAACAATGTAAATTCGATCCCCCACAAGTAACAAGAACACCATTCCAAATGCCTTACGAAACACACAAGTAGGACCATAAAACTATGTAGACCATGTACACTCCTTAAAAGAGGAGATGGTCATTTGGAGACCACCGCTCATAGCAATCGAGGCTAGGACAGCCTTAGCAGTGTAAGGAACACAAAAAGGGCGCCCTTAATATAAGTGAAAAGGCCAAGCACTTTGCGCGCCAAAAGTGGATCGCCACACTACTCGCCTGAGGTACGTAATACCCTTAATCGCAACCAGTAGTTGTAAATAAAGAGGAGTACATCCTCTATGAATCCATACAACCAAATCTGTTAACCATATTGCTAGTTATGTGCTATTTTGACGGACTTTATGTCAGCCAATACATGTTTCCACTCTCTACCATAACTGCATCATGGGGATGTAGGTTGACCCGATTAATACCAGTACGTTAATATTATGTGATTAAACTCACCTGGAACTAACTACGAGTACTCACAAGCTCACTTTTCGTGTGCAACAGAGTTTTGTCTTCTCATGAAGGTAACCAGTACCCCGACCATGCGTCGGTCCTACGAATATAGTCTGCCACATCCCAAGCCACTGTAACAACGGCTGTGGCAGCCGTCATTGCATACTTCAATGTCAACGACACAAACGAAGTTGGAAGCAGTGTCGGTAACTTCAACCGTAACAACAACCAAGGAAACCAACAAAGAACAACTCACCCATGCACTCAAAAACCTAAACCTAAGAACAAGAGACGAAAGTTCGGGAACGAAAAAGGAGATAGTTTGACTCAAAGGCTTACTAAAAGGCAACAAGCGGGACCAGTCGCTACCCTTACTAACCCTACTCCTCCCACACCGAGACAATCATACCTTGGGAACAATCCACCCTGCAACAAGTGTAAATACGATCATTAGGGAGTCTGCCAGACATTTCATTGCAAAAGGTGTAACAACATGGGGCACACCTCCCGCTAATGTAGGGCCCCGATCCCATGCGTTACCCCAACCCTCAACCCAGAAGTAAGTCCAGTTTGCCACAAGTGCGGTGCAACAGGACATTTCAAAAGAAATTGTCCAACAGAGATGAATGACGAGGGAGTTACAACTAGACAGGAAGAGACGACAAGAAACCCTACCGAAATTTTTGCTACGTTTCGAATTATAAACCTTATATGTCGAATTTTCACGGAAAGGTATTGCAAATTGAAAACATTATAAAAAACTACTTCCCTAGTCGAGAAAATCCGTAAATCACGGAAAATCTAGCAAATCCTCACTAATGGACCATGATGGCTCCATATGAACATTAGTATCGTATATAGTTAGGATTCCATAAACTAAGAGCGTGCGATCCCACATCATTTTTCCTGTCCTTGGTCTGAATATTGATTAAGACAGAATCCCACAGTAAAGTAGCTTTTAAGATCCTAAGTATGTGTGGTTAGGTCACTTCCATCTATAGTGGAAAAACCTGGCAGAAGTCGAATTACGAATTCCCTTGACTTATAGCAGCACCTTTGTGTCGCTAAAACACCTAACAAGCAGCAACGAGATAGACCCAATGGTAACAACGAAAATAAAACTAGCAACGATAAGAACAAGAACACTAGAACACCTAACAAGAAAAAACGAGATAGACCCAATGATAACAACGAAAACGAAACTAGTAACGATAAGAACACGAACAATAAAACACCTAACAAGTAGAAACGAGATAGACCCAATGGTAACAACGAAAATGAAACTAGCAACGATAAGAACATGAACACTAGAACACCTAACAAGCAGAAACGAGATAGACCCAATGGTAACAACGAAAAGGAAACTAGCAATGATAAGAACACGAACACTAGAACACCTAACAAGCAGAAATGAGAGAGACCCAATGGTAACAACGAAAACGAAACTAGCAACGATAAGAACACGAACACTAGAACACCTAACAAGCAGAAACGAGATAGACCCAATGGTAACAATTAGAACGAAACTAGCAACGATAAGAACACAAACACTAGAACACATAACAAGCAGAAACGAGATAGACCCAATGGTAACAATGAAAACAAAACTAGTAATGATAGGAGCTTAAACATAAAACACCCTGTCATTCCTAACAACCAATACACCTCAAATCGATGTAACAACAAGGAGTCCAATATCGTCAGTTGACACGGATAGGCTTGATTCTCACCCTACAAACCTCGAGCTCTGCAAATAGACTTTTATCTTATGCAAACGAATAACAAAACCCGTTTAGTTGGTAATGACGAAATCCCTATCAACCAGACGCCTAAGTTCTTGCGTAAGAAATACCACGCCCTTCCCTAGCCCCAACAAAGATTAAAAATCAAGGAGCAAAGGGCATAAAAAAGGATCCAAAAGGCTTCCAACATTCCTCCAAAGATTCCCAAAATCTCTTAGAAAACCTCAACCATGTGCTAAGCAGAGGTAGAATCACCTCAACTCCTAGAATCACCTTAATGACCTAACACCCGACACCACTTAGCACGGCCACAAGACAAATAGTGTCTGATCATAAGATCGACATATTATGTAAAGGAAAAATCAGACCTAGTCCCTAAACGCATGAAGCACCTTTCTAACTCATAAGGGGAGAAAGACGAAATCACCATAGGCACCACCGACTACGATTAAGCCAAACAAAACCCACCCACAAGGATCGATACTCCCTACCCTGAATCGGAGACACGACCAACCAACAGCAAGGAACCGGCAAAGGCCGACCTACCATTAGTTGGAAAGTCCCTAGGGAGAAAAGTCCCAAGATAATCGAAGGCTCATGAGGTCAACCACATCACATACAAACTCAACCTTGGTAACCATAACACCAACTCTTAAGGCCCCGAAAACTCTACTTCTAGGACACCAGGATCCCGAAGCACTAGAAATCCCACTTGACAAGAACAAGGTAAAAAAAATCCACACTCCAAAGAGAAACATGGGTGATGGACATTGAAAGAGTTGGGATACTCAACTACCTCTACTCGAGTACTCATATACCAACAACTGCCACCCGAGCATGGGAGTTGTACCCTTCGAGGCCCTGCGTGGCTGGAAATGCAGATCAGCCTCTGTTGGGTTGAGGTGAGAGATGCCCAACTAACAAGAGGACAAACACTCAATATCACACTCCGTAGACCCAAGATTATTCGAGAAACCACAAAAAGGATACTCAAAACCCGAACACGACCCCAAACATCGTATAAGTCGACAATAGAACTATATAGATAGCAGGTTAAAGCCTCAAAAACCCAAGTAAGGGATCAGGGTATTATTAAAGATCTTCCCTTAGGGAAGGATGAATCGATTTGAAAGGCAAGGTAAACTAACTCCTCGATACGCTAGACCATTCGTGATCCCCACACGTATCGGTCTGGTAACCTATGAACTCCAACTACCCTCTAATCTTAGTGACGTACATCCTGCGTTGCATGTGTCGAACCTAGAAAGGATCTGTCGGGAAAAAACCCTTCCAGTCCCACTAGACAAGGTTAGTGGACTAGAACCTCCTAAAAATTAATCAAACTATCGAGACTATATACGAAACAAAGCCACATCCCGATGGTGAAGGTTCAAGGGAACGCTAGGCGTGAGCCGGTATTCACCTGGGAACACAAAAACCAAATGACTCAAAAGTACTCTCACCTATTTTTGCTTTCATGACCTTATCTTTCGAAAGAATTTCGGGACGAAATTCCCTCTAACGGGGGGATGATGTCACAACTAGCCTTTTTGGCTAGGGAATTTCACCCTCAAGTAAGCAAGGACTATTATGAGACTTGTGCTAACACACCTAAGTGTTTAGTATGAGTTCCTAAGGAGCCATATAGTGTTAGAATACAAATCTCTCTAAGAATAGTGAATCTCTCCCAAATCTCTCCAAGTATAGTGAATCTCTCCCAAATCTCTCAAAGTATGTGAAATCTCTATAAGAATAGTGAATCTCTCCAAGTTTGTGAAATCTCTCTCAAATCCCTTTAATTATGAGAAATCTCTCCAACTATAGTGAATCTCTCCCAAATCTCTCAAATAAGCGAAATCTCTCCAAGTATAGTGAATCTCTCCCAAATCTCTCCAAGAATAGTGAATCTCTCCCAGATCTCTCTAAGTAAGCAAAATCTCTACTAGTATAATAAATATCTCCCAAATCTCTCCATGAGTAGTGAATCTCTCCCAAATCTCTCTATGTAAGCAAAATCTCTCCAAGTGTAATTAATCTCTCCCAAATCTCTCCAAGTATATGAAATCTCTCCCAAATCTCTCCAAGTATGTGAAATATCTCCCAAATCTCTCCACGTATCTCAAATCTCCCTAAGTACCTTCCTCAGTCGAAAACAGCTCAAACCCGGAAGAGGAAACCCCAAAAGGACCATCTTGCTCCGGACATCTTCTAAGGAACCGGGAAGGCTCTCACCTTTGGAACACCCTTGCCTCGGATCTCGTCACTGCTCCGGAAGGTTTGAATCCAGAAGACTTCGCATGACTTGCTTCAGACATCTAGCCGCCTCGCATCCTTGGTCCGGACTTACCTGATCCCGCACCCGACTCCGGAAGTGGGCATTAACTTCGGAACATGTACAACACCTCCGGAACACACATGTTGTCCACTTCGGACCCTCGCAGAACTGACCCTCCACTCCGAAATTCTAAGAGGAGCTTCAAAATTCACCTTATGACTCCGGAATTCACCTCTTAGCTCCGGATTTTAGACCATTTCGGACCTTTTCTCCATTTTAAGTATTTTTAACGTCAGGAATCCCACCAAACTCGTGTTTTTCTTAACTAAGATCCCTAAAACCCCTATTTAATGCTAAAATTAATTATTTTATGCATATTTTTCATAAAAAGAAATGTTTGGGATTTAGGAAAACCTTATCCAAAATCACAAAAAGGACAAAGAGGTTGACTTTGTGAGTTGATGGAATCCTCATTTCCCATGCAAATCACAGTATTCAATGCTTTGCCCACCAAATATCCATGCATAGACCATCAGATCCCCATGCACCAAAGATTCCCTCCCTTTTTACATCCTCAAAGCAACGTCAGTAAGGAGTTTAGACTTCACATTTTCTCTCACTCCTCTCATTTTCTCTCAAAGATTCATTTCAAGAGCAAGAATAAGATCTTGCTGAAAACAAAATTCTCAATTTCTCCCTGGAGTGTAAGGAAAGCATCCCTCCTAGGCAAGTTCCTCAACCCAGCCAAGAGTTTAAGTTTGAGATCTTCACTCCATAACTCGTCAACTAACTCAAGGTGAGCTTCATACCCCAACTTTTTTAATGTTTTAATGTTTTTGGGGGAGAGCGTACAAGTCAAATCTTGCCTAAACTCTTAAATGATTAGATATATACGTATGTTTTGTATGTGTGTGTGAAATATTATTAAATTATTATTTAGTAATATACTCATGAACGAAGGATTTCTAAATTTCATAAAGAACAGGGGATACTTTGTACAAAAAAAAGCCTCCCAACTATTGGGTGTGTCCAACTTAACCCCTTTATCTATGCTTTCTTGTCTAGAGCTAAAAGTTATAATAGGGATCTTGATAAGTGGACACCACTTCTAGTAATTTTCGGAAATGGAAACTTTGTGAACTAATTGTAAACTATCGGAGGGTATTTTGTAAATATTCAATTTAAAAGTTTGCGACAAGAAAATATACAAGTAGGGCCTTTATGACATAAATATTTGCTTGTCATAAGCTGTTGTCATAAAACCTCCAAGAACATAAGTAATGTTCTATATGTCATAAAACAGAAAATGCGTGCCATAACCCGCAGTTATAAATTTATATAAATTATAACTTGACACTTTTTCTTTTGACTAAAATGACTCATTTTTCAATAAACAAAAATGAACGAACATGAACACCCAATTAACGAGCACAATCAACGATATGGAACGAGAACGATAATTCTATTGAAAGAGTACGAATTTCATTATTTATCTAAGAAATAATGGAACTCTAATGAATACTCAAAAGGTTGTTAATATTCTAGTCAGACAAATCTCAAAAGTACCTAAATATGAAAATATTAGTGTACGTCTAAGTCCTATAAGGAGTTATAGCCATAGTCTCCTGGAGGGAGAGCGGAAATTTGTGTATAGATCTATATTGGGTTGACACACCGCACCTTCGCTGTTCGCTATAGCTAGACAGTCCAATCTAGGGTGACAAATGTCTTTTACAAACCAGGGGCGCCTGAGAAACGCCAAAACAGGCACTCCATCATGATTAGTATGGTTATAACGACTCATTAGAATATGTTATATTAACTAGAAATTTATGTAAGGAAAAAACTCATAAATAAATTTTGGCACGTTGTGTTGACTGTCCTATACATGACCGGTGATGGTCCGCATTTGTTGCGTTGACTGTCCTTTCTTTTCACCGTGTAGAATGTCCACAATTGCCATGATTCTTTCCTCTAACGAGTATAGAGTCGAAATACTGCTATTTTACAAAGTAAAAAGCATAGGACTCTATGGAAAACGATTTTTCTACGATTTCAATAACGATAAACTAGAACTTATGATTATTTAATAGCAGAAAATATAGGATTTTCTGGGGAAAACGATTTTTCTATGATTTCGATAACGATAAACTAGAACTTACGATTATTTTATAGCAGAAAATATAAGATTTTCTGAGGAAAACGATTTTTCTACGATTTCGATAACGATAAACTGGAACTTACGAATATTTTATAGCAGAAAATATAGGATTTTCTGGAGAAAACGATTTTTCTACGACTTCGATAACGATAAACTAGAACGCACACACTCAATTTTACTCGATAAGAGGAACAAGATTTTCAACCATATTTCCTCTTTGAAAATAAGGGATTTTTCTTGAGACAGTTGATTGTTACTATTCAAAAAAACTATTCTCGGACACAACTTGCTTTTACAAATCACACTACTTTTCAAAATCACTCCTTTTAAGGATTAACAAAAGTAATGACATGCACACATATATCCATGATTTTCAAGGCAAGACTTCAAACGATTTCATAGAAAATACCTGATTTTCTGAAAGTACAATGACAACGATTATAAACAAGTGTAAACGATTTTATACAAAACTGCTTATGTACTCACCAACTTTTTAGTTGACGCTTTTCAAAACGAATTGTATTCTTAAGGATCTAGTAAACAGGAAACAAGGGACACTAATACAAGATCATTTAACTGTAGTTGAAGTTTTCTACTTATGTATCTTTTGTGTAATCCGAAGAAAAATACAATATGTAAACAATGTAAGTTTGTCATCTCAATGTACGATGTTTGGATTGCTCTGTTTCATTTATATTCAACTGTTATGATATTGCACAATTAAGTCACCCGCCTCCGGACGTTTTCGCCGTCTGGTTCGGGGGTGTGACAGATTGGTATCAGAGCATTGTTTATAGTGAACTAGTATATCTAGCCATACGAGATATACAACTATAAATACAATGGGACTAAAACGAACTCTGTCTAAAAGTATAATTTAAGAAGATATGTATTTATAAAAGTATACATAATTACTAACCTAGTATCATAACGAGAAGAAACCAAAAGTAACTAAAGGTTGAACGCTACAGTCAAACCTGGGCAGTTATGTAATCATATCTGGGATCAATATAGCTTGATTAACTATATTTATTTGAGATATGACCAACATGTGCATGGGAGTGATTGTAGTGTTGCAACAAACCTAAAACCTAACAACTATGCGCACAAGAGAATACTAGAATTTGAACATCAAGTTTAAAATACTATAGGAGTATTTTAGGATACTATAAACCCCCTCACACCTAAACTATCCCCATATACCTTGTGTCGCGACTCTTGCACAAACAACGAAGTTGAAATTCCTCGCCAAGACTTTTACTACCCTATCACGGTGATTTGCGGATGGGGAAAGGAGAGACCAAAAGAAGTTTAAGAGGAAAATACAGAAGTGGATCGTAAGGAAACCCAGAGATGAATTGTGAAAGGGAGAATTCCGACTAAGAACCCAGTAAGGATGAAAGCGCCAGGGAAACCTTGATGAGCTTTACCCAACTGAGAGTAGACACGAGACCCTTTCACCTTTCTCTTCCCAGATACATAAACACCCTATATAGGTACTCCTGGAATAGACATACCTAGAAACTAAACAATACCCATGCAAAAACAAGTTGAGAAATTGGCTCCTATCCAATTTAGGGCGTATCTCCACAAAAGACAATCCGATCCACAATCGACGTGCACCAAACTCCGATAGCCAACACCCTCACGAATCAGGCATCACCTCTATCTAGACCACAAGTACCCCAAAGCGACTCCTGGTTTCCAACTCTTCATCATGGAGCAATGGAGACCATAAGCAAAGTCCAGTGTGCAACAATGTAAATTCGATCCCCCACAAGTAACAAGAACACCATTCCAAATGCCTTACGAAACACACAAGTAGGACCATAAAACTATGTAGACCATGTACACTCCTTAAAAGAGGAGATGGTCATTTGGAGACCACCGCTCATAGCAATCGAGGCTAGGACAGCCTTAGCAGTGTAAGGAACACAAAAAGGGCGCCCTTAATATAAGTGAAAAGGCCAAGCACTTTGCGCGCCAAAAGTGGATCGCCACACTACTCGCCTGAGGTACGTAATACCCTTAATCGCAACCAGTAGTTGTAAATAAAGAGGAGTACATCCTCTATGAATCCATACAACCAAATCTGTTAACCATATTGCTAGTTATGTGCTATTTTGACGGACTTTATGTCAGCCAATACATGTTTCCACTCTCTACCATAACTGCATCATGGGGATGTAGGTTGACCCGATTAATACCAGTACGTTAATATTATGTGATTAAACTCACCTGGAACTAACTACGAGTACTCACAAGCTCACTTTTCGTGTGCAACAGAGTTTTGTCTTCTCATGAAGGTAACCAGTACCCCGACCATGCGTCGGTCCTACG
The DNA here is from genome assembly GCF_051521515.1 of Lactuca serriola. Taxonomy (NCBI): domain Eukaryota; kingdom Viridiplantae; phylum Streptophyta; class Magnoliopsida; order Asterales; family Asteraceae; genus Lactuca; species Lactuca serriola. The sequence goes on from NC_136409.1 coordinate 96,320,079, forward strand.
AATATAGTCTGCCACATCCCAAGCCACTGTAACAACGGCTGTGGCAGCCGTCATTGCATACTTCAATGTCAACGACACAAACGAAGTTGGAAGCAGTGTCGGTAACTTCAACCGTAACAACAACCAAGGAAACCAACAAAGAACAACTCACCCATGCACTCAAAAACCTAAACCTAAGAACAAGAGACGAAAGTTCGGGAACGAAAAAGGAGATAGTTTGACTCAAAGGCTTACTAAAAGGCAACAAGCGGGACCAGTCGCTACCCTTACTAACCCTACTCCTCCCACACCGAGACAATCATACCTTGGGAACAATCCACCCTGCAACAAGTGTAAATACGATCATTAGGGAGTCTGCCAGACATTTCATTGCAAAAGGTGTAACAACATGGGGCACACCTCCCGCTAATGTAGGGCCCCGATCCCATGCGTTACCCCAACCCTCAACCCAGAAGTAAGTCCAGTTTGCCACAAGTGCGGTGCAACAGGACATTTCAAAAGAAATTGTCCAACAGAGATGAATGAAGAGGGAGTTACAACTAGACAGGAAGAGACGACAAGAAACCCTACCGAAATTTTTGCTACGTTTCGAATTATAAACCTTATATGTCGAATTTTCACGGAAAGGTATTGCAAATTGAAAACATTATAAAAAACTACTTCCCTAGTCGAGAAAATCCGTAAATCACGGAAAATCTAGCAAATCCTCACTAATGGACCATGATGGCTCCATATGAACATTAGTATCGTATATAGTTAGGATTCCATAAACTAAGAGCGTGCGATCCCACATCATTTTTCCTGTCCTTGGTTTGAATATTGATTAAGACAGAATCCCACAGTAAAGTAGCTTTTAAGATCCTAAGTATGTGTGGTTAGGTCACTTCCATCTATAGTGGAAAAACCTGGCAGAAGTCGAATTACGAATTCCCTTGACTTATAGCAGCACCTTTGTGTCGCTAAAACACCTAACAAGCAGAAACGAGATAGACCCAATGGTAACAACGAAAATAAAACTAGCAACGATAAGAACAAGAACACTAGAACACCTAACAAGAAAAAACGAGATAGACCCAATGATAACAACGAAAACGAAACTAGTAACGATAAGAACACGAACAATAAAACACCTAACAAGTAGAAACGAGATAGACCCAATGGTAACAACGAAAATGAAACTAGCAACGATAAGAACATGAACACTAGAACACCTAACAAGCAGAAACGAGATAGACCCAATGGTAACAACGAAAAGGAAACTAGCAATGATAAGAACACGAACACTAGAACACCTAACAAGCAGAAATGAGAGAGACCCAATGGTAACAACGAAAACGAAACTAGCAACGATAAGAACACGAACACTAGAACACCTAACAAGCAGAAACGGGATAGACCCAATGGTAACAATTAGAACGAAACTAGCAACGATAAGAACACAAACACTAGAACACATAACAAGCAGAAACGAGATAGACCCAATGGTAACAATGAAAACAAAACTAGTAATGATAGGAGCTTAAACATAAAACACCCTGTCATTCCTAACAACCAATACACCTCAAATCGATGTAACAACAAGGAGTCCAATATCGTCAGTTGACACGGATAGGCTTGATTCTCACCCTACAAACCTCGAGCTCTGCAAATAGACTTTTATCTTATGCAAACGAATAACAAAACCCGTTTAGTTGGTAATGACGAAATCCCTATCAACCAGACGCCTAAGTTCTTGCGTAAGAAATACCACGCCCTTCCCTAGCCCCAACAAAGATTAAAAATCAAGGAGCAAAAGGCATAAAAAAGGATCCAAAAGGCTTCCAACATTCCTCCAAAGATTCCCAAAATCTCTTAGAAAACCTCAACCATGTGCTAAGCAGAGGTAGAATCACCTCAACTCCTAGAATCACCTTAATGACCTAACACCCGACACCACTTAGCACGGCCACAAGACAAATAGTGTCTGATCATAAGATCGACATATTATGTAAAGGAAAAATCAGACCTAGTCCCTAAACGCATGAAGCACCTTTCTAACTCATAAGGGGAGAAAGACGAAATCACCATAGGCACCACCGACTACGATTAAGCCAAACAAAACCCACCCACAAGGATCGATACTCCCTACCCTGAATCGGAGACACGACCAACCAACAGCAAGGAACCGGCAAAGGCCGACCTACCATTAGTTGGAAAGTCCCTAGGGAGAAAAGTCCCAAGATAATCGAAGGCTCATGAGGTCAACCACATCACATACAAACTCAACCTTGGTAACCATAACACCAACTCTTAAGGCCCCGAAAACTCTACTTCTAGGACACCAGGATCCCGAAGCACTAGAAATCCCACTTGACAAGAACAAGGTAAAAAAAATCCACACTCCAAAGAGAAACATGGGTGATGGACATTGAAAGAGTTGGGATACTCAACTACCTCTACTCGAGTACTCATATACCAACAACTGCCACCCGAGCATGGGAGTTGTACCCTTCGAGGCCCTGCGTGGCTGGAAATGCAGATCAGCCTCTGTTGGGTTGAGGTGAGAGATGCCCAACTAACAAGAGGACAAACACTCAATATCACACTCCGTAGACCCAAGATTATTCGAGAAACCACAAAAAGGATACTCAAAACCCGAACACGACCCCAAACATCGTATAAGTCGACAATAGAACTATATAGATAGCAGGTTAAAGCCTCAAAAACCCAAGTAAGGGATCAGGGTATTATTAAAGATCTTCCCTTAGGGAAGGATGAATCGATTTGAAAGGCAAGGTAAACTAACTCCTCGATACGCTAGACCATTCGTGATCCCCACACGTATCGGTCTGGTAACCTATGAACTCCAACTACCCTCTAATCTTAGTGACGTACATCCTGCGTTGCATGTGTCGAACCTAGAAAGGATCTGTCGGGAAAAAACCCTTCCAGTCCCACTAGACAAGGTTAGTGGACTAGAACCTCCTAAAAATTAATCAAACTATCGAGACTATATACGAAACAAAGCCACATCCCGATGGTGAAGGTTCAAGGGAACGCTAGGCGTGAGCCGGTATTCACCTGGGAACACAAAAACCAAATGACTCAAAAGTACTCTCACCTATTTTTGCTTTCATGACCTTATCTTTCGAAAGAATTTCGGGACGAAATTCCCTCTAACGGGGGGATGATGTCACAACTAGCCTTTTTGGCTAGGGAATTTCACCCTCAAGTAAGCAAGGACTATTATGAGACTTGTGCTAACACACCTAAGTGTTTAGTATGAGTTCCTAAGGAGCCATATAGTGTTAGAATACAAATCTCTCTAAGAATAGTGAATCTCTCCCAAATCTCTCCAAGTATAGTGAATCTCTCCCAAATCTCTCAAAGTATGTGAAATCTCTATAAGAATAGTGAATCTCTCCAAGTTTGTGAAATCTCTCTCAAATCCCTTTAATTATGAGAAATCTCTCCAACTATAGTGAATCTCTCCCAAATCTCTCAAATAAGCGAAATCTCTCCAAGTATAGTGAATCTCTCCCAAATCTCTCCAAGAATAGTGAATCTCTCCCAGATCTCTCTAAGTAAGCAAAATCTCTACTAGTATAATAAATATCTCCCAAATCTCTCCATGAGTAGTGAATCTCTCCCAAATCTCTCTATGTAAGCAAAATCTCTCCAAGTGTAATTAATCTCTCCCAAATCTCTCCAAGTATATGAAATCTCTCCCAAATCTCTCCAAGTATGTGAAATATCTCCCAAATCTCTCCACGTATCTCAAATCTCCCTAAGTACCTTCCTCAGTCGAAAACAGCTCAAACCCGGAAGAGGAAACCCCAAAAGGACCATCTTGCTCCGGACATCTTCTAAGGAACCGGGAAGGCTCTCACCTTTGGAACACCCTTGCCTCGGATCTCGTCACTGCTCCGGAAGGTTTGAATCCGGAAGACTTCGCATGACTTGCTTCAGACATCTAGCCGCCTCGCATCCTTGGTCCGGACTTACCTGATCCCGCACCCGACTCCGGAAGTGGGCATTAACTTCGGAACATGTACAACACCTCCGGAACACACATGTTGTCCACTTCGGACCCTCGCAGAACTGACCCTCCACTCCGAAATTCTAAGAGGAGCTTCAAAATTCACCTTATGACTCCGGAATTCACCTCTTAGCTCCGGATTTTAGACCATTTCGGACCTTTTCTCCATTTTAAGTATTTTTAACGTCAGGAATCCCACCAAACTCGTGTTTTTCTTAACTAAGATCCCTAAAACCCCTATTTAATGCTAAAATTAATTATTTTATGCATATTTTTCATAAAAAGAAATGTTTGGGATTTAGGAAAACCTTATCCAAAATCACAAAAAGGACAAAGAGGTTGACTTTGTGAGTTGATGGAATCCTCATTTCCCATGCAAATCACAGTATTCAATGCTTTGCCCACCAAATATCCATGCATAGACCATCAGATCCCCATGCACCAAAGATTCCCTCCCTTTTTACATCCTCAAAGCAACGTCAGTAAGGAGTTTAGACTTCACATTTTCTCTCACTCCTCTCATTTTCTCTCAAAGATTCATTTCAAGAGCAAGAATAAGATCTTGCTGAAAACAAAATTCTCAATTTCTCCCTGGAGTGTAAGGAAAGCATCCCTCCTAGGCAAGTTCCTCAACCCAGCCAAGAGTTTAAGTTTGAGATCTTCACTCCATAACTCGTCAACTAACTCAAGGTGAGCTTCATACCCCAACTTTTTTAATGTTTTAATGTTTTTGGGGGAGAGCGTACAAGTCAAATCTTGCCTAAACTCTTAAATGATTAGATATATACGTATGTTTTGTATGTGTGTGTGAAATATTATTAAATTATTATTTAGTAATATACTCATGAACGAAGGATTTCTAAATTTCATAAAGAACAGGGGATACTTTGTACAAAAAAAAGCCTCCCAACTATTGGGTGTGTCCAACTTAACCCCTTTATCTATGCTTTCTTGTCTAGAGCTAAAAGTTATAATAGGGATCTTGATAAGTGGACACCACTTCTAGTAATTTTCGGAAATGGAAACTTTGTGAACTAATTGTAAACTATCGGAGGGTATTTTGTAAATATTCAATTTAAAAGTTTGCGACAAGAAAATATACAAGTAGGGCCTTTATGACATAAATATTTGCTTGTCATAAGCTGTTGTCATAAAACCTCCAAGAACATAAGTAATGTTCTATATGTCATAAAACAGAAAATGCGTGCCATAACCCGCAGTTATAAATTTATATAAATTATAACTTGACACTTTTTCTTTTGACTAAAATGACTCATTTTTCAATAAACAAAAATGAACGAACATGAACACCCAATTAACGAGCACAATCAACGATATGGAACGAGAACGATAATTCTATTGAAAGAGTACGAATTTCATTATTTATCTAAGAAATAATGGAACTCTAATGAATACTCAAAAGGTTGTTAATATTCTAGTCAGACAAATCTCAAAAGTACCTAAATATGAAAATATTAGTGTACATCTAAGTCCTATAAGGAGTTATAGCCATAGTCTCCTGGAGGGAGAGCGGAAATTTGTGTATAGATCTATATTGGGTTGACACACCGCACCTTCGCTGTTCGCTATAGCTAGACAGTCCAATCTAGGGTGACAAATGTCTTTTACAAACCAGGGGCGCCTGAGAAACGCCAAAACAGGCACTTCATCATGATTAGTATGGTTATAACGACTCATTAGAATATGTTATATTAACTAGAAATTTATGTAAGGAAAAAACTCATAAATAAATTTTGGCACGTTGTGTTGACTGTCCTATACATGACCGGTGATGGTCCGCATTTGTTGCGTTGACTGTCCTTTCTTTTCACCGTGTAGAATGTCCACAATTGCCATGATTCTTTCCTCTAACGAGTATAGAGTCGAAATACTGCTATTTTACAAAGTAAAAAGCATAGGACTCTATGGAAAACGATTTTTCTACGATTTCAATAACGATAAACTAGAACTTATGATTATTTAATAGCAGAAAATATAGGATTTTCTGGGGAAAACGATTTTTCTATGATTTCGATAACGATAAACTAGAACTTACGATTATTTTATAGCAGAAAATATAAGATTTTCTGAGGAAAACGATTTTTCTACGATTTCGATAACGATAAACTGGAACTTACGAATATTTTATAGCAGAAAATATAGGATTTTCTGGAGAAAACGATTTTTCTACGACTTCGATAACGATAAACTAGAACGCACACACTCAATTTTACTCGATAAGAGGAACAAGATTTTCAACCATATTTCCTCTTTGAAAATAAGGGATTTTTCTTGAGACAGTTGATTGTTACTATTCAAAAAAACTATTCTCGGACACAACTCGCTTTTACAAATCACACTACTTTTCAAAATCACTCCTTTTAAGGATTAACAAAAGTAATGACATGCACACATATATCCATGATTTTCAAGGCAAGACTTCAAACGATTTCATAGAAAATACCTGATTTTCTGAAAGTACAATGACAACGATTATAAACAAGTGTAAACGATTTTATACAAAACTGCTTATGTACTCACCAACTTTTTAGTTGACGCTTTTCAAAACGAATTGTATTCTTAAGGATCTAGTAAACAGGAAACAAGGGACACTAATACAAGATCATTTAACTGTAGTTGAAGTTTTCTACTTATGTATCTTTTGTGTAATCCGAAGAAAAATACAATATGTAAACAATGTAAGTTTGTCATCTCAATGTACGATGTTTGGATTGCTCTGTTTCATTTATATTCAACTGTTATGATATTGCACAATTAAGTCACCCGCCTCCGGACGTTTTCGCCGTCTGGTTCGGGGGTGTGACAGATTGGTATCAGAGCATTGTTTATAGTGAACTAGTATATCTAGCCATACGAGATATACAACTATAAATACAATGGGACTAAAACGAACTCTGTCTAAAAGTATAATTTAAGAAGATATGTATTTATAAAAGTATACATAATTACTAACCTAGTATCATAACGAGAAGAAACCAAAAGTAACTAAAGGTTGAACGCTACAGTCAAACCTGGGCAGTTATGTAATCATATCTGGGATCAATATAGCTTGATTAACTATATTTATTTGAGATATGACCAACATGTGCATGGGAGTGATTGTAGTGTTGCAACAAACCTAAAACCTAACAACTATGCGCACAAGAGAATACTAGAATTTGAACATCAAGTTTAAAATACTATAGGAGTATTTTAGGATACTATAAACCCCCTCACACCTAAACTATCCCCATATACCTTGTGTCGCGACTCTTGCACAAACAACGAAGTTGAAATTCCTCGCCAAGACTTTTACTACCCTATCACGGTGATTTGCGGATGGGGAAAGGAGAGACCAAAAGAAGTTTAAGAGGAAAATACAGAAGTGGATCGTAAGGAAACCCAGAGATGAATTGTGAAAGGGAGAATTCCGACTAAGAACCCAGTAAGGATGAAAGCGCCAGGGAAACCTTGATGAGCTTTACCCAACTGAGAGTAGACACGAGACCCTTTCACCTTTCTCTTCCCAGATACATAAACACCCTATATAGGTACTCCTGGAATAGACATACCTAGAAACTAAACAATACCCATGCAAAAACAAGTTGAGAAATTGGCTCCTATCCAATTTAGGGCGTATCTCCACAAAAGACAATCCGATCCACAATCGACGTGCACCAAACTCCGATAGCCAACACCCTCACGAATCAGGCATCACCTCTATCTAGACCACAAGTACCCCAAAGCGACTCCTGGTTTCCAACTCTTCATCATGGAGCAATGGAGACCATAAGCAAAGTCCAGTGTGCAACAATGTAAATTCGATCCCCCACAAGTAACAAGAACACCATTCCAAATGCCTTACGAAACACACAAGTAGGACCATAAAACTATGTAGACCATGTACACTCCTTAAAAGAGGAGATGGTCATTTGGAGACCACCGCTCATAGCAATCGAGGCTAGGACAGCCTTAGCAGTGTAAGGAACACAAAAAGGGCGCCCTTAATATAAGTGAAAAGGCCAAGCACTTTGCGCGCCAAAAGTGGATCGCCACACTACTCGCCTGAGGTACGTAATACCCTTAATCGCAACCAGTAGTTGTAAATAAAGAGGAGTACATCCTCTATGAATCCATACAACCAAATCTGTTAACCATATTGCTAGTTATGTGCTATTTTGACGGACTTTATGTCAGCCAATACATGTTTCCACTCTCTACCATAACTGCATCATGGGGATGTAGGTTGACCCGATTAATACCAGTACGTTAATATTATGTGATTAAACTCACCTGGAACTAACTACGAGTACTCACAAGCTCACTTTTCGTGTGCAACAGAGTTTTGTCTTCTCATGAAGGTAACCAGTACCCCGACCATGCGTCGGTCCTACGAATATAGTCTGCCACATCCCAAGCCACTGTAACAACGGCTGTGGCAGCCGTCATTGCATACTTCAATGTCAACGACACAAACGAAGTTGGAAGCAGTGTCGGTAACTTCAACCGTAACAACAACCAAGGAAACCAACAAAGAACAACTCACCCATGCACTCAAAAACCTAAACCTAAGAACAAGAGACGAAAGTTCGGGAACGAAAAAGGAGATAGTTTGACTCAAAGGCTTACTAAAAGGCAACAAGCGGGACCAGTCGCTACCCTTACTAACCCTACTCCTCCCACACCGAGACAATCATACCTTGGGAACAATCCACCCTGCAACAAGTGTAAATACGATCATTAGGGAGTCTGCCAGACATTTCATTGCAAAAGGTGTAACAACATGGGGCACACCTCCCGCTAATGTAGGGCCCCGATCCCATGCGTTACCCCAACCCTCAACCCAGAAGTAAGTCCAGTTTGCCACAAGTGCGGTGCAACAGGACATTTCAAAAGAAATTGTCCAACAGAGATGAATGACGAGGGAGTTACAACTAGACAGGAAGAGACGACAAGAAACCCTACCGAAATTTTTGCTACGTTTCGAATTATAAACCTTATATGTCGAATTTTCACGGAAAGGTATTGCAAATTGAAAACATTATAAAAAACTACTTCCCTAGTCGAGAAAATCCGTAAATCACGGAAAATCTAGCAAATCCTCACTAATGGACCATGATGGCTCCATATGAACATTAGTATCGTATATAGTTAGGATTCCATAAACTAAGAGCGTGCGATCCCACATCATTTTTCCTGTCCTTGGTCTGAATATTGATTAAGACAGAATCCCACAGTAAAGTAGCTTTTAAGATCCTAAGTATGTGTGGTTAGGTCACTTCCATCTATAGTGGAAAAACCTCGCAGAAGTCGAATTACGAATTCCCTTGACTTATAGCAGCACCTTTGTGTCGCTAAAACACCTAACAAGCAGAAACGAGATAGACCCAATGGTAACAACGAAAATAAAACTAGCAACGATAAGAACAAGAACACTAGAACACCTAACAAGAAAAAACGAGATAGACCCAATGATAACAACGAAAACGAAACTAGTAACGATAAGAACACGAACAATAAAACACCTAACAAGTAGAAACGAGATAGACCCAATGGTAACAACGAAAATGAAACTAGCAACGATAAGAACATGAACACTAGAACACCTAACAAGCAGAAACGAGATAGACCCAATGGTAACAACGAAAAGGAAACTAGCAATGATAAGAACACGAACACTAGAACACCTAACAAGCAGAAATGAGAGAGACCCAATGGTAACAACGAAAACGAAACTAGCAACGATAAGAACACGAACACTAGAACACCTAACAAGCAGAAACGAGATAGACCCAATGGTAACAATTAGAACGAAACTAGCAACGATAAGAACACAAACACTAGAACACATAACAAGCAGAAACGAGATAGACCCAATGGTAACAATGAAAACAAAACTAGTAATGATAGGAGCTTAAACATAAAACACCCTGTCATCCTAACAACCAATACACCTCAAATCGATGTAACAACAAGGAGTCCAATATCGTCAGTTGACACGGATAGGCTTGATTCTCACCCTACAAACCTCGAGCTCTGCAAATAGACTTTTATCTTATGCAAACGAATAACAAAACCCGTTTAGTTGGTAATGACGAAATCCCTATCAACCAGACGCCTAAGTTCTTGCGTAAGAAATACCACGCCCTTCCCTAGCCCCAACAAAGATTAAAAATCAAGGAGCAAAGGGCATAAAAAAGAATCCAAAAGGCTTCCAACATTCCTCCAAAGATTCCCAAAATCTCTTAGAAAACCTCAACCATGTGCTAAGCAGAGGTAGAATCACCTCAACTCCTAGAATCACCTTAATGACCTAACACCCGACACCACTTAGCACGGCCACAAGACAAATAGTGTCTGATCATAAGATCGACATATTATGTAAAGGAAAAATCAGACCTAGTCCCTAAACGCATGAAGCACCTTTCTAACTCATAAGGGGAGAAAGACGAAATCACCATAGGCACCACCGACTACGATTAAGCCAAACAAAACCCACCCACAAGGATCGATACTCCCTACCCTGAATCGGAGACACGACCAACCAACAGCAAGGAACCGGCAAAGGCCGACCTACCATTAGTTGGAAAGTCCCTAGGGAGAAAAGTCCCAAGATAATCGAAGGCTCATGAGGTCAACCACATCACATACAAACTCAACCTTGGTAACCATAACACCAACTCTTAAGGCCCCGAAAACTCTACTTCTAGGACACCAGGATCCCGAAGCACTAGAAATCCCACTTGACAAGAACAAGGTAAAAAAAATCCACACTCCAAAGAGAAACATGGGTGATGGACATTGAAAGAGTTGGGATACTCAACTACCTCTACTCGAGTACTCATATACCAACAACTGCCACCCGAGCATGGGAGTTGTACCCTTCGAGGCCCTGCGTGGCTGGAAATGCAGATCAGCCTCTGTTGGGTTGAGGTGAGAGATGCCCAACTAACAAGAGGACAAACACTCAATATCACACTCCGTAGACCCAAGATTATTCGAGAAACCACAAAAAGGATACTCAAAACCCGAACACGACCCCAAACATCGTATAAGTCGACAATAGAACTATATAGATAGCAGGTTAAAGCCTCAAAACCCCAAGTAAGGGATCAGGGTATTATTAAAGATCTTCCCTTAGGGAAGGATGACTCGATTTGAAAGGCAAGGTAAACTAACTCCTCGATACGCTAGACCATTCATGATCCCCACACGTATCGGTCTGGTAACCTACGAACTCCAACTACCCTCTAATCTTAGTGACGTACATCCTGCGTTCCATGTGTCGAACCTAGAAAGGATCTGTCGGGAAAAAACCCTTCCAGTCCCACTAGACAAGGTTAGTGGACTAGAACCTCCTAAAAATTAATCAAACTATCGAGACTATATACGAAACAAAGCCACATCCCGATGGTGAAGGTTCAAGGGAACGCTAGGCGTGAGCCGGTATTCACCTGGGAACACAAAAACCAAATGACTCAAAAGTACTCTCACCTATTTTTGCTTTCATGACCTTATCTTTCGAAAGAATTTCGGGACGAAATTCCCTCTAACGGGGGGATGATGTCACAACTAGCCTTTTTGGCTAGGGAATTTCACCCTCAAGTAAGCAAGGACTATTATGAGACTTGTGCTAACACACCTAAGTGTTCAGTATGAGTTCCTAAGGAGCCATATAGTGTTAGAATACAAATCTCTCTAAGAATAGTGAATCTCTCCCAAATCTCTCCAAGTATAGTGAATCTCTCCCAAATCTCTCAAAGTATGTGAAATCTCTATAAGAATAGTGAATCTCTCCAAGTTTGTGAAATCTCTCTCAAATCCCTTTAATTATGAGAAATCTCTCCAACTATAGTGAATCTCTCCCAAATCTCTCAAATAAGCGAAATCTCTCCAAGTATAGTGAATCTCTCCCAAATCTCTCCAAGAATAGTGAATCTCTCCCAGATCTCTCTAAGTAAGCAAAATCTCTACTAGTATAATAAATATCTCCCAAATCTCTCCATGAGTAGTGAATCTCTCCCAAATCTCTCTATGTAAGCGAAATCTCTCCAAGTGTAATTAATCTCTCCCAAATCTCTCCAAGTATATGAAATCTCTCCCAAATCTCTCCAAGTATGTGAAATATCTCCCAAATCTCTCCACGTATCTCAAATCTCCCTAAGTACCTTCCTCAGTCGAAAACAGCTCAAACCCGGAAGAGGAAACCCCAAAAGGACCATCTTGGTCCGGACACCTTCTAAGGAACCGGGAAGGCTCTCACCTTCGGAACACCCTTGCTTCGGATCTCCTCACTGCTCCGGAAGGTTTGAATCCGGAAGACTTCGCATGACTTGCTTCAGACATCTAGCCGCCTTGCATCCTCGGTCCGGACTTACCTGATCTTGCACCCGACTTCGGAAGTGGGCATTGACTTCGGAACTTGTACAACACCTCCGGAACACACATGCTGGCCACTTCGGACCCTCGCAGAACTGATCCTCCACTCCGGAATTCTAAGAGGAGCTTCGGAATTCACCTTATGACTCCGGAATTCACCTCTTAGCTCCGGATTTTAGACCATTTCGGACCTTTTCTCCATTTTAAGTATTTTAACGTCAGGAATCCCACCAAACTTGTGTTTTTCTTAACTAAGACCCCTAAAACCCCTATTTAATGCTAAAATTAATTATTTTAAGCATATTTGTCATAAAATGAAATGTTTGGGATTTAGGAAAACCTTATCCTAAATCACGAAAAGGACAAAGAGGTTGACTTTGTGAGTTGATGGAATCCTCATTTCCCATGCAAATCACAGTATTCGATGCTTTGCCCACCAAATATCCATGCATAGACCATCAGATCCCCATGCACCAAAGATTCCCGCCATTTTTACATCCTCAAAGCAACGTCAGCAAGGAGTTTAGACTTCACATTTTCTCTCACTCCTCTCATTTTCTCTCAAAGATTCATTTCAAGAGCAAGAACAAGATATTGCTGAAAACAAAATTCTCAATTTCTCCCTGGAGTGTAAGGAAAGCATCCCTCCTAGGGAAGTTCCTCAACCCAGCCAAGAGTTTAAGTTTGAGATCTTCACTCCATAACTCCAAACAACTCCTCAACTAACTCAAGGTGAGCTTCATACCCCAACTTTTTTAATGTTTTAATGTTTTTGGGGGAGAGTGTACAAGTCAAATCTTGCCTAAACTCTTAAATGATTACATATATATGTATGTTTGTATGTGTGTGTGAAATATTATTAAATTATTATTTAGTAATATACTCATGAACGAAGGATTTCTAAATTTCATAAAGAACAGGGGATACTTTGTACAAAAAAAGCCTCCCAACTATTGGGTGTGTCCAACTTAACCTCTTTATCTATTCTTTCTTGTCGAGAGCTAAAATTTATAATAGGGATCTTGATAAGTGGACACCACTTCTAGTAATTTTTGAAAATGGAAACATTGTGAACAAATTGCAAACCATTAGGGAGTATTTTGGAACTATTCAATTTAAAAGTTTGTGACAAGAAAATATACAAGAAGGGCCTTTATGACATAAATATTTGCTTGTCATAAGCTGTTGTCATAAAACCTCCAAGAACATAAGTAATGTTCTATATGTCATAAAACAGAAAATGTGTGTCATAACCGGCAGTTATAAATTTATATAAATTATAACTTGACACTTTTTCTTTTGACTAAAATGACTCATTTTTCAATACACGAAAATGAACGAACATGAACACCCAATTAACGAGCACAATCAACGATATGGAATGAGAACGATAATTATATTCAAAGAGTATGAATTTCATTATTTATCCAAAAAATAATGGAACTCTAACGAATACTCAAAAGGTTGTTAATATTCTAGTCAGACAAATCTCAAAAGTACCTAAATATGAAAATATTAGTGTACGTCTAAGTCCTATAAGGAGTTATAGCCATAGTCTCCTGGAGGGAGAGCGGAAATTTGTGTATAGATCTATATTGGGTTGACACACCACACCTTCGCTGTTCGCTATAGCTAGACAGTCTAATCTAGGGTGACAAATGTCTTTTACAAACCAGGGGCGCCTGAGAAACGCCAAAACAAGCACTTCGTCATGATTAGTATGGTTATAACGACTCATTAGAATATGTTATATTAACTAGAAATTTATGTAAGGAGAAAACTCATAAATAAATTTTGGCACGTTGTGTTGACTGTCCTATACGTGACCGGTGATGGTCCGCATTTGTTGCGTTGACTGTCCTTTCTTTTCACCGTGTAGAATGTCCACAATTGCCATGATTCTTTCCTCTAACGAGTATAGAGTCGAAATACTGCTATTTTACAAAGTAAAAAGCATAGGACTCTATGGAAAACGATTTTTCTACGATTTCAATAACGATAAACTAGAACTTACGATTATTTAATAGCAGAAAATATAGGATTTTCTGGGGAAAACGATTTTTCTATGATTTCGATAACGATAAACTAGAACTTACGATTATTTTATAGCAGAAAATATAAGATTTTCTGAGGAAAACGATTTTTCTACGATTTCGATAACGATAAACTGGAACTTACGAATATTTTATAGCAGAAAATATAGGATTTTCTGGAGAAAACGATTTTTCTACGACTTCGATAACGATAAACTAGAACGCACACACTCAATTTTACTCGATAAGAGGAACAAGATTTTCAACCATATTTCCTCTTTGAAAATAAGGGATTTTTCTTGAGACAGTTGATTGTTACTATTCAAAAAAACTATTCTCGGACACAACTCGCTTTTACAAATCACACTACTTTTCAAAATCACTCCTTTTAAGGATTAACAAAAGTAATGACATGCACACATATATCCATGATTTTCAAGGCAAGACTTCAAACGATTTCATAGAAAATACCTGATTTTCTGAAAGTACAATGACAACGATTATAAACAAGTGTAAACGATTTTATACAAAACTGCTTATGTACTCACCAACTTTTTAGTTGACGCTTTTCAAAACGAATTGTATTCTTAAGGATCTAGTAAACAGGAAACAAGGGACACTAATACAAGATCATTTAACTGTAGTTGAAGTTTTCTACTTATGTATCTTTTGTGTAATCCGAAGAAAAATACAATATGTAAACAATGTAAGTTTGTCATCTCAATGTACGATGTTTGGATTGCTCTGTTTCATTTATATTCAACTGTTATGATACTGCACAATTAAGTCACCCGCCTCCGGACGTTTTCGCCGTCTGGTTCGGGGGTGTGACAGATTGGTATCAGAGCATTGTTTATAGTGAACTAGTATATCTAGCCATACGAGATATACAACTATAAATACAATGGGACTAAAACGAACTCTGTCTAAAAGTATAATTTAAGAAGATATGTATTTATAAAAGTATACATAATTACTAACCCAGTATCATAACGAGAAGAAACCAAAAGTAACTAAAGGTTGAACGCTACAGTCAAACCTGGGCAGTTATGTAATCATATCTGGGATCAATATAGCTTGATTAACTATATTTATTTGAGATATGACCAACATGTGCATGGGAGTGATTGTAGTGTTGCAACAAACCTAAAACCTAACAACTATGCGCACAAGAGAATACTAGAATTTGAACATCAAGTTTAAAATACTATAGGAGTATTTTAGGATACTATAAACCCCCTCACACCTAAACTATCCCCATATACCTTGTGTTGCGACTCTTGCACAAACAACGAAGTTGAAATTCCTCGCCAAGACTTCTACTACCCTATCACGGTGATTTGCGGATAGGGCAAGGAGAGACCAAAAGAAGTTTAAGAGGAAAATGCAGAAGTGGATCGTAAGGAAACCCAGAGATAAATTGTGAAAGGGAGAATTCCGACTAAGAACCCAGTAAGGATGAAAGCGCCAGGGAAACCTTGATGAGCTTTACCCAACTGAGAGTAGACACGAGACCCTTTCACCTTTCTCTTCCCAGATACATAAACACCCTATATAGGTACTCCTGGAATAGACATACCTAGAAACTATTCAATACCCATGCAAAAACAAGTTGAGAAATTGGCTCCTATCCAATTTAGGGCGTATCTCCACAAAAGACAACCCGATCCACAATCGACGTGCACCGAACTCCGATAGCCAACACCCTCACGAATCAGGCATCACCTCTGTCTAGACCACAAGTACCCCAAAGCGACTCCTGGTTTCCAACTCTTCATCATGGAGCAATGGAGACCATAAGCAAAGTCCAGTGTGCAGCAATGTAAATTCGATCCCCCACAAGTAACAAGAACACCATTCCAAATGCCTTACGAAACACACAAGTAGGACCATAAAACTATGTAGACCATGTACACTCCTTAAAAGAGGAGATGGTCATTTGGAGACAACCGCTCATAGCAATCGAGGCTAGGACAGCCTTAGCAGTGTAAGGAACACAAAAAGGGCACCCTTAATATAAGTGAAAAGGCCAAGCACTTTGCGCGCCAAAAGTGGATCGCCACACTACTCGCCTTAGGTCCGTAATACCCTTAATCGCAACCAGTAGTTGTAAATAAAGAGGAGTACATCCTTTATGAATCCATACAACCAAATCTGTTAACCATATTGCTAGTTATGTGCTATTTTGACGGACTTTATGTCAGCCAATACATGTTTCCACTCTCTACCATAACTGCATCATGGGGATGTAGGTTGACCCGATTAATACCAGTACGTTAATATTATGTGATTAAACTCACCTGGAACTAACTACGAGTACTCACAAGCTCACTTTTCGTGTGCAACAGAGTTTTGTCTTCTCATGAAGGTAACCAGTACCCCGACCATGCGTCGGTCCTACGAATATAGTCTGCCACATCCCAAGCCACTGTAACAACGGCTGTGGCAGCCGTCATTGCATACTTCAATGTCAACGACACAAAACGAAGTTGGAAGCAGTGTCGGTAACTTCAACCGTAACAACAACCAAGGAAACCAACAAAGAACAACTCACCCATGCACTCAAAAACCTAAACCTAAGAATAAGAGACGAAAGTTCGGGAACGAAAAAGGAGATAGTTTGACTCAAAGGCTTACTAAAAGGCAACAAGCGGGACCAGTCGCTACCCTTACTAACCCTACTCCTCCCACACCGAGACAATCATACCTTGGGAACAATCCACCCTACAACAAGTGTAAATACGATCATTAGGGAGTCTGCCAGACATTTCATTGCAAAAGGTGTAACAACATGGGGCACACCTCCCGCTAATGTAGGGCCCCAATCCCATGCGTTACCCCAACCCTCAACCCAGAAGTAAGTCCAGTTTGCCACAATTACGGTGCAACAGGACATTTCAAAAGAAATTGTCCAACAGAGATGAATGACGAGGGAGTTACAACTAGACAGGAAGAGACGACAAGAAACCCTACCGAGATTTTTGCTACGTTTCGAATTATAAACCTTATATGTCGAATTTTCACGGAAAGGTCTTGCAAATTGAAAACATTATAAAAAACTACTTCCCTAGTCGAGAAAATCCGTAAATCACGGAAAATCTAGCAAATCCTCACTAATGGACCATGATGGTTCCATATGAACATTAGTATCGTACATAGTTAGGATTCCATAAACTAAGAGCGTGCGATCCCACATCATTTTTCCTGTCCTGGGTCTGAATATTGATTGAGACAGAATCCCACAGTAAAATAGCTTTTAAGATCCTAAGTATGTGTAGTTAGGTCACTTCCATCTATAGTGGAAAAACCTGGCAGAAGTCGAATTACGAATTCCCTTGACTTATAGCAGCACCTTTGTGTCGCTAAAACACCTAACAAGCAGAAACGAGATAGACCCAATGGTAACAACGAAAATAAAACTAGCAACGATAAGAACAAGAACACTAGAACACCTAACAAGCAGAAACGAGATAGACCCAATGGTAACAATTAGAACGAAACTAGCAACGATAAGAACACAAACACTAGAACACCCGACACCACTTAGCACGGCCACAAGACAAATAGTGTCTGATCATAAGATCGACATATTATGTAAAGGAAAAATCAGACCTAGTCCCTAAACGCATGAAGCACCTTTCTAACTCATAAGGGGAGAAAGACGAAATCACCATAGGCACCACCGACTACGATTAAGCCAAACAAAACCCACCCACAAGGATCGATACTCCCTACCCTGAATCGGAGACACGACCAACCAACAGCAAGGAACCGGAAAAGGCCGACCTACCATTAGTTGGAAAGTCCCTAGGGAGAAAAGTCCCAAGATAATCGAAGGCTCATGAGGTCAACCACATCACATACAAACTCAACCTTGGTAACCATAACACCAACTCTTAAGGCCCCGAAAACTCTACTTCTAGGACACCAGGATCCCGAAGCACTAGAAATCCCACTTGACAAGAACAAGGTAAAAAAATTCCACACTCCAAAGAGAAACATGGGTGATGGACATTGAAAGAGTTGGGATACTCAACTACCTCTACTCGAGTACTCATATACCAACAACTGCCACCCGAGCATGGGAGTTGTACCCTTCGAGGCCCTGCGTGGCTGGAAATGCAGATCATCCTCTGTTGGGTTGAGGTGAGAGATGCCCAACTAACAAGAGGACAAACACTCAATATCACACTCCGTAGACCCAAGATTATTCGAGAAACCACAAAAAGGATACTCAAAACCCGAACACGACCCCAAACATCGTATAAGTCGACAATAGAACTATATAGATAGCAGGTTAAAGCCTCAAAACCCCAAGTAAGGGATCAGGGTATTATTAAAGATCTTCCCTTAGGGAAGGATGACTCGATTTGAAAGGCAAGGTAAACTAACTCCTCGATACGCTAGACCATTCGTGATCCCCACACGTATCGGTCTGGTAACCTACGAACTCCAACTACCCTCTAATCTTAGTGACGTACATCCTGCGTTCCATGTGTCGAACCTAGAAAGGATCTGTCGGGAAAAAACCCTTCCAGTCCCACTAGACAAGGTTAGTGGACTAGAACCTCCTAAAAATTTATCAAACTATCGAGACTATATACGAAACAAAGCCACATCCCGATGGTGAAGGTTCAAGGGAACGCTAGGCGTGAGCCGGTATTCACCTGGGAACACAAAAACCAAATGACTCAAAAGTACTCTCACCTATTTTTGCTTTCATGACCTTATCTTTCGAAAGAATTTCGGGACGAAATTCCCTCTAACGGGGGGATGATGTCACAACTAGCCTTTTTGGCTAGGGAATTTCACCCTCAAGTAAGCAAGGACTATTATGAGACTTGTGCTAACACACCTAAGTGTTCAGTATGAGTTCCTAAGGAGCCATATAGTGTTAGAATACAAATCTCTCTAAGAATAGTGAATCTCTCCCAAATCTCTCCAAGTATAGTGAATCTCTCCCAAATCTCTCAAAGTATGTGAAATCTCTATAAGAATAGTGAATCTCTCCAAGTTTGTGAAATCTCTCTCAAATCCCTTTAATTATGAGAAATCTCTCCAACTATAGTGAATCTCTCCCAAATCTCTCAAATAAGCGAAATCTCTCCAAGTATAGTGAATCTCTCCCAAATCTCTCCAAGAATAGTGAATCTCTCCCAGATCTCTCTAAGTAAGCAAAATCTCTACTAGTATAATAAATATCTCCCAAATCTCTCCATGAGTAGTGAATCTCTCCCAAATCTCTCTATGTAAGCGAAATCTCTCCAAGTGTAATTAATCTCTCCCAAATCTCTCCAAGTATATGAAATCTCTCCCAAATCTCTCCAAGTATGTGAAATATCTCCCAAATCTCTCCACGTATCTCAAATCTCCCTAAGTACCTTCCTCAGTCGAAAACAGCTCAAACCCGGAAGTGGGCATTGACTTCGGAACTTGTACAACACCTCCAAAACACACATGCTGGCCACTTCGGACCCTCGCAGAACTGACCCTCCACTCCGGAATTCTAAGAGGAGCTTCGGAATGCACCTTATGACTCCGGAATTCACCTCTTAGCTCCGGATTTTAGACCATTTCGGACCTTTTCTCCATTTTAAGTATTTTAACGTCAGGAATCCCACCAAACTTGTGTTTTTCTTAACTAAGACCCCTAAAACCCCTATTTAATGCTAAAATTAATTATTTTAAGCATATTTTTCATAAAATGAAATGTTTGGGTTTTAGGAAAACCTTATCCTAAATCACGAAAAGGACAAAGAGGTTGACTTTGTGAGTTGATGGAATCCTCATTTCCCATGCAAATCACAGTATTCGATGCTTTGCCCACCAAATATCCATGCATAGACCATCAGATCCCCATGCACCAAAGATTCCCTCCATTTTTACATCCTCAAAGCAACGTCAGCAAGGAGTTTAGACTTCACATTTTCTCTCACTCCTCTCATTTTCTCTCAAAGATTCATTTCAAGAGCAAGAACAAGATATTGCTGAAAACAAAATTCTCAATTTCTCCCTGGAGTGTAAGGAAAGCATCCCTCCTAGGGAAGTTCCTCAACCCAGCCAAGAGTTTAAGTTTGAGATCTTCACTCCATAACTCCAAACAACTCCTCAACTAACTCAAGGTGAGCTTCATACCCCAACTTTTTTAATGTTTTAATGTTTTTAGGGGAGAGTGTACAAGTCAAATCTTGCCTAAACTCTTAAATGATTACATATATACGTATGTTTGTATGTGTGTGAAATATTATTAAATTATTATTTAGTAATATACTCATGAACGAAGGATTTGTAAATTTCATAAAGAACAGGGGATACTTTGTACAAAAAAAGCCTCCCAACTATTGGGTGTGTCCAACTTAACCTCTTTATCTATTCTTTCTTGTCGAGAGCTAAAATTTATAATAGGGATCTTGATAAGTGGACACCACTTCTAGTAATTTTTGAAAATGGAAACATTGTGAACAAATTGCAAACCATTAGGGAGTATTTTGGAACTATTCAATTTAAAAGTTTGTGACAAGAAAATATACAAGAAGGGCCTTTATGACATAAATATTTGCTTGTCATAAGCTGTTGTCATAAAACCTCCAAGAACATAAGCAATGTTCTATATGTCATAAAACAGAAAATGTGTGTCATAACCGGCAGTTATAAATTTATATAAATTATAACTTGACACTTTTTCTTTTGACTAAAATGACTCATTTTTCAATACACGAAAATGAACGAACATGAACACCCAATTAACGGGCACAATCAACGATATGGAATGAGAACGATAATTATATTCAAAGAGTATGAATTTCATTATTTATCCAAAAAATAATGGAACTCTAACGAATACTCAAAAGGTTGTTAATATTCTAGTCAGACAAATCTCAAAAGTACCTAAATATGAAAATATTAGTGTACGTCTAAGTCCTATAAGGAGTTATAGCCATAGTCTCCTGGAGGGAGAGCGGAAATTTGTGTATAGATCTATATTGGGTTGACACACCACACCTTCGCTGTTCGCTATAGCTAGACAGTCAAATCTAGGGTGACAAATGTCTTTTACAAACCAGGGGCGCCTGAGAAACGCCAAAACAGGCACTCCGTCATGATTAGTATGGTTATAACGACTCATTAGAATATGTTATATTAACTAGAAATTTATGTAAGGAGAAAACTCATAAATAAATTTTGGCACGTTGTGTTGACTGTCCTATACGTGACCGGCGATGGTCCGCATTTGTTGCGTTGACTGTCCTTTCTTTTCACCGTGTAGAATGTCCACAATTGCCATGATTCTTTCCTCTAACGAGTATAGAGTCGAAATACTGCTATTTTACAAAGTAAAAAGCATAGGACTCTATGGAAAACGATTTTTCTACGATTTCAATAACGATAAACTAGAACTTACGATTATTTAATAGCAGAAAATATAGGATTTTCTGGGGAAAACGATTTTTCTATGATTTCGATAACGATAAACTAGAACTTACGATTATTTTATAGCAGAAAATATAGGATTTTCTGAGGAAAACGATTTTTCTACGATTTCGATAACGATAAACTGGAACTTACGAATATTTTATAGCAGAAAATATAGGATTTTATGGAGGAAACGATTTTTCTACGACTTCGATAACGATAAACTAGAACGCACACACTCAATTTTACTCGATAAGAGGAACAAGATTTTCAACCATATTTCCTCTTTGAAAATAAGGGATTTTTCTTGAGACCGTTGATTGTTACTATTCAAAAAAACTATTCTCGGACACAACTCGCTTTTACAAATCACACTACTTTTCAAATCACTCCTTTTAAGGGTTAACAAAAGTAATGACATGCACACATATATCCATGATTTTCAAGGCAAGACTTCAAACGATTTCATAGAAAATACTTGATTTTCTGAAAGTACAATGACAACGATTATAAACAAGTGTAAACGATTTTATACAAAACTGCTTATGTACTCACCAACTTTTTAGTTGACGCTTTTCAAAACGAATTGTATTCTTAAGGATCTAGTAAGCAGGAAACAAGGGACATTAATACAAGATCATTTAACTGTAGTTGAAGTTTTCTACTTATGTATCTTTTGTGTAATCCGAAGAAAAATACAATATGTAAACAATGTAAGTTTGTCATCTCAATGTACGATGTTTGGATTGCTCTGTTTCATTTATATTCAACTGTTATGATACTGCACAATTAAGTCACCCGCCTCCGGACGTTTTCGCCGTCTGGTTCGGGGGTGTGACAGATTGGTATCAGAGCATTGTTTATAGTGAACTAGTATATCTAGCCATACGAGATATACAACTATAAATACAATGGGACTAAAACGAACTCTGTCTAAAAGTATAATTTAAGAAGATATGTATTTATAAAAGTATACATAATTACTAACCCAGTATCATAACGAGAAGAAACCAAAAGTAACTAAAGGTTGAACGCTACAGTCAAACCTGGGCAGTTATGTAATCATATCTGGGATCAATATAGCTTGATTAACTATATTTATTTGAGATATGACCAACATGTGCTTGGGAGTGATTGTGGTGTTGCAACAAACCTAAAACCTAACAACTATGCGCACAAGAGAATACTAGAATTTGAACATCAAGTTTAAAATACTATAGGAGTATTTTAGGATACTATAAACCCCCTTACACCTAAACTATCCCCATATACCTTGTGTCGCGACTCTTGCACAAACAACGAAGTTGAAATTCCTCACCAAGACTTCTACTACCCTATCACGGTGATTTGCGGATAGGGCAAGGAGAGACCAAAAGAAGTTTAAGAGGAAAATGCAGAAGTGGATCGTAAGGAAACCCAGAGATGAATTGTGAAAGGGAGAATTCCGACTAAGAACCCAGTAAGGATGAAAGCGCCAGGGAAACCTTGATGAGCTTTACCCAACTGAGAGTAGACACGAGACCCTTTCACCTTTCTCTTCCCAGATACATAAACACCCTATATAGGTACTCCTAGAATAGACATACCTAGAAACTAAACAATACCCATGCAAAAACAAGTTGAGAAATTGGCTACTATCCAATTTAGGGCGTATCTCCACAAAAGACAACCCGATCCACAATCGAAGTGCACCGAACTCCGATAGCCAACACCCTCACGAATCAGGCATCACCTCTGTCTAGACCACAAGTACCCCAAAGCGACTCCTGGTTTCCAACTCTTCATCATTGTTGGGCTAAAGTTTTACTCGCCCTCAATATCTTACCTGGAGCGCCCAGAAGATTGTAAACGTTCAGGTGTTGAAGCCTTATGTCGTGGGGAGATTCACAAACGTTAAGTTCAAGCTCATTCGTGGATCAGCAAGAACTGCTCATATTATCTCCCTGGTGGATCTGCCGAATCTGAATCCTCATGACTGGATTGTCTTGTACAATATCCTTCTGACAGATGAATCTGAATATGGTCCCATCATAGACCATGTCAAAAGGATGTTGGCTTGCTACATCATGGAGGTTGCCCTAATGGATCAGGAGGTTGCCACAGTGTTTAAGAAGAAACCGAAGATAGCACCTGTGGGATCGGCCGGTGATCTAAACCAAATGCAAATGGGTAAGATTGATCCGAGGTGTAACTCAGTAATGTTCACTAGAGCCGAAGGACAGAAATGTCTCTTCGCTTTAGCTGACAAACACCTTTACACCACAGCTTGCTTGGAGCACGTCTTATTAATTATCAAGCGGTGTAAAGAGAATTCGGCTGATGACATCAAGTACTTCAATGATATGATCAATTGGTACATCCGGTTTAGGCAGACCATCCTCTCCATAACCAAGTGTCTGTTTAACACCGTGAAGAAGAAGGTACCAGCTTCAGCTGCCGGCCCAAGTAAGAAGTAAAGGTCTCGCTCCAAATTGACGTAAAGGGGGAGATTGTTGGGCTGAAGTTTTATTTTGATGTTGCGTCTTTTGGGCTCGTTAGTTTAGCCATGTACACTCCGGTTTGGGCCTGTCCAACCGAGAGCCTTTTATGTATTGTATATAAGTTAATGCTTGCATGCATATTAGGTTAACAATTTTAGAGAACAACGATAGAGAGCTTAATGATAGTTATTTCAAGGTTTCTTTAATCGTTCTTGTAACCTACCAATCCTCTACAGTTGATGTTCTTAATCGAGCTCTTCTGAGGATTTTGTTTTAATCATTCGACTCGTTTGATTTAATCTTGTCTTGTTCTTTTTATTGCGTTCTTACTGTTTTATATTCATATACTTGTTCAAGATCTAATCGATCTTCATAGATTAAAAGTTATTTTAATCCTATCAATTGGCATCAGAGCAGGAGGCTGTGTAATCGATACACATCTTTTCTGTGAAAAAGATTTCCATTAGGGTTTTCCGCAAGCATCGATATTTATTGAGCCGTCATCTTAATTGACGTATCTTAATATTTATTGTTTTGCCCTAATCTGCTTTATTACAAGTCTGATCTTTGAACAGGTTATTTACGATCATAATGGACGCGACGCAATCAAACCCTATTAATATTTCCAACAGCATCGGTTCGACGACAAAGATTCCAATCTTATACACCCATGATTATGAAGTATGGGCGCATCATTTTGAAGATTACGTGATTGGATCGGAGGACAATGGTTACCTCATATGGGAAGCCATCATCAATGGACCGTTTTCTCATTCTGCAACGTCCAGAATCGTTAAGACTCAAAAGGAGTACAATGATCTGCTAAAGGACGTGAAGGATATTGCACAAGATGAAAAAGACAAATTCCAGTGCAATATTAAAGCGTTAAGGTTGATCAGATTCGCCCTTCGGTCCGACACATTCAGATTGGTCTGCTCATGCACAACGGCGAAGGAAGTATGGGATAGACTTCGCGAACTGTATTCCACAGACGAAGATCTGGAACATTCTATCCAAACCTTGCTTCTATGTGAGTTTGGAGAATTCAGGCAAGGGGCTGAAGAAACGGTGACCCAGACGTTTGATCGCTTCAATCATCTTCTCAGCAAGATGATCAAACACGACATTGAAAGGAAGCTTATCGAACAGAAGGTTACTTTCTTGAACGGACTGAGGTCTGAGTGGAGAGCAGTGGTTTCCACAGTCAAAGCCCATGAGCAGTTTAAATCATACTCTTTGGCGAAACTGGTGGGTATTCTAAAGTCCCAAGAGAAGATTGTGGTACAAGAGAAGAACGTTGTTTCTAGTCTTGGTTCGTTGGCTCTCCTATCTAAAAGTAAAGCTGTGATGGAGGATGAAGAGCTCAACTTGGAGGAATATGACCTCACGTCTGAGGATTATGCCATGATGGTGTCCAATCCTAAGAGTTTCATAAAGAAGAGATTCCCCAGCAACAAAAACCGAAACTGGCAGGGGAGTTACAGCTCTGAAAAGGTGAAAAATGAACCGAAGGCTGATGAGCCCAAGAAGGAACCGAAGGCAGATGGCGATTCCGGAGTAAGCTGTTTCTACTGTGGTGGCAAGAACCACTATGCTAAGGCCTGTGTTCTTAAGAAGATGGCTGAAAAGGACGATGGAAATGATGAGGAAGCCGTGCTGCAGAAGAGACTGGATGAGTTGAGAAAGAAGAAGTCTACCGCTAACCCTTCTATTAATGCTCTTATAGTGCAGGGTTCGATTAATGACGATGAGTTCGGTAGCACAGAAGTTTGGTCTACCGACTCAAAAGACGAAGAAGTGAGGAAGCCTACCCATGGAAAGGCGTATGTGGCTAAGGAGGAAAGCAGTGGAGGAAAATGCTTCATAGTGACTGACGTATCACAAATGAGGGGATACAACACCGATGGAGGAAGCAATGGACCGAAGGTACAGGAGGATATGTGCTTTACGGCCAAACCACTCAGCCAGCAGTTCAATGAGCTCGATGAACTGATAAAGAAGGTACAATCTGTTTTTATTTCATCTAAAGTACCACCATCCTCATATGAGAAAGAACTAAAAAATGTTAATACAAGAATTTCTCATTTAGATAGTAGCTTAACTCAAACTCGAGTCACCAATTCTAACCTGACTGATCAATAAAGCAGGGTGGCGTCGAAGAGTGAGGAGCGGCGAATGTGGATTGAGTTAAAAGAGTCGGAATTAGTTAAAGTTAAAGACGAAAACATTTATTTGCAGAGAGACAATTTAAAATTGTTAAAACAACGAAATGTTTTTTGTTTAATTGCTAAACGTTTATATTCCAATATTACTCAACTTCACTTGGACTGTGAGATAGGCCAAAAGATCCATCGCATGATTTTGCCCTTCCTAGAGTTTAAGGAGGATGAAATCGATGCCGAAGCCTACAATTGTGAGAGTGTGATATCGTCTGATGATGTCAATCCGACCTACATGTATGGACTGGACAAAATTGAGTCCTTCATTAAATCCAAAGACCACAAAGACATGCTCAAAAATCTTTTGGATGAAAATGACAGACTTAAACTGAGAACCGAAACCATGCAAAAATTTGACTCTCTAAACGCCAACGTAAGCTCAGAAAACAAAATTGATGTTGTAAATGCATCTGAGCTTAACGAGGACGAAAACATGAGTGAAATTTCTGTAGAGGATACGGTTGACTGCTCAGAATTTGTTAAAAGCGAAACTGAAAACCACAAAAATCTAATTTCTGAAAATTCTGTGGAGTTCGCTCGATTATCCCAACAAAAGTCCCCGAAATTAATAGAGAAAGCAGTTGTGTATCAAAAGGTCAGGACCACCCCGAATCAAGTATACAAGGTAACTGGGGTAACCGAACATCAAACAACCGAACTCACAGCTATTGTGAACGAAGACAATGCTGATGGCTGCGATGAGTACTTCTGGGAAGCTCCAATAGATAATGCAAACGAAACCGTTGGCTTATCTGAAAGAACCTCCTGGATGAGCAAAGGAAGATACATCCCTGAACCTTTGAACAAGCCGGATAATTTCAATGAGCCAAGTACCAGTGGTACGAAAGATATTCCTCAGGAGAATGATCGTTCGGCAAAAGAAGACACTACCTCTACTCCCTCTTCTCAAAGTGGAACTTCTTCAGACATTCCTTCTACTCCCTCAGTGCTAACTGGATCTTCTTCAGATATTTCCTCTGCTCCCACAACTCAAAGTAAAACTCCTGAAGTTCAAAAGAAACCAGCCAAGGAGACAACGAAAACGAAAGCAAATGTTCATCATCAACCTAAGCAGATGAGGAATAAAAAGATAGAAAGGAACCAAAGATACATGAAAAACCTTTCTGAAAGGAAACAATTCTGGCACTCCCAGAATGCATACTACTCACACCAAGACAAGAATCTGAAGTATGAAAACAATCCTGTAAGAAAGCCTGAATGTTCACCCAACCGAAAGCCAAGGTTCGGTTCACAAGAAAATACCAACCGAAGGCAAAGGTTCGGTTCTGAAAAGGACTTCAACCGAAACCAAAGGTTCGGTTCCAAGAACAACTCCAACCGAACGCAGAGGTTCGGTTCTGAAGTCAAAAGAGAACAAAACTCTAAGGTCAGTCCCTCCAATGATCAAAAGCAAAAGGGTCACCTAGAGTCACCAGCCAGGAAGTCCTCTCCATCCAAATCCTCTCATTCTAATTCTTCTCGTTCTTCTAATTCTTCTACTTCCACCGATTCATCTCCATCTTGCTCTAAAGCTAATTCCGCTTGTTCTCAAAAATCTCATTCATCAACTGAACAAAAGGGAAAGCAGAAGGTCAATGAATCCAAACCAAAGTCCAAAACGAACACACCCAATCCTAATAAAATAAAAGTCTTTACCATTAAAAAGAAAGATGAAACAACTCTTATAAAACGAACATATCTAGTTGACATCTCTCTTACAATTCCCGTTCCCATGAAAAGCTCACATGGACCCAAGAAACTTTGGGTTCCTAAATCTGCTTAATTTTTGCAGGTTATAAGTGACAAGCAGTTCGACGAAGAATGGTACATCGATAGTGGCTGCTCGCGTCACATGACAGGGAGGAAAGAGGAGCTCAGGGAATACAGATCTCTTGCAAATGGTGGCAACGTCAAGTTTGGAAATAACTCTTTCGGCACCATAAAGGGATATGGAATGATAACAAATGGAGACTTCACTATAAGGAAGGTGGCTTATGTGGAAGGACTCCAACACAACCTCATCAGTGTATCTCAGCTTGTTGGAGGTACAGGTCTCAAAGTCTCATTCAATGATGAAGGTTCTGAAATCTTAGAGAAAAAGACAAAGAAAGTGATTCTCAAGTCAGAGCGAAAGGGTGAAATGTTTCCTCTAAACATGAAACCCATCAAAGGAAACCCAGCCATATGCCTGTTATCAAAAGCTCAATCCGACGAAAGCTGGTTGTGGCACCGAAGACTCTCTCATCTCAATTTCAAAGATATCAACCGACTTGTCACTGGAGGTCATGTTAGGGGTCTTCCATTGCTCAAGTTCGACAGAGAGCATTTATGTGCTGCATGCGAAATGGGGAAGCAGAGTCGTCAAAGTCACCCATCTGTAATCAACACAAAAGTTGTTGAACCACTCGAATTGCTTCATATCGATTTGTGTGGTCCTTCATCTATCGAAAGCATCGGTGGTAACAAGTATATTCTTGTTATTGTTGATGACTTCTCACGATTTACATGGGTGTTCTTTCTAAAGCTCAAATCTGAAGCGACTCAAAAGCTGAAAGTGTTTATCAAGCAAATTGAAGTTCAGCTCAAGAAGGTCGTTCGCAACACCAGGAGCGACAATGGTCTTGAATTCAAGAACAGGGAGTTTGAAGAGTTTCTTGCAGAAAAGGGAATTAGTCACAATTTCTCAGCTCCCTACACACCACAACAGAACGGGATAGATGAAAGACGAAACCGATCTTTGTGTGAAGCTGCCCGAACTATGCTAAGTTTCGCTTCCTTACCTCTTTATTTTTGGGCTGACGCTATTTCCGCTGCTTGTTTTACACAGAACAGATCCTATCTCAATAAGCGATTCACGCTCACACCATATGAGATAATAAACAACAGAAAGCCCAATGTGAAATTTTTCCATGTGTTTGGCTCAAGGTGTTTCATCTTTAACTCTAAAGAACACCACAACAAGTTTGATGTCAAAGCCGACGAGGGAATCTTTCTGGGTTACTCACTCACATCCAAGGCGTACAGGGTCCTAAACAAACGTTCAAGAAGGATTGAAGAGACATACTACGTGACCTTTGACGATAGCTATGTCAAGAAGCTACAGGCCATAGAAGACATTGTCGGGGAAATCTTTCCTCAAACTGGCCAAGTCACAGTCTCGATCATCAATTTATACGAGAAATTTCTGGAACTCTTTGACGAACCGGAAAAAGCTTCTCTCTCAGAAGCAGGTGCAGCTGACAACAAAGTTGATCATATGAAGCAGATTGTCGAAGATGCTGCAAGAAGAATGCATGAAGGAGAATCGCCCACTGATGAATCTCCATCCGACAATGCTTCAGTCGAGGGGGAGCCAAATTCTCATGTCAAGGGGGAGCCAAGCTCACAAGTCCAGGGGGAGCCAAGCTCTACAACTTCAACCGAAGGTCCTTCACCAACCGAAGGTGCCTCTCCAACCGAAGATGCCCCTCCAAACGAAGGTGCTTCAACGCCTGAAAGTCCAGCACCACAAGAAACCCCTGAACCTCATGTTTCTCAAGACTCATCAATTGAGAGGGAGCATGACGATATGACGCTCGATTACGATAGCCAATCTGAGCCAGAAGAAATGATCAATGCTGAACTAGACCCAACCTTTGATCCGAATTACCCTCCTCTTACCAAATGGACCAGAGATCATCCTATCTCTCAAGTAGTTGGTGATGTATCTGAAAAGGTTCTGACCCGATCTCAACTGAAGGCAAAACAGACATCCTTATTTTCAAAGGTTGAGTTTTGTATGTTTAACTCATTCGTATCAAAAGTTGAACCGAAGACAGTTAACACTGCCCTCGATCACTCTGATTGGGTTCAAGCAATGCAAGACGAACTGAACGAGTTTGAAAGGAACAAAGTTTGGCGCCTCATTCCAACTCCACCAGATGCTTCGGTTGTTGGTCTCAAGTGGGTCTTCAGGAACAAAATGGACAAGGAAGGTAATGTAATAAGGAACAAGGCTCGTCTGGTTGTCAAGGGATACTGTCAGGAGGAAGGAATAGACTATGAAGAAACTTTCGCTCCAGTAGCCAGGCTAGAATCAGTTAGAATATTTCTGGCTTATGCTGCTCACAAAAACTTTAAAGTTTTCCAAATGGACGTCAAGTGTGCATTTCTTAATGGAGAACTCGAAGAAATTGTGTATGTGGAGCAACCTCCTGGGTTCGTGAACGAAAAGTATCCAAATCATTGCTATATTCTAGATAAAGCTGTGTACGGCCTCAAACAAGCTCCGAGAGCCTGGTATGAAACGCTTACAAAATTTTTAAAGATGTCTAAATTTAAACAAGGTTCGGTTAACCCAACCTTCTTTCGCAAAAAGGAAGGTAACCACCTTATGATAGTTCAAATTTATGTCGATGATATCATCTTTGGCTCCACGAATCCCAGCTTAACAGCTGAATTCAGAAAGTTGATGGAGACTAAGTTTGAAATGAGCTCAATGGGTCCAATTAATTTTTTCCTTGGTTTAAACATAAGACAGGGACCCGAAGGCATCTTTATCAATCAGGAAGCTTACACAAAGACTCTCCTAGCAAAGTTTGGCATGATGGGAGACTCAAAAGTCAAAGTCCCAATGGCATTCGGCACCAAGCTTACCCCATCTCTAGACAAACCGACTGTCAATATCACGCACTATCGTCAAATGATAGGCTCACTGATGTATCTAACTGCTAGCAGGCCTGATATCATGTTTTCTGTGTGTTATTGTGCTCGATTTCAGGCAAACCCACGCGAACCTCACATGCTTGCAGTGAAGAACATCTTACGCTATCTCAAGCGAACCACCTCCTTAGGTCTGTGGTATCCATCCAACTCAGGCTTCTTTGTTCAAGCCTATTCTGATGCTGACCTTGGAGGATGTGGACTCGACCGTAAAAGCACAACTGGTGGCTGTCAATTCCTTGACGGGAAGTTGGTCAGCTGGCAATCCAAGAAACAAACGTGTGTGTCGTTGTCTACTGCCGAAGCGGAATACATTGCCGCTGCATCCTGCACATCACAAGTGATTTGGATCCAAAGTCAACTTCGAGACTATGGACTCAATATGAAGAAGATCCCACTATATTGTGACTCTGAAAGTGCAATTAGGATCTGTCATAACCCAGTGCAACACTCTAAAACCAAACACATAGCATTGAGGTATCACTTCATCAAAGATCATGTGGAAGATGGAAACGTCGAAGTTCACTTCGTAAGAACCACTGATCAACTGGCTGACGTCTTTACCAAAGCTCTTCCTGAAGCATCATTCAATAAAATATTGCAAGGGCTAGGTATGATGGAATCAGAGTCAGTACCTCACACTACCTCTAAACCTCAAACGTAAGAAGCGAATCCAACCGAACGTTCGGGTTCGGTTCAACCATCTGACTCACTCATTACTTCAAAGGTAGTTTTTCTGAGTTGTATACTTCTTGTACAAGTTTGTTTTTCTTTGTGTTAAAAAGTATTTTCCTTGCATGTCTAAATTCCTTGGATTCTCAAAATTTATCAAAAACGAAACCTACCGAAGGTTCGGGTTCGGTTTTTCAAAATTTTGTGGAACCGAAACCAACCGAAGGTTCGGGTTCGGTTTTTCAAAATTTTCTAGAACCGAAACCAACCGAAGGTTCGGGTTCGGTTTTTCAAAATTTTCTAGAACCGAAACCAACCGAACGCTCGGGTTCGGTTTTTCAACATTTTCCCAACCGAAACCAACCGAACGTTCGGGTTCGGTTTTTCTTTTTTTCTTCTCTCCAAAGTTTTTTTAAGTCTTATTTTTTTTTCTTCTAATTTTTTTTTATTATTAATTTTTTTTTTATTATTATAAATTTCAAAAACTCCAAAAATATTTTATTTATTTTTTTGTGTGCTCATTCGTTTATGGGGATATATTTGATGACTTACTTAAGTGTCCCTAGAAGCATGCTGTTGTATGTGTCCCAAGCCTCATAAGATTTTGAATAATAGCCTTCATGACCTGGTATACACAAACCTTGTCTTCCCAATAAGGCTAACACATTTATTCACATCGTGAGCTACCTCACTCTTTTCTCACATGAGTTAAGAGTTTCCTGCTTGGTCCTTATTTTCGCAGCAGAGGTACTATATTTTCTTACACCATCTCCATAACTCTTCTCCACTACATTCGTTTCATTATCGTAACCCTTGAGACTCTCAGAAACTACCACTGAGGTTTATGGTTACACAACATCTGTGTTTATGATCTTAGTTTCGTGCCACTACGAGCTGAGTGAAACCCAAAATTCAACACCAAAGAATTGACGGTGAACAATTAATTTGATCAAGTTTTCACCAAAGAATTGACGAATGTACCCTTATAATGTCTCAAATTTTCTTTTGCGTGATTCCCATGAAATTGTTACACACCATAACATTTCTTCCCAAGGGATCCAGTTTTAAATTTTTATCTGAGATTTTATATTAATCCAAGCCAATACAAAATAAACTCCTACCTACTTGTTCAACAGACTACACCGGTCTCACAAGTACTTTGTTCACTTTCTTTCTTATATCAAGAATAGAATTGATGAATCAAAGCGAAACCATCCTTATTTAGCCTTATTAAAAGAAGCCTTTCAACGTTTATTAATAAATGTTTGATCGTAATTCAACGGGATTCCACACTAACACTTTGAGGTCTCTCTTGACCTTGAAGGAAGAGATTCGTGCCTGGGATCATCAGTTTCGTGTCATTATTGACATCACAGAATATCCTTAAAAGAGTTGCTTTATTTCTTTTTCTTTTACACTCTTTGCACGAAAATCCTAGATTTTCCAAAATTCCGTTACTAATTATTTACAGGCTGGATCATTACTGGATGGTCAATAATGAAGTTGTGGTCAAAAACTATCCACGTGGGTCATTAATTCAAAACTGTCGTTTAAAAAGGGATAAGACGAAAGATTGCTTACTCGGCGGGAGTTAAAGGGATAAAAAAATTCAAACGACGGTAAAAAGGAGGCGCGCGTGAATTTGAAACGGCCGCGCTTTTCCTAACACTTATGGACGCGTGTGCGATATTGAAGCGTCATCACTCTGGCATTAAAGGCGCGTGTGGAAATGGAAACGGTTCCTCTCTCTGAACCGACGCTTATTGGGCGGCGTAATCCTAGGAACCTGACACTCTCTCTCCTACGTGATCATCGCACGCCCCAACTGTCACCAATCAGTCACTCAAAAAAACCCGCTTTGTATTTCCATAAGAGATTTGAAACGATTTTTCTCTCTCCTATTACCCACTATAAAAAGCCGTCTACACCACCTTTTACCTCTTTACTGCCTCCATAATTTCCAAAGCACAAATACTCCCAACCACTCTCCTGTTCATCATCTTCTCCACAACTGCAACAATGGCTGAATCATCTTCCGTCCATGCTACCTCACAGATCCTCCCCATCCGCCCACAGCAATGTCTGGTTATTGATCTTAACCCACTAGCGTACGACTCCTACATGTCGCCAGTTATAGAATGCTTGAAGTACTCCCAGCTTGCTCCTGCACTCTCACGCATTGAAACTGTGCCAATGGTGGCCCTATCGCAAGTTTATGCGACTGCCTACTTCGATAAGGCAGTCGACCGGGTATTCTTTGAAGTTGCAGAACACAAGACTTCTATATCTCGCCCCTGTTTTTGCACTATGCTAGGGTTTGCTGCTGACCCATCACGAGTTAACCCGGAGACGATTCCGGTTGGTATGTTGTTTAGCATGTTTTACAACATGGGATACACAGAGGTTCTCACCTCTGTCGCTAAGTTTAAGAAGTCATGCCTACCGCCCCAGTGGAATGGCCTACTTACAGTTCTTTTCAAAGGCTTGTCGGAGAGGAGCTCAGGATCTGACGGTGCAAGTCGTCTTTTCCTATCGATAATGTACGGGGTATACAACGGGATAAATCTGGACTATGGGTTTGTCCTATGGCAACAGCTCATTCAAAGCCTCTCTTCTTCATCACGACACTCTGAGGTGTCGTTGGCCCGGTTCTGGATCTTGATTACAAGATGGGCCATGGACAAGTTCAACGTTCCTACTGCCGATGGTGCATCGATGTCTTCTAAGGGTACGTTCCATACCAAGAAGATCATCGTCTCAGATGCATCGAAATTTTCCTTCATTGGCTCCATCCCGGAGACAATGTATGCAGATGTGCCCTCTGACAGCAGACTGATACAGACGATCAAGGAGTTCAGGCCAACTGGTCCCAGGGAACTGACACCGGATATGCTCAGATCGATCCATGATGATGACAAACCGACCAACAGGGGCAAAAAGGGTGAAAAAGGGAAGCAAGCGGCCAAAGCTCCAAAAGGCCCTTCTCCCAAAAAGCGGAAACAACCGAAGGCTGCTCAGTCCCCACAGCCGAAGAGAAGGAAGACCCAACAGAAGCGAAAGCTAGTTATTCCCTCCTCTTCAAGCGAATCTGAGGGTGGAAGTTCGTACTCTGAAGGATCTCAAGGAGACGAATCTCCTCAACGAGGCAACACACCACCTCGGTCCCCAACCCCAGAGATGGAACTTCATCAATCTCCAGTTCCTTCACCTCCACCTACTATTCCTATTTCCATTCCCACCATAAACCCCACTATTCCCCCAACCTCTTTCCCTATACCTCCACCCATTTTTACCACATCAACCGAAACACCACCAGTTACCGAAACCCCTCCAGTAACCGAACCACCACAAACCGAAACCCAAACTCAACCACCACCCGAAACTACCCCACCCCATACTCAACCTCCAAATACACCAACCACAACACCCCCAGCTTCACCACCACCTCCATCTCCAGAAGACGCCTCCGATGGCGACAACCAATACCTTGGTGGTGATCACATGAACTTCGATTCGGTCTACTATAGTCCGTTTCAAGTTTAGAGTGACGAGGAGGATGATGCTCCAGTGACAAAGAAGCATCTCCGAGAGCTTAACGAGAAGGTTGATCTACTTCTCGCCTCCTCCAACAATCAGCAGTCATCTCTTTCTGAAGCTGCCCTTCAGAAGATTGTTGACGCCTTCTCCAGGGCTCAACATGATTCGGTGGCCTCAGCAACTGCTGCAATCGATGCCTCCACCCGAGCCTGTGAGGCTGCGACCGAAAAAGTCGATAAACTATTCTCCGACGCTTCCATCCTGCTGAAGTCCTTGCAGGAAAGCGCCGACGCCACTAAGACAACTCTGGAACCGATTGTTCAACAATTGGCCAAGTTTGTCTCAACGGAGTTGTCTTCGTTCGCTACACTCCGACAACATCTCAGCGACGACAACTCGGCACTTCGTGCCTCCATCGATGCCCGCCTGGCAAAGCTACAAGAGGATCTTGCAGCTGAGAATTCTCTGATGGACGTTTTGGTGAGCAAGACTACCGCCCTCAAAATCAAGAGCACGCAACTTTCCAACTCCCAACAACAATTGGAAGCTCTTCGATCCGAAAGGGAGGTGATAAAGTCGTGTGTTTCGGATGTCCACGCAGCGTTATCAAACATCCTGGAAGCACACGACCCCATCCTAAACCATTCGGTGAGGCGTACCCTCGCTGAAAAACTCTCTCCGGCCATGGACCTTTTAAGCAAGATTGAAGGCCTACCGAGTTTCGTGTCCATTCCGAAACAAGGGGGAGATGAGAAGAAAGGATCGAAACCACCTCCTTCCTCCAAAGCTACTCACACAACCGAACCACCCTCTGCTGGTCATGCTTCGGGTTCGGGTGTGAAGAACAAGGGCAAAAACATAGCTGAGGGAGGAGATGAAGATGAAGATAAAGATGAAGACAAGGAGACCATTGCCGACATGTTAAAAAGAAAGAACAGTCGCAATGCTGAAGACGATGCCAGTCGTGTGGCGCGAGAGGCTGAAGAAGCCGAACGCAAGCAAAAAGAAGCCCACGATCTCCTTGAGAGCCGAAAGATGCTCTTCCCTGCCTGGACCAGGGATCGTATGATAAAAGAGGCCATAGAAACTCCAAGCATATTATGGCTCGAGCCGGTTATATCATTC
Source organism: Lactuca serriola (assembly GCF_051521515.1). Lineage (NCBI taxonomy): Eukaryota > Viridiplantae > Streptophyta > Magnoliopsida > Asterales > Asteraceae > Lactuca > Lactuca serriola. The sequence goes on from NC_136409.1 coordinate 96,356,656, forward strand.
GACTGCAACAACACTGTCGACTCGCAGTTTGATATGCCGCTGACTCGAAAGGCGTTCATCTTCCACGCCTTCTCTAACATTTTTGAAGTCCCGCATCCGAACGATGAGCTTGACAGGGAGCTCATTGACTTCTACCTGGAGGCCGCTCGCCCTCAATATCTTACCTAGAGCGCCCAGAAGATTGTAAACGTTCGGGTGCTGAAGCCTTATGTCGTGGGGAGATTCACAAACGTTAAGTTCAAGCTCATTCGTGGATCAGCAAGAACTGCTCATATTATCTCCCTGGCGGATCTGCCGAATCTGAATCCTCATGACTGGATTGTCTTGTACAATATCCTTCTGACAGATGAATCTGAATATGGTCCCATCATAGACCATGTCAAAAGGATGTTGGCTTGCTACATCATGGAGGTTGCCCTAATGGATCAGGAGGTTGCCACAGTGTTTAAGAAGAAACCGAAGATAGCACCTGTGGGATCGTCCAGTGATCTAAACCAAATGCAAATGGGTAAGATTGATCCGAGGCGTAACTCAGTAATGTTCACTAGAGCCGAAGGACAGAAATGTCTCTTCGCTTTAGCTGACAAACACCTTTACACCACAGCTTGCTTGGAGCACGTCTTATCAATTATCAAGCGGTGTAATGAGAATTCGGCTGATGACATCAAGTACTTCAATGATATGATCAATTGGTACATCCGGTTTAGGCAGACCATCCTCTCCATAACCAAGTGTCTGTTTAACACCGTGAAGAAGAAGGTACCAACTTCAGCTGCCGGCCCAAGTAAGAAGTAAAGGTCTCGCTCCAAATTGACGCAAAGGGGGAGATTGTTGGGCTGAAGTTTTATTTTGATGTTGTGTCTTTTGGGCTCGTTAGTTTAGCCATGTACACTCCGGTTTGGGCCTGTCCAACCGAGAGCCTTTTATGTATTGTATATAAGTTAATGCTTGCATGCATATTAGGTTAACAATTTTAGAGAACAACGATAGAGAGCTTAATGATAGTTATTTCAAGGTTTCTTTAATCGTTCTTGTAACCTACCAATCCTCTACAGTTGATGTTCTTAATCGAGCTCTTCTGAGGATTTTGTTTTAATCATTCGACTCGTTTGATTTAATCTTGTCTTGTTCTTTTTATTGCGTTCTTACTGTTTTGTATTCATATACTTGTTCAAGATCTAATCGATCTTCATAGATTAAAAGTTATTTTAATCCCATCAATCAGGGAGCAATGCAGACCATAAGCAAAGTCCAGTGTGCAACAATGTAAATTCGATCCCCCACAAGTAACAAGAACGCCATTCCAAATGCCTTACGAAACACACAAGTAGGACCAGAAAACTATGTAGACCATGTACACTCCTTAAAAGAGGAGATGGTCATTTGGAGACCACCGCTTATAGCAATCGAGGCTAGGACAGCCTTAGCAGTGAAAGGAACACAAAAAGGGCACCCTTAATATAAGTGAAAAGGCCAAGCACTTTGCGCGCCAAAAGTGGATCGCCACACTACTCGCCTTAGGTCCGTAATACCCTTAATCGCAACCAGTAGTTGTAAATAAAGAGGAGTACATCCTCTAAGAATCCATACAACCAAATCTGTTAACCATATTGCTAGTTATGTGCTATTTTGACGGACTTTATGTCAGACAATACATGTTTCCACTCTCTACCATAACTACATCATGGGGATCTAGGTTGACCCGATTAACACTAGTACGTTAATATTACGTGATTAAACTCACTTGGAACTAACTACGAGTACTCACAAGCTCACTTTTCGTGTGCAACAGAGTTTTGTCTTCTCATGAAGGTAACCTGTACTCCGACCACGCGTCGGTCCTACGAATATAGTCTGCCACATCCCAAGCCACTGTAACAACGGCTGTGGCAGCCGTCATTGCATACTTCAAAGTCAACGACACAAACGAAGTTGGAAGCAGTGTCGGTAACTTCAACCGTAACAACAACCAAGGAAACCAACAAAGAACAACTCACCCATGCACTCAAAAACCTAAACCTAAGAACAAGAGACGAAAGTTCGGGAACGAAAAAGGAGATAGTTTGACTCAGAGGCTTACTAAAAGGCAACAAGCGGGACCAGTCCCTACCCTTACTAACCCTACTCCTCCCACACTGAGACAATCATACCTTGGGAACAATCCACCCTGCAACAAGTGTAAATACCATCATTAGGGGGTCTGCCAGACATTTCATTGCAAAAGGTGTAACAACATGGGGCACACCTCCCGCTACTGTAGGGCCCCGATCCCATGCGTCACCCCAACCCTCAACCCAGAAGTAAGTCCAGTTTGCCACAAGTGCGGTGCAATAGGACATTTCAAAAGAAATTGTCCAACAGAGATGAATGACGAGGGAGTTAGAACTAGACAGGAAGAGACGACAAGAAACCCTACCGAGATTTTTGGTACGTTTCGAACGATAAACCTTATATGGCGAATTTTCACGGAAAGGTCTTGCAAATTGAAAACATTATAAAAAACTACCTCCCTAGTCGATCAAATCCGTAAATCACGAAAAATCTAGCAAATCCTCACTAATGGACCATGATGGTTCCATATGAACATTAGTATCGTATATAGTTAGGATTCGATAAACTAAGAGCGTGCGATCCCACATCATTTTTCCTGTCCTTGGTCTGAATATTGATTAAGACAGAATCCCACAGTAAAGTACCTTTTAAGATCCTAAGTATGTGTGGTTAGTTCACATCCATCTATAGTGGAAAAACCTGGCAGAAGTCAAATTACGAATTCCCTTGACTTATAGCAGCACCGTTGTGTCGCTAAAACACCTAACAAGCAAAAACGAGATAGACCCAATGGTAACAACGAAAATAAAACTAGCAACGATAAGAACAAGAACACTAGAACACCTAACAAGAAAAAACGAGATATACCCAATGATAACAACGAAAACAAAACTAGCAACGATAAGAACACAAACAATAAAACACCTAACAAGCAGAAACGAGATAGACCTAATGGTAACAACGAAAATGCAACTAGCAACGATAAGAACATGAACACTAGAACGCCTAACAACCAGAAACGAGATAGACCCAATGGTAACAACGAAAACGAAACTAGCAATGATAAGAACACGAACACTAGAACACCTAACAAGCAGAAATGAGAGAGACCCAATGGTAACAATGAAAACGAAACTAGCAACGATAAGAACACGAACACTAGAACACCTAACAAGAAGAAACGAGATAGACCCAATGGTAACAATGAGAACGAAACTAGCAACGATAAGAACACGAACACTAGAACACATAACAAGCAGAAACGAGATAGACCCAATGGTAACAATGAAAACAAAACTAGTAATGATAGGAGCTTAAACATAAAACACCCTGTCATTCTTAACAACCAATACACCTCAAATCGATGTAACAACAAGGAGTCTAATATCGTCAGTTGACACGGATAGGCTTGATTCTCACCCTACAAACCTCGAGCTCTGCAAATAGACTTTTATCTTATGCAAACGAATAACAAAACCCGTTTAGTTGGTAATGACGAAATCCCTATCAACCAGACGCCTAAGTTCTTGCGTAAGAAATACCACGCCCTTCCCTAGCCCCAACAAAGATTAAAAATCAAGGAGCAAAGGGCATAAAAAAGAATCCAAAAGGCTTCCAACATTCCTCCAAAGATTCCCAAAATCTCTTAGAAAACCTCAACCATGTGCTAAGCAGAGGTAGAATCACCTCGACTCCTAGAATCACCTTAATGACCTAACACCCGACACCACTTAGCACGGCCACAAGAACAAATAGTGTCTGATCATAAGATCGGCATATTATGTATAGGAAAAATAAGACCCCGTCCCTAAACGCATGAAGCACCTTTCTAACTCATAAGGGGAGAAAGACGAAATCGCCATAGGTACCACCGACTACGATTAAGCCAAACAAAACCCACCCTCAAGGATCGATACTCCCTACCCTGAATCGGAGACACGACCAATCAACGGCAAGGAACCGGCAAAGGCCGACCTACCATTAGTTGGAAAGTCCCTAGGGAGAAAAGTCCCAAGATAATCGAAGGCTCATGAGGTCAACCACATCACATACAAACTCAACCTTGGTAACCATAGCACCAACTCTTAAGGCCCCAAAAACTCTACTTCTAGGACACCAGGATCCCGAAGCCCTAGAAATCCCACTTGACAAGAACAAGGTAAAAAAATCCACACTCCAAAGAGAAACATGGGTGATGGACATTGAAAGAGTTGGGATACTCAACTACCTCTACTCGAGTACTCATATACCAATAACTGTCACCCGAGCATGGGAGTTGTACCCTTCGAGGCCCTGCGTGGCTGGAAATGCAGATCATCCTCCGTTGGGTTGAGGTGAGAGATGCCCAACTAACAAGAGGACAAACACTCAATATCACACTCCGTAGACCCAAGATTATTCGAGAAACCACAAAAAGGATACTCAAAACCCAAATACGACCCCAAACATCGTATAAGTCGACAATTGAACTATATAGATAGCAGGTTAAAGCCTCAAAACCCCAAGTAAGGGATCAGGGTATTATTAAAGATCTTCCCTTAGGGAAGGATGACTAGATTTGAAAGGCAAGGTAAACTAACTCCTCGATACGCTAGACCATTCGTGATCCCCACACGTATCGGTCTGGTAACCTACGAACTCCAACTACCCTCTAATCTTAGTGACGTACATCCTGCGTTCCATGTGTCGAACCTAGAAAGGATCTGTCGGGAAAAAACCCTTCCAGTCCCACTAGACAAGGTTAGTGGACTAGAACCTCCTAAAAATTTATCAAACTATCGAGACTATATACGAAACAAAGCCACATCCCGATGGTGAAGGTTCAAGGGAACGCTAGGCGTGAGCCGGTATTCACCTGGGAACACAAAAACCAAATGACTCAAAAGTACTCTCACTTATTTTTGCTTTCATGACCTTATCTTTCAAAAGAATTTCGGGACGAAATTCCCTCTAATGGGGGGATGATGTCACAACTAGCCTTTTTGGCTAGGGAATTTCACCCTCAAGTAAGCAAGGACTATTATGAGACTTGTGCTAACACACCTAAGTGTTCAGTATGAGTTCTTAAGGAGCCATATAGTGTTAGAATACAAATCTCTCCAAGAATAGTGAATCTCTCCCAAATCTCTCCAAGTATAGTGAATCTCTCCCAAATCTCTCAAAGTATGTGAAATCTCTATAAGAATAGTGAATCTCTCCCAAATCTCTCCAAGTTTGTGAAATCTCTCTCAAATCCTTTTAATTATGAGAAATCTCTCCAACTATAGTGAATCTCTCCCAAATCTCTCTAAGTAAGCGAAATCTTTCAAATTATAGTGAATCTCTCCCAAATCTCTCCAAGAATAGTGAATCTCTCCCAGATCTCTCTAAGTAAGCAAAATCTCTACTAGTATAATAAATATCTCCCAAATCTCTCCATGAGTAGTGAATCTCTCCCAAATCTCTCTATGTAAGCGAAATCTCTCCAAGTGTAATTAATCTCTCCCAAATCTCTCCAAGTATATGAAATCTCTCCCAAATCTCTCCAAGTATGTGAAATATCTCCCAAATCTCTCCACGTATCTCAAATCTCCGTAAGTACCTTCCTCAGTCGAAAACAGCTCAAACCCGGAAGAGGAAACCCCAAAAGGACCATCTTGGTCCGAAACCTCTTGGTCCGGACACCTTTTAAGGAACCGGGAAGGCTCTCACCTTCGGAACACCCTTGCTTCGGATCTCCTCACTGCTCCGGAAGGTTTGAATCCGGAAGACTTCGCATGACTTGCTTCAGACATCTAGCCGCCTCGCATCCTCGGTCCGGACTTACCTGATCTTGCACCCGACTCCGGAAGTGGGCATTGACTTCGGAACTTGTACAACACCTCCGAAACACACATGCTGGCCACTTCGGACCCTCGCAGAACTGACCCTCCACTCCGGAATTCTAAGAGGAGCTTCGGAATGCACCTTATGACTCCGGAATTCACCTCTTAGCTCCGGATTTTAGACCATTTCGGACCTTTTCTCCATTTTAAGTATTTTAACGTCAGGAATCCCACCAAACTTGTGTTTTTCTTAACTAAGACCCCTAAAACCCCTATTTAATGCTAAAATTAATTATTTTAAGCATATTTTTCATAAAATGAAATGTTTGGGATTTAGGAAAACCTTATCCTAAATCACGAAAAGGACAAAGAGGTTGACTTTGTGAGTTGATGGAATCCTCATTTCCCATGCAAATCACAGTATTCGATGCTTTGCCCACCAAATATCCATGCATAGACCATCAGATCCCCATGCACCAAAGATTCCCTTCATTTTTACATCCTCAAAGCAACGTCAGCAAGGAGTTTAGACTTCACATTTTCTCTCACTCCTCTCATTTTCTCTCAAAGATTCATTTCAAGAGCAAGAACAAGATATTGCTGAAAACAAAATTCTCAATTTCTCCCTGGAGTGTAAGGAAAGCATCCCTCCTAGGGAAGTTCCTCAACCCAGCCAAGAGTTTAAGTTTGAGATCTTCACTCCATAACTCCAAACAACTCCTCAACTAACTCAAGGTGAGCTTCATACCCCAACTTTTTTAATGTTTTAATGTTTTTGGGGGAGAGTGTACAAGTCAAATCTTGCCTAAACTCTTAAATGATTACATATATACGTATGTTTGTATGTGTGTGTGAAATATTATTAAATTATTATTTAGTAATATACTCATGAACGAAGGATTTCTAAATTTCATAAAGAACAGGGGATACTTTGTACAAAAAAAGCCTCCCAACTATTGGGTGTGTCCAACTTAACCTCTTTATCTATTCTTTCTTGTCGAGAGCTAAAATTTATAATAGGGATCTTGATAAGTGGACACCACTTCTAGTAATTTTTGAAAATGGAAACTTTGTGAAATAATTGCAAACCATCAGGGAGTATTTTGTAAATATTCAATTTAAAAGTTTGTGACAAGAAAATATACAAGTAGGGCCTTTATAACATAAATATTTGCTTGTCATAAGCTGTTGTCATAAAACCTCCAAGAACATAAGTAATGTTCTATATGTCATAAAACAGAAAATGTGTGTCATAACCAGCAGTTATAAATTTATATAAATTATAACTTGACACTTTTTCTTTTGACTAAAATGACTCATTTTTCAATACACGAAAATGAACGAACATGAACACCCAATTAACGAGCACAATCAACGATATGGAACAAGAACGATAATTATATTCAAAGAGTATGAATTTCATTATTTATCTAAACAATAATGGAACTCTAACGAATACTCAAAAGGTTGTTAATATTCTAGTCAGACAAATCTCAAAAGTACCTAAATATGAAAATATTAGTGTACTTCTAAGTCCTATAAGGAGTTATAGCCATAGTCTCCTGGAGGGAGAGCGGAAATTTGTGTATAGATCTATATTGGGTTGACACACCGCACCTTCGCTGTTCGCTATAGCTAGACAGTCCAGTATAGGGTGACAAATGTCTTTTGCAAACTGAAGGCGCCTGAGTAACGCCAAAACAGGCACTCCGTCATGATTAGTATGGTTATAATGACTCACTAGAATATGTTATATTAACTAGAAATTTATGTAAGGAAAAACCTCATAAATAAATTTTGGCATGTTGTGTTGACTGTCCTATCCATGATAGGTGATGGTCCGCATTTCTTGCGTTGACTGTCCTTTCTTTTCACTGTGTAGAATGTCCACAATTGCCATGATTCTTTCCTCTAACGAGTATAGAGTCGAAATACTACTATTTTACAAAGTAAAAAGCATAGGACTCTATGGAAAATAATTTTTCTACGATTTCGATAACGATAAACTAGAACTTACGATTATTTTATAGCAGAAAATATAGAAATTTCTGGGGAAAACGATTTTTCTCAGATTTCAATAACGATAAACTAGAACTTACGATTATTTTATAGCAGAAAATATAGGATTTTCTAGGGAAAACGATTTTTCTACGATTTCGATAATGATAAACTAAAACTTATGAATATTTTATAGCAGAAAATATAGGATTTTCTGGAGAAAACGATTTTTCTACGACTTCAATAACGATAAACTAGAACGCACACACTCAATTTTTCTCTATAAGAGGCGCAAGATTTTCATCCATATTTCCTCTTTGAAAATAAGGGATTTTTCTTGTAACGGTGGATTGTTACTATCTATGCAGTCAATAACGGTGGGATAACAGTGGGATAGCAGTGGGATAGTGGTTATCGGTAGCTGGTAAAATAGCGGTGCTAAATAGCGGTACCGCAAATAGCTAGGACTTCGCCAGAAAATACCATTTTATTTGACATCGAATAGAAGAAGGACTCCTCGTGGCAAAGAGGGTATCATCGGATGAGAACCCAGCAGATCTCCTCACGAAGGGACTGGGTAGGGTTAAGCATCTCTAGCATGCGAGGCGCATAGTGCTGAAGGATTATATTAGTTTTAGTAGTTAGATAGCTTTGAAATGTGTAAAGTCTAATTGACATTTGATGATGAATAAAGTTTTTGTTTATTTATGAGTAAAGTGTTGCTATCTTTTGTCAATCGTTTACTATCGTTTCATTTTTCATGTTTTGACTTACAAAATAATTATGTTATGGCTTTTCATATTATTCAAATTCTCCACAGTTGGTCATATGTTGGAAGTAGATATGAATCAAGACTGTTATGAGTTGGCTTATAGATGTCTAAGATGTTGGACATAGAAAAGTGTTGCTACAACACTCATAAGTGCTCATAAGTTTTGAGTATTGGATTCAACCCACGCTCACTTGTATCACCTCATGGAATTTATCTTGAGTGATCGTGAGACGGTAATATCATATAAGTCTTCAAACCTAGAGATATGAGTTGTTGCCTATGAGTTGGTTATGCATTGATTGTATGAAAACGCATTGGTAACTCGATATTATAAAACGTGACTTTGTGTATGATTCAACAAGTAGTAGAACAACATATGAGTCGAAGTTTATATGTTCCTTCTTGGATTAGAAGCGATATTTGAGCCCCTCGATGATTTTGTGTTGACCCATGTACTGGGCATGGTCAGAACTAAGTTGATGTGTTCAATTAAGTTCTATGTCAAACAAATCGGAAATCGGGAAACAAATTGTTGGACAATAAGTAAGACATTGTTCCATGTATTTGTCCAGCTGGTATCTAGAATAGAGGATTATATGATCACTTATCTTAAATGACGTATCATCATCTTCTCAGTTCTGCGAGACCTTGAAAGAGCTACAATTGCTAATCGGTTCCTGAAGTCATTCTTGCAGTTATAGTTATTAGACTTATCCAAGTGGGAGACTGTTGGATTAGGTGTCTAAGTTCATAACTATTTCTGGAATGTACTTGACCCGATTTGTATAGTCCATTTGGGTTGCATGGCATTGTAACACTTGGATAGACCAAATGAGAGAAAGGAAACTTAAGGTTTATTAATATATTATAAGTTCTAATATATTGATAATATTATTTAATAATGATTGATCAAAGAATTAATTTGGAATTCATTAAGTGATCAAAAAGAGACTAATTAAATATATGAGGTTGATTGTGTAAATCACCAATTCTTGTATAGTGGGCTAATGATCCATGGTTTGTATGGATTGGGCTAAAACCCATAAGGTGCTCCATGGATAGTCCATGGACGTTAAAAACCCATGGATCATGGAATATGGAAAGCCATGACAATTAGGGTTTACATGGTGTAACCCTACTTGTGTCACAACTATATAAAGACCCCTTGACTAGGAAAATCGACACTACAAGAAAGTAAAAGAGGGCTACCCGAATTTTGAGTATAAGTGAACTTCTCTCAAGGTTATTCCAAGTGTTGTGGTGTTGTGTGAGACATTTGACGCATCACACTTGAGGTGCTAGTCTCACAAGGTTCTCAAGGAATCCAAACAAAAAAAAGGTATGTTATTCTTCTAGCATTTATCTTTAAAAGTTCCCCATGCTATGCTAGATAGGTTAAGAACCTTGGAAAAACAATTTTGCATGTATCATAGTAAAACATAGATCCAAGGTTTCTAGGGTTTCATGTACACCTTAGGAGTGTTAGAATGTTCAAAACCCTTCATCGACATCCAGCATGATCCGCATCAGTGAATGCTTGTAGGCTGAAGTCGTTCCCTGCGGGATACCAGAGGCCTAAAGCCTTTCCACCCTTTAAGTATCTGAGAATTTGTTTATTTGCGGTCATGTGAGATAATTTCGAATCGGCTTGGTATCTTGCGCATACGCCTGTTGCAAAGACGATGTATGGTCGGCTTGCCGTGAGGTACATCAATGAACCAATCATTCCTCGGTAGGTTTTGTGATCTACTGATTCTCCGGAAGGATCAGCAGAAATCTTATACCCAAAGGCCATAGGAACCTTGGTTGAGGAACAGTTGTCCATTGAGTATTTCTTCAGCAGTTCAGAACTGTATTTCTCCTGATGGATGAATATTCCTTGCGGAACTTGTTTTACTTGAAGTCTTAGAAAGAAATTAATCTCTCTATTCATGATCATTTAAAATTTGTTGGTCATGTGCTTTGCAAAATCATCCACCATCCTCTGATCTGTTGATCCGAAGATGATATCATCCAAACATATTTGTACAAGCATAAGTTGATTACCGTTCTCTTTTCTAAATAAGGCGGGATCAATCACTCCTCTTTTGTATCCGGACGAGACAAGAAATTCTGAGAGAGTCTCGTACCAAGCTCTTGGAGCTTGCTTTAGACCATAAACCGCTTTCTCAAGCTTGTAGCAGTGATTTGGGAATTTAAGACTTTCGAAGCCCGGAGGTTGTTGAAGATAAACCTCCTCTTTCAATTCACCATTTATGAAGGCACTCTTTTCATACATTTGATGTACCTTAATGTTCTTATGAGCTGCATATGCTAAGAAGATGTGTATGGCTTCCATTCTAGCTACAGGGGCATATGTTTCATCATAATCAAAACCTTCAAGTTAACTATACCCCTAAGCGACTAGTCTCACTTTGTTTCTGACGACCGCACCGGATTCATCCAATTTATTCTTGTATACCCATCTTGTACCAACAACAGTGTGACCTTTTGGTTTTGGAACTAGTTGCCATACTTTGTTTCTGTCAAATTCTACCAGTTCATCTTGCATTGAGGATATCCAGTCAGGTTCCAATAAGGCTTATTTGATGGTTCGGGGCTTCATCGAGGACATGAACGTTGAATAGTTATAGTGATCAGATAAATCTTTTGAAGATCAAGTTTGGATACCAGCGGATGGGTTTCCGATGATTTGACCCGGTGGGTGATCCTTTTTCCGTACATGAAGATGAGGTTGCAGATGATCAGTGATCATGGTGGAGGGAATGTCTTCTATATCAAAGGCTTCTTTGGTTGGGGACTGCAGTTCCCCCTGGACTTGAGAACAGCCTGCAAAATTGTCTTGAACTAAGGAAGTAGGATCAGCATTTTCTTGAGCAGTTAAGAGAGGTTCCCCTGGATTATGGATAAGAGTTCCCCTTGATCCTGAAATGGTTCCCCCAGGATTTTTGAGAGAGTAATAACCTTTGGATCGATTCTTGTGTCAATAGTCTCGATGTTGTCATCGTCCAAGTCTAAGGATACATTCGATGGTAAAGATGCTCTGCGGCGAGGGACCGAAGCTACATCCTCAAGAGCTGGTACTTCGATGGTTGTCACCTGATATGGAGTTGATATTTCTCCTTCAATTGGTAGAGTGGAAGTATTGAGTGACACTTCATCGGATAGAGTAGTACCAGAAACTTCGGCATGTTGTTGTTGAGCTTCCGGAGACATAAGAACTTCGGAGAGCTGAGCGGTCTCTATGGGATCAAAGAGATCATCATAGTTTAATTCAACTATGTTTAGAGAATCCGAGGAGGATGGGATATCACTTTCCAGGATTGCTTTAGTTTCACTCGTTGGATCAGTGTTGCGGACGTAACAGTCGTCGAATTTGACATTGAAGCTTTCGACTATTAGTCTTGTGCGTCTTATAAGAACCCTATAGGCTACTTTGTTTGTTGAGTAGCCGAGGAAAATGCCTTCATCTGACTTTGGTGCGAACTTGTTCAGATGATCCTTGTTGTTGATCATAAAACATCTACACCCAATAATGTGGCAGAAACAAACATTCAGTTTACGGTTCTTAAGGCCCTCATATGGAGTTTTCTTGAGACGCTTGCACACAATGCTTCGATTTTGGGCAAAGCATGTTGTGGCCATTGCTTCGGCCCATAAGTAGAGAGGAAGGTTTGCAAAGTTGAGCATAGATCTGGCTGCTTCCACCAAAGTTCGATTTCTTCGCTCTATTACTCCATTATGTTGAGGTGTGTAAGGAGTTGAGAAATTGTGACCGATATCCTTTGAAACCAAGTAATTGTTCAGGAGATGATTAGTGAACTCGGTTCCATTATCACTTCGGATGCATCGTACTGGTAATTTCATCTGCAGTTCAATCTCCTTGATGAAATTGATCAGGACCTGCGGTGTTTCAGACTTGAATCTCAAGAAAAAGACCCATGTGAAACGAGTGAAGTTATCCACTATAACCACTATGTATTTCTTGTGATGGAGACTGGCTACGGTAGATGGATTGCATAGGTCAATATATAAGATCTCAAGAGGTTCATAGATTGAAGAATGAATCACCATAGGACGACTTGCTTTTGATTCTTTACCACATTCACAGGCTGAGCAGAGGATATCATTGTTGAATTTGGGAATGGGAAGACCTCAGACGAGTTCTTCGGTGACCAGATTGTTGATACGTCTGAAGTTAAGATGGGATAGCTTTCGGTGCCATAGCCAGCTGACTTCGGATACTACTTTGGATAGAAAGCACAGTTGCGGTTTCCCAATGATTAGTGAAACGTCCAAAGGATACATGGTCCCTTTGGACTTGGATTTGATCAAACAGGTGCTTCTATCGCTTGTCATTATGGTAGCAGTATTCATTATCAAACTCAACCCGGTGGCCTGTTTTACACAGTTGGCCTACACTGATGAGATTGTGTTTAAGACTTTCTACGTAGGCTACCTTTTGAATAGAGAAATTCCTTGTAGTAAGCACACCGTAACATCGGATTATTCCGTTCGCGTTGTTGCTGAAAGTAACATTTCCATCATTGTAGATTGGCCCGAAATCCCAAAGGTATTCTAACCTTCCGGTCATGTGCAAGGAGCGGTCACTGTCAATTAACCACTCCTCAGCTTGTTCCTCCGTGCACATTGCCTGGAATTTACACGGTTAGTTTGGGCACCCAAACAAGTTTTGAGGGTAGGGCTACAGGTGGATTTTTCATTGTTGCATGAATCGAGGTTGCAGGGATAGATTTTGTGTCAAATTTGAATCCTAGACCTAGGTCCTTGTGATCTTTTGGAGTGTTGTGAGATTTTGAAAAGTTACGAGGTCTATGAAAAGTGCGAAGTGTTTGAAAAGTATGGGATTTTTGACAAGTACAAGTTTTTTGAATAATGGGAGTTTTTTGAAAAGAACGAGGTGGGGCTCGAGGTGACCCCTTTTGATGAAAATTAGATTAAGATTTTTTTAGCATTTGCCTTGACATTCTGCTTTGTCAGCGGTCTGAATGGTGTGGGAACATTTTTGTGACCAGTCCGAGAAGAGTGAGATCTAACAGTGGTGCTCTTGGAATTTGAAAAAGTGTGATTTGAGAGTGTGTGAGCACATGTAGATTTCCTAGGATGTGATTTCTTAAAAAACTGAGGTGACTTTAAAAGTTTTGGGGTTGGTAAAATCCCCTTCCATTTTGGATCATCTGAGGAATAGATCTGAAAACCATTGCTTCGAAAAGACTTTACTTCTTTTTGGATTGTCTCAGAGGTGTTTGAAAAGGTTTTAGAGATTGTACGTCCCTTTTTGTTTGTTTTCTTGACTGAAGAGTTTTTAGAAAAGTAATATGAGAAAACAAGTTTTTCTGCACTCTTGGGTTTTGAAATTTTGGTTTGTCTTTTGTTTTTTGAAAAGATTTCCTGCCTTTCACCACGAGATTGAAATTCCTCTTTGAAATCCATTTTTGGCTGAGTTCTTGGAGAACCGCAATCATTGATTGCTTTTGAATGTGAGGGCTTAATTCATCTGAACTAGAAAGTTCAGGATTCTAAGAACATTGACCATACTCGAAATACTCTATAGGAAACTCATGATGGAGTGGCTGAAATGGTTACAGAACTCTTAACTGTGGTCTGTGGTAAGGATGATTGGACTACCGCAACATAAGTTTGAGTTGTTTTCTTTGTGGGATATTTGATCAAAGGCAATTGGTCTGACTGCAGTTCAGAATTGTAGTGAGTGGTACTATAGTCTGAAGGCAGTGATGGGATGTTCATGTGAACTTCGGATTCCATCAGGATTTCTTCACCAGCAACTGATGATGTCTGAGAGTTGGGATAAATTGTGCCAGTGATAGGAATTTGATCTCTTGAGTGACCCGAAATTTCAGGAAGAATTTTCTGAATAACACAATTATTATTCAGATTATGAAGTCGACCAAAATGAGTTTTGATGACCTCGGGAAAGGTTTTGTCATTGACTGGGAAATGGAACTCTCGGTCCGGAGGGACATAGGGACGATCTTTGTTAAACCGGGGTGATGAGTCCTTGGTGGAGTATCCATTGGACCAACTCCAATTATAGGTGTTATCTACGGTTCCATTGTTCACAATATTTTCAATAGCTTCACTTTCATTAAATAGATTTTCTATTAGAAGATTTAAACGTATAATTTCAGCTTGAGCTAAATCTCTCTAATCTAATGTTATGCCTAATTGGGTTTCACATAGCATTCTAGCATCTTTTTCTAACACTAGATCCCTCTCTAACATAGCTACTTTGAGCCTCTTGTCCTCTAGTCTTCCTCTTACATAAAACATCTCTTGGTATGCTATATTCTTCTCATCTAGGGCTTTGTTATAGTCCGTAAGGATGGCAGCACACATGTCATTTAGGTTGTCTATGAATGGTTGACAATCATGCATGTTATAATTAAGAGTTTGGATCATGAGTTTTACCTGCTCAACGATGCTCAACGTTCCATCCTTAGCCATGTAGCAGTAGTTCTTTTCAAGCTTGGTTAACCCATCCTCATCCGCAGTTGCCATCATGCAGATCTTGCCTTTTCCCTTGATGTTGTTATCTTCATATTCATCTCCGGATGACCATACTTGATGGTCTCTCTTGACTTGGGCTACGTATGCCCTTGCTTTCTCCTTTTCCTCCATTTCTTGAGCCAATCTAAGGTAGAATGCTCTGACTTTCACCACATTGGCTTTGCAATCTTTAGCAAAATGGTTTTCCTTGTTGCACTTGTGACAAATTATGACATCAGATTTGTCTTCATTTGAAGTACCGGAGTCATTTTTTACGGGCTGCGGTGCTTCTTTGGATTGATTATTTTGAGGTTGCGGTGATGGATGAGAGTTTTTGGAATATCAAGAATGATTATTTTGAGGATTGAAGTTGCGGTTAAAGGGAGTTTTAGTGAATTGGTGATTTGTGCAGAAAAATGAGGGTGGTAGCCGATTGAATTGTTGGCTAACTAGAGCAATACCATTATGAAATTCTTCTTCATGATCATACTCTAAATCAGCTTTGTATGATTGTGGAGGGTTGTCATACACAGGAGAGTAAGATTGAGTGTGCGGTGTTTGTGCTATGAGAGCTAGTGGTCCTCTGAAGTCAGCACATTCCTTGAGTACGGTTGATTCTTGAGCTTGCAATTCACCATAGAGCTTACACAGATATAAAGAGTGAATTTTTCTGTCTCCTTGGATTATCATCTTAGCAGTAGTCCAATGCCTGCCAAAACCATTTAGAAACTGAAGATTTTTCTCATGGTTTCTTCGGACGGTGCCCGCATTAGACAATTTTGTGACAGTCAAATTGAACCTTTTGAAGGAATCTTCAAAACTTTCACCAGCATGAGCTTTGAAGTTGTTGAATTCAATGAGTGCAGTTGTGAGCTTCTTATCTTGAGATTGTTCTGAGCCTTCATACAAGTTCTTAAGAACGTCCCATATTTCTTTGGCTGACTTGCAATTTATGATGATGATGAAGTTGTCAAGAGCAACTCCATAGGATATCTCATAAAATGCAACATCATCATTTTCCATCTTATAAGGATCATCTTTGGTGGGACGATTCATGGTTGGTTAACCTCCTCCCAGTCTAGCTTGCATGCCATCATTCTGAACTAGAGTAAGAACAGGAACACGAGGTCCTTCCTTTTACAGATCTCCATACATCTCTTCCAAGTCTCCTTAAATGTATTTCCATTCTTTGAGACCAGTGATGATATTCGTTTGCCACTAGTATTGGGGCTCTATTCGGACCTCCAACACTGTTGGAAACATTGAGAGATAATGCTTGTGCCATATTTCCTTGTTTTTTTCAAAAGATTTTGTTTTTTTAGAAATGAGCTCTAGTAGTATAGAAGGCCTTTTAAAATTAGAGTTCTTGTTTAAAAAGAAACCACTTTGGCTCTGATACTAATTGTTGAGAGAAAAAATTGAGTAACACACTTGAACAAACGTTAGAACAAATAATAATGCAGAATAAAGTTTAACTCAGTGGATCATAAAGCTCAACAATAATAATAAGTTAGAGTTAGAGAGTTAGATAATTAGATAGTTAGGTGCGGAAATATAAGGAAATGTAAATGACAACAAGTATTATATCAAGTATACACTTAAGTTGATTCTTAACAAGGATTGTAATCAATCCAAGTTAGTGAGAGCGATCAAGCTTAGTGATTAAGTCAAGAATGACTTGCTCCGAGGAGAGATTGCGATCAATTAAGTTCAGAAGGTATATGAAGATGAGAGAGTAAGAAGTGAGTAAGATGAGATGTGAGATTCAAGAGATATATTTCATTCAGAAAGAGAGCTCTATTTATAGAGTCTCGAGGATTACAAGTTCTATCTGTTCTATTGTGGCCATGCAAGGCACACTGGACAAAAGTAAGTATTCTAATAAAATAGATAAAAAAAAAAAATAAAACTAAGAACTGATAACGATGGATGCGGTTGCGGTACTTCACTGCGGATGAGATTGATTTTGGATCAGAGTCAGCTGCGGTATGATCAAGTTTAAGAGGGTCACTTTTATGTTCCAACATATATCATGAGAAACACACAAAATCATGCATATACACATAGATCTACACAAAACAACTTGTATTCTCCCCCAAAACATATTAAAAACCGAAAATAGGGGGTATGAACTCACATTGGTTTGATGATTTCGGTTTTGATGAAGAATGAGAAGGATCTCGACCCTAGTAAGCTTCTTGAGTGGAGTTTTCGAACCTAAGATGGATCTAAGAGTGTGGATCACGAATTAATGCGTTAAGAAGTGAAGGATTATCATAAAATGAAGTTAATCATCTTACTTAGAGAGTAGTGTACCAAGATGATGGTCTTTGATGATGTATTCTCGAAATCACACAAGCACACACGATTTTCTTGGAGTTCTTCGAGGAAAATGATAGGAATTCTAGTATGTGTTTCATGTTGGAGTGAGAGTGGTGGTGAGGAGTGATTCAAGGCCTAGGTTAAGAAGAAAAGGGAAGACATAAGTGAGATGCGATGGAGCATGGAAGTATGAGATTTTCCTAGATAATTGTTGTGTAAATGCGTGGAAGTCCATTAAACAAATATGAGGTGTCAACTAATTATTCATGGAAATTTTCCTTTTTTTATTGGTTTTGATATATGGCCGAGAATTTGGGGAGTAATAAGAAATGAAGTTAGTCTTGGGCTTAGCTTTGGTTATACTCGAAATTATTAGGCCCATTATGAAAGTTTTTGGCTCATTGGGCCCATATGGGGTTTTACGGCCCAAAATGATAAAGGAATTGGGAGTTTACGGCCTAAAAATGTTCAAGAGATTTGTTGACGGCCCATAAACGCCCATGACAATGAAGTGGGTCATTTGAGGTCCAATAAGGCTCATAAAAGTGAAATGAGATATTTTAGGCCCAACATAGCCCAAGAGGTTATAGTTTCATGAAAGTGGGTCTAATTAGAGCCCATATAAGGATTCTTAGCCCAAAATAACCAAGTTGTGAGTTTATTGGCCCATAAATGATTTCTAGCCCAGTTGGGGTTTGAATTTGGAAATTAGGGTTTCAAATCCATAGTTGAGTATATGAGGTGTATTGAATTAGGTTTTAAACTTCACGCGTGAGTTTTGATTCAAATGGTTGATTTTGAATGAGCATAGTACATGACATCAACTTAGATTTACAAGTTATACAAGAGTTGGTTTACATGAAGACAGAATTTCCTAGCCAAAAATGCTAGTTGTGACATTACGCTTCGACTATAGGATCGATCATGTACATTATGACATGTACTCGCCATGATATATCTTTTGCCTTGATCACGGTCAATTGCTATGAGGGAAATCCTAGTAAAGCTCATTGGACAGCGGTTAAAAACTTTCTCAAGTATTTGTAGAGGACGAATGACATGCTTTTAGTCCTTGGTGGCAGTGATACGTTGAGAGTGATTGGGTACAATGATGCCAAATTTCAAACAGATAGAGACAACTTCCGTTCTCAATCGGATTGAGTGTTCTTTCCAAATGGTGGAGCGCTAACTTGGAAGAGTTCCAAACAGGATACAGTGGCTGATTCAACCTTGCGAATCAGAGTACATAGCTACAAGTGAAGCATTAAAGGAAGCAGCTTGGTTGAAGAACTTCATGATCTTGGAGTTTTCCTAACCATTCAGGAGCCAATGGAACTTTTCAGCAATAATTAAGGAGCGCTTTCCTTGACTAAGGAACCAAGAGACCAGTGATGCCAAATTTCAAGGTTGAATCAGCCACCATATCCTGTTTGGAACTCTTCCAAGTTACCACTCCACCATTTAGAAAGAACACCCAATCCGATTGAGAACAGAAGTTGTCTCTATCTTTCTAAAATTTGGCATCACTGTACCCAATGGAACTTTTCAGCAATAATGATACGTTGAGAGTGATTGGGTAAAGTGATGCCAAATTTCAGACAGATAGAGACAACTTCCGTTCTCAATTGGATTGGGTGTTCTTTCTAAATGGTGGAGCGGTAACTTGGAAGAGTTCCAACAGGATACGGTGGCTGATTCAACCTTGCGAATTAGACTACATAGCTACAAGTGAAGCATCAAAGGAAGCATCTTGGTTGAAGAACCTCATCGGAGATCTTGGAGTTTTCCCAACCATTCAGGAGCCAATGGAACTTTTCAACAATAATGAAGGAGCGCTTTCCTTGACTAAGGAACCAAGAGATCATGATGAACAAAAAGTACCATTACATCAGGCATAGGGTAGAAAAAGGTCACCTCATCATGAAGAGGGTATCATTAGAAGAGAATCATACAGATCCTTTGATGAAGGCTCTGAGTAGGGTCAAGCATAGTCAACATGCCAGGAATTGGTCTGAGAGATGATATTAGTTTTTAGTAGTTAGATAGTCATTTTTAAACTTGTAACAAAATAAATGTAATTGATTTTTGGTGATTAAATAATGGAGAATTACTTATAAGTTTGCTTACTTCCTTTTGACAATTATTTATTCTTGTGTTTCGTTTTGCATGTTTTACTTCCCGGATAATATGATTATTCAAATTTCACGGCCGGTCGTACTTTTGGAAGTAAGTAGTGAATTAACACAATCTTGAACTGACTTGTAGATTGTCTAAGGGAGTTAGACATACCAATAAAATTGATGTAGTGTTCATGAATACTTAGAAATGGATATTTAAGAATTTGATAAACACACGCTCAAAGAATTACTTTATGGATTTTGTCATGAGTAATTTTGAGACGATAATATCTTATGATCTTGAAACGGAGATATATGAGTTGTAATTTACAAGTAGGTTGTATATTGGTAATGTGTAAATGCATCAGTAACTTGATGTTATAAAACGTATTGTCATGCATGATTTGATGAGTAAAGGATGCAAGCATATCAGTCAAAGTCTATTCCTTTTTTCCCTAATGGGAATAGTGATATCTTTGGGCCCTCGGTGATTTGGTATTGACTTGTAGTGTTAGGCTCATCCAGGACTAAATTGATGTGTTCAATTAAAAGTCTTATATAATCATACATCAGAAATCGGGAAACAAAGTCTTGCACAATGAGATTGATTTTATTCCATGTCTCATGTCTGAATGAACTCTTGAAAAATGGAGGATTATATGATCACTTATCTTAGGACGTGTAACTAACTAGGTCAAAGTTCGACGACGACTTTTAGAAACTACAATTTGCTAATCAATTCAGAAGTTGTACTGGCAGTTATAGTTACAGACTTATCCAAGTAGGAGACTGTTGTATTAGGTGTCGAAGCCCATAACTATAATTGGTATATAATTGAATTGATACTACCATAGTCCTTTTGAGTTACCCTCAAACCTAGCAATTGGACATGATAAGTTTTAGAGAGAGAGAGATTAATTTATTATGTGATTAATAAATTAAAATAAAAAGTTTATTAATGTATTATGAAAATAATATATTAATTATAAAATCTTTTATTTAATTAATAACTATTGGATTAGTGTCTAAGGCTGTAACTATATTTGGTAAGTACTTGAACCGGTTGTGCATGGTCCTTTTGGGTTGCCTTCACCATAGCAACTTGATAGGGTGATTTAGAGAGAAGAGATATTATTATTAATGTATTATAAGAATAATATGTTAAAAGAATAATGATATTATTTGATTAATATAAGTCATAAACTAATTAGGAATTAATTTGGTGACTTAAAGAGATTAATTGAATAAAGGGGCATAAACTGTCAAATGTGTGATAGTTGTATTTTGAGCTAATAACCGTTATGGATATGGGTTGGATGATTTTAGGGATGTGGATCACCTAGAAATCGTCCAATGCCTTATCAAGAGGGTAATTGGATTGCTTTGAGGCTAAGTTATCTAATTAGGGTTTTAAAGTGAAACCCCCTAGGAGCTCACAAGTATAAATAGACCCTTGAGGTTGTGGAAATCGGCACCCTTGTGATTGGAGTAAACCTAGAGCCGATTTCTCACCTCTCTCCTTCTCTCAAATCATCTTCTTGCTAGTTGGTGTTTGTAAGCCATTAGAGGAGTGACATTTGTGACTCTAAGCTCCAAGAAGAAGAAGGTTTTTAAGCAAGTAATTCAAGGTATTATTCTAGATCTATTTTCATATGTTTTAATTGTTAGTTTACATTAGATCTAGCCATGAAAGTCTTGGATATATTGCATATTCAATTAGAGAAACCTAGATCTAAGCTATAGGGTTGTATGTGCACATAAGGAAAGTTCTTATGTCCAAAACCCATCAGTGGTATCAGAGCCATGATTGGTTTCAATTGAATGTGATGCTTAACTGTTTTGCTTGCTTAAAATCGTTTTCTTGCCCTCTGTCCGACCCAACTCAGCGAGTCAATGTTTGGACTCGGCGAGTTGGCGCTACTCGGCGAGTCCAAAGCTTGACTCGGCGAGTCCGAGCGTCAGACAGAGGATAATTCGGGATTTTGTTGCTGTTTTGTCTTGGATTGATACCTAAATCGTTTTATTATGTAAAAAATCTGAATTTTAACTTAATTTAATGATTATCCTTGACATCAATATAGATAATTTCAAATCTTTTAAATATTGTTTATTTATGTGATAAATATGGACTATTTAAGATTATTTGGTAATTATTTAATGACTAAAATTGGATTAGGTCAAATATAGATAATTATGAAATTAGTTGTTTAATTTGAATTATTTGTTATTTGATCCCTATTGTTTTGAAAAGTTCAATTTATATCCCGAAGTTTTGAAATTTGAATTTTGTGATTAATAGTTTAATTTAGAAGAATTTAAATTTCAACCCCTAGAGTTTTACAAGTTTAAAATTCAACCCTATACTATTATATTATTAAAGGCTTAATATATATATATAAGTAACATTAAAATTCTAGTCTTACCATTAGTAGGCCTCATTCACGAAGTCGGTCTATAAGGTGGGTATAAGGTTGCTGCCTATAAAATGGCGCTTACTGGGTGTACACTCACACCCACCGCTTGCTTGACCGGTGGAGGGTCGTTAGCCGAACGGGTAGGATAGGGCAACTCTCTCTTCTCATTAATAAGTATAATGAACCTATAAAGTAACTAAACTATTTTATAAAATTCTCAATCTTAGTTACTTTAGGAAAAGTGAATTGATGCAATCCCATGAAATTGCACTTTGCACCCTTGCTAAGAAATTAGTGGAGCGTGTGTGGTTTACCGGCACACGAATTCGTTCTAAGCAAAGGTGGCAAAGGGTGATTCATTGTTTATCATAGTTCGATGGAGCGTGTGTGGTTTACCGGCACATCAAATAGATGTATGTAACAATGAAGGCACCATGTAGATTTGCATGGTAATTCACACCCGCTTTGTGATCATCGGTATCCCAGTCACAAACTAGAGGGGCATATCGAGATTTAAACATGCCACTGAAGAGTCCAATGAATCTCTAAAATCTACGAATTCTCAATAAAAACTTAAGGTTATGTTTTCGTGGTGAAGAGTTAGTGAATCGTCATTCACTTACCTCCAAATTATTTGCATGATTGGATTACGGCATCCCTTTTCTAATATGTAAATAATGTTGTTGGGTCCTAGCCCTAATTTTTCATTTTGGGTGTTTAATTAGGGATCCAATTCTAATCAAACTTTGTCCTTTCTATTTGTAGATGTCGAACGCAAACAACGCTGCTACTAACTCATTCACGTTAATGAGTCTTTGCCAAAAGGTGACCTTCGATGGTACGAACTTTAGCGAATGGATAAGATACATTCGCACCATTGCACGCTACGAGGACAAAGAGTATGTCCTCGATGAAAAGCTCGAGAAGGTCAACCCGGAAATCGCTACTCCCGAAGAGACGGTTGTCTTTGAGACACACGAACGTGATGCAACGAAAGTCCATTGCATCATGATAGCCACTATCAACCAAGAATTCCGAAAGTCCTATGAGGGCATGTATCCGTATGAAATGCATCAAGACTTGATGGAGAGGTACCACCAAAGTGCAAGGCAAGAGCGCTACGAGATCATCACCAACATGATCACCGCTAAGATGGGAAATGGAATTTCGTTAACCGTGCACTTGCAAAAGATGCAAAGGTATGTCGATCGTCTTTGCAAGTTGAATGTCAACTTTGGGGAAGATTTGGCTATCGATATTGTTCTTCATTTCATTGCCTTCATGCTACAACCAATTTAGGATGACCTACCACATGAACAAGGAAGAGGTCACCCTAAGCAAACTCCAAGGACTCCTAAGGACTGCTGAGAGAAACCTAAAGGACAAGTCTGTTGCACCAACTCCCGCACCAACCGGCAACCGCTGCTCCTGTTTTGGCTATAGGGCAGGGAAGGGGAAAGAAGAGGAAAGCTCCGTCAAAGAGCCACCGCAAGGGAAATTTCCAAGATGGTTCCTCTTCTAGTGGGACCAAAGTTGATCCTGCTAAGCCCAACCCTAACCCGAAGGAGGCAGAGTGCCACCATTTCCACAAAATAGGACATTGGAAGAGAAGTCGCCCGAAATATCTACAAGCCATCAAGGATGGAAAGATCAAGCCATCTTTTGCAGGTATATAAACAATTAAATCTAGTAATTCATCTCATACTATTTCTTCAGTTCTTGATACAGGATGTGGTTACCACATTTGTTCTGATTTGCAGGGACTAAGAAGAGATAGAGATGTGGAGCAAGGATAAATAAATCTAATCATGGGAAACAGAAGATCGTCGCCTGTCTCCAAGATTAGAGTGTATTCTTTAGTTCTTAGTAATGGATTAGGTCTAGATTTAAATAATTGTTGCTACTCGCCTGATATGGCAAGAAACATCATTTCATTTCATGGTTTGTTTAGACAAGGATTTAGATATTCATTTAATAATATGAATGGTTCTATTTATGCTTATCTAAATGGTGTTTTATACTTTGAAGCAATGCCTTGTAATGGAATTTATGAAACTGTTATGGTTGTAGATAACCTAGGAAATGATGTTTTGTGTATAGATTCTTCCAATAGTATGGATAAAGCATCTTTGTGGCATTGTCGTCTTGGACATGTCAACAAGAAGCGCATAGCCCAACTCCAAAAGGATGGAGTGTTAGAGTCATTCGACCTTAGGGAAGATGACACGTGTGAGTCTTGTTTGCTTGGAAAGATGACCAAGTCACCCTTCACTAGCACTAGTGAAAGGGTGAGGGTTTATTGGATCTCATACATACCAATGTATGTGGGCCCTTTAGATCCACCACAAAGGATGGAAACCGCTTCTACGTGACTTTCACCGATGATTATAGTAGATATGGGTACATCTACTTAATCAAGCACAAGTCTGAAACGTTTGAAAAGTTCAAAGAGTTCAAGAATGAAGTGGAGAATCAATTGGGCAGGAAAATCAAGATGCTTCGATCCGATCGACGAGGAGAGTACCTAAGTCTTGAATTCCACGACTATCTCGAGGAATGTGGAATAGTTTCATAATTGACGCCGCCTAGGACACCGCAGTTAAATGGTGTGGCAGAAAGGCGCAATCGAACCTTGTTGGACATGGTTCGTTCTATGATGAGTCGTGCTTCACTACCTATCTCATTTTGGGGGTATGCCTTAGAGACTGCCGCCCATATCCTTAACTGAGTCCTTACAAAGAAGGTTGCCAAAACACCTCACGAGATGTGGACAGGGAAAGCTCCCTCGTTGGCATATATCAAGGTTTGGGGTTGTGAAGTTTTCGTAAGACGACAAACTCATTACAAGCTCGAACCTCGTAGTGAGCGATGTATTTTCATCGGCTACCCAGAGAAATCCTTTGGATATCTCTTCTATAGACCGAGTGACAATTTTGTCTTCGTTATGAGGAGAGGGGTTTTCCGAGAGAGAGAACTCATAAGCCAAGGAGACAGTGGGAGGCAGATCGATCTTGAAGAGATTCAAGAGTCGAATGATGAAGGAACCTCTACCGCTGGCGCTCAACCCGAGGAGGAAACTCCGGTTGAACCAATTGACGAGTCATTACCTCTTAGACGTTCCGAAAGAGTTAGAGTTCAACCCCAGTTGTATGGTTTTCATATTACTACCGAAGGGGACACGTATATTAGTGATAGTACACTAATAAATCTAGATGAACCTAATTGCTATAAGGAAGCCATGGCAGGCCCGAAGTCTATAAAAAGGAAAGAGGCAATGCACAGTGAGATTCAGTCCATGGATGACAACCAAGTTTGGAATTTGGTTGACAATGTGCCCGGACGTAAGACGGTTGGGTGCAAATGGATCTTCAAGAAGAAGACCGACGTGGATGGGAATGTGCACACATATAAGGTGCGATTGGTGGCGAAGGGCTTTACTCAAACTCCCAAAGTTGACTATGATGAGACCTTCTCACCAGTTGCGAAGATAAAATCTATTAGGGTGATGCTAGCCATTGCTGCATTTCATGATTATGAGATATGGCAAATGGATGTCAAGACCGCTTTCCTTAATGGGAAGTTGGCTGAGGATGTTTACATGGCTCAGCCAGAGGGTTTTGTTGATCCGAAGCATCCAAATAGAGTGTGAAAGCTTGAGAAGTCCATTTATGGACTTAAGCAAGCATCTCGCAGATGGAATCTTTGCTTTGATGAGAAAGTCAAAGAGTTTGGATTTGTACGAAGCGAAGATGAATCATGTGTATATGTCAAAGCCAGTGGGAGCATAGTTAGCTTTCTCGTTTTGTATGTCGATGACATACTGCTCATAGGAAACGACATCCCGACTCTGCAGGAGGTCAAGTCCTGGATCGGGAAGTGTTTCGCTATGAAGGACCTCGGAGAGGCTTCCTATATTTTGGGAATAAGGATAGTGAGAGAAATAAGTAAGACACTAATAGGACTTAGTCAGAATACTTACTTAGATAAGGTACTAAAACGTTTTAGTATGGAAAACTCAAAGAATGGAGAACTACCGATACAGAGTAATACCAAGTTGAGTAAGACTCAAAGTCCGAGTACCGAAGCCGAGATAGCTGAGATGAGTCGAGTACCTTAGGCTTCCGCAGTTGGCTCGACCATGTATGATATGACTTGTACTCGACCTGATGTGACCTTTGCTTTGAGCATGGTTAATAGATATCAAGGGAATCCTGGTAGAGTGCATTGGATTGTGGTCAATAACATCCTTAAGTACCTTCGGAGGACCAAGGAATGGTTTCTAGTCCTCGAAGGGAGTGATGAATTGAAGGTGCGAGGGTATAGTGACGCCAGTTTCCAGACCGACAGGGACAACTACCGTTCGCAGTCGGGATGGGTCTTTACCCTTAATGGAGGAGCAATAACTTGGAAAAGTTCCAAACAGGAAACTGTAGCTGATTCAACGTGCGAATCAGAGTACATTGCAGCAAGCGAAGTGTCAAAGGAGGTAATATGGTTGAAGAACTTCATTTGTGATCTTGGAGTTGTGCCTGCTATAAAGGAGCCCATGGAAATTTTCTGTGATAATGAAGAAGCGGTTGCCTTGATCAAGGAACCGAGGGATCATGGTAGATCTCGGCATATCGACAGAAAATATCACTTTATTAGACATCGAGTAGAAGAAGGACACCTCATGGTTAAGAGGATATCATCAGAAGATAACCCAGCAGATCTGCTTACGAAGGGACTGAGCAGGGTTAAGCACTTGCAGCATGCTAGGAGTATTGGGCTGAAGGATGATATTAGTTTAGATTAGATAGTATTAGAAACGTGTAATAGATAAATGTAATTGACATTTGATGATTAAATAACGGAGTATTATTTATAAGTAATGTTACTGTCTTATGTTAATTGTTTAGCTATTGTTTCACTTTGCATGTTTTGACTTCTAGAATAATTAAATTTATTAAGAATAATCGAATTATTCAAACTGTCCACAATCGTTCATATGTTGGAAGTAGGTATGAATGAAGATTGTCGTGAATTGGTGTGTAGATTGTCTAAATGGTATTAGACATAGCAAAGGTTTGATGCAACGTTCATGAGTGCTTATGAACAAGTTTTGAGCATTGGAATAAACCCGCGCTTGCTGGAATCACTTTGGAGTGATCGCAAGGCGATAATATCATATGGTCTTAAAACCTAGATATATGGTTTATTAATCACTAATTGGTTGTACATTGATAATGCGAAACCGCATCAGTAAACTTATGTCATAAAACGCATTGTTGTGTATAGTTGATTAGTCGATAAGTAAATGCATATAAGTCGAAGTTTATCTGTTACTTTTATCCTAAGAGGGTAAAAGCAATATCACGGCCGCTCAATGATTTGATTTGACTTATTTGTTGGGCCCGTTCAGGACTGAATTGATGTGTTCAATTAAGTTCTATGTCAAATGAATCTGAGATCGAGAAAAATAGTTGCTGGACGACAAGTTTGATGATCGTCTGCACGATATCAAAACAGAGGACTGTACGATCCCTTATCTAAAGGACAGGTTACTGATAAGATCAGAGTTGACAGCGTCTTTGAGAGCTACGATTGCTAATCGGATTATGTTTGCGGTTATAGTTACTAGACTTATCCATGTGGGAGACTTTTGGATTAGTGTCTAAGGCTGTAACTATATTTGGTAAGTACTTGACTCGGTTGTGCATGGTCCTTTTGGGTTGCCTTCACCATAGCAACTTGATAGGGTGATTTAGAGAGAAGAGATATTATTATTAATGTATTATAAGAATAATATGTTAAAAGAATAATGATATTATTTGATTAATATAAGTCATAAATTAATTAGGAATTAATTTGGTGACTTAAAGAGATTAATTAAATAAAGGGGCATAAACTGTCAAATGTTTGATAGTTGTATTTTGAGCTAATAACCATTATGGATATGGGTTGGGCGATTTTAGGGATGTGGATCACCTAGAAATCGTCCAAGGCCTTATCAAGAGGGGAATTGGATTGCTTTAAGGCTAAGTTATCCAATTAGGGTTTTAAGGTGAAACCCTAGGAGCTCACAAGTATAAATAGACCCTTGAGGTTGTGGAAATCGGCACCCTTATGATTGGAGTAACCCTAGAGCCGATTTCTCACCTCTCTCCTTCTCTCAAATCATCTTCTTGCTTGTTGGTGTTTGTAAGCCATTAGAGGAGTGACATTTGTGACTCTAAGCTCCAAGAAGAAGAAGGTTTTTAAGCAAGTAATTCAAGGTATTATTCTAGATCTGTTTTCATATGTTTTAATTGTTAGTTTACATTAGATCTAGCCATGAAAGTCTTGGATATATTGCATATTCACTTAGAGAAACCTAGATCCAAGCTATATGGTTGTATGTGCACATAGGGAAAGTTCTTATGTCCAAAACCCATCAGTCTAAGCCCATAACTATAATTGGTATATACTTGAATTGATACTAGCATAGTCCTTTTGGGTTGCCCTCAAACCTAGCAATTGGACATGATAACTTTTAGAGAGAAAAAGAGAGAGATTAATTTATTATGTGATTAATAAATTAAAATAAAAAGTTTATTAATGTATTATGAAAATAATATATTAATTATAAAATCTTTTATTTAATTAAAATCTGATCAGAAATTAATTAGAATTAATTTTGGGACTAACGGAATTAATTAAAAGTGCAGGGTCTAAAGTGCATTTGTTTAGTAGTTGAACAAATCAACAAAAGGCTCCAGAACCTTCCAACCCTAGGGGTGGATGGTTTTGGAAGGATATTCTAGGGTTTCTAGAATATCACATGTAGATAAGTAAGGAATGAGATAAATGTCATATTTGAAATATTAATTTAATATTCAAATCAAGGTTATCTAGGGTTTCCTTGTACCACTATATAAATACCCCTAAGCCTTGCATTTTCGGCCACTCATACCTCCAAAGAGATAGCCAATATTCTACCTTATCCTCTCCTCTCTCTATAGTCTTCCTTCTTGCTAGTTTGGGTGTGAGCTATTACAGACACAACAATTGTGGTGCATGCTTCCAAGAGATCTACAAGAGAAGGATTCTTATTATTTGCTATAATAACAACGTATTTAAACCTAAAACTTGTTATGATTTTCGAAATATACCTAGGGTTTCTTATTTGATGTTCTTAGTTATAGGTTCAATAGTGAAAACATAAATTTTTAGGTTACATTTGAACTTAAGGGTTTTAACTTTATTTTTTTCCCTAAAACCTATCATTATATTCATAATTACTTTTAGAACTTCTCAAACTGCTCAAACCATATATCATTGAAGATCGAATCGAAAATCACCAAAGATTAATTTTATTTGTAGCGTTAAAAATAAATTTTTGCATGAAGTATATTTGAGAGTTATGGATAATAAATTTGAATAGATTACGTTCTCTTGATTCGGTGGATATAAAGAACATCCAAAACGGCGATCGTACGAAGAAGTTACGTCTCTTTTAAGTTGTAAAAATCATATTTATTCGATTCTCCATAAACGAATTGTGTACTGCTTTGTTTGAAATAGCTACGAGCCTCGTAAGTCACTTTTGACCACATTTTTGAACTCGGATTATGGTATTTTCTTTTATTCTATTTTTATCACATTTTTAATCTCGAGCAAAATCAAATTCGTAGAATCTTACAGATCAGAATTGAATTTCATTTGTATTTTTGGAATCCCCGCAATTGAGACAATAAGCAGACACTTTTTAAAATACGAAATGATTTGATGGTACAAGAATCAAGAAACGAGATTTACAGCAAACAAAATGCACTGCATTTGATTTTACACAAAATATCTTTAAAAGTATGATTTTTGTTTTACCAAAATCAATTAGAATCTAATAAAATCCATGAAAATCAGATTTTATATTTTGTCAATAAGTTTGTACATATAAGGATGTGATTTGTGAATCTCCAATAATTCTGCAGTATTCTATATTGCACTATATATATATTTTACAGAGTACAAGATATCAAAATTTTAAATACAACAAGATAATCTTATCAAGTAGAGATAGATAAGTTCTTGGGTGTTGATAAGATAGACTTATCGTTAATACTCCCCGTCAAGCTGGAAGGTGGTGGTCCAACACACAGCTTAGTGCGAAAGTATTCAAAGAGAGGACGAGGAAGGCTTTTGATAAAAATATTTGCCACCATCTGGGTAGTAGGAATGAACCGAGTGTGCAATTTTACAGAAGTACCCAACTCTCTCACGAAATGATAGTCAAGATCAATGTGTTTAGCATGTTTATGAGCAAACGGGTTTTGACTTAGAAAAATTGCACTATTGTTGTCCGAATATAATAAAGGCACTGAAGAAATAGGGATATGAAGCTCACGCAAGAGATGAGTAATCCAAATAACTTCGGATGTTGTGTTTGCCATAGCTCAATATTCGGACTCACAGCTTGAACGAGACACAATAGGTTGCTTTTTAGCACCCCAAGAGACAAGATTACCACCAAGAAAGATCGAATAACCATATGTGGAGCGTCGAGTGTCAGTGCATCGAGCCCAGTCTGCATCAGAGTAAGCAACAAGAGGATCGGATAAATATGATTTTTACAAAAATACATATGAAATTCAATTCTGATCTGTAAGATTCTACGAATTTGATTTTGCCTGAGATTAAAAATGTGATAAAAATAGAATAAAATAGAATACCATAATCTGAGTTCAAAAATGTGGTCAAAAGTGACTTACGGTGTTCGTAGCTATTCCAAACGAAGCAGTACACAATTCATTTATGGAGAATCGGATAAATATGATTTTTACAACTTAAAAGAGACGTTACTTCTTCGTATGATCTCCGTTTTGGATGTTCTTTATATCCACAGAATCAGGAGAATGTAATATATTCAAATTTCTTATCCATAACTCTCAAATATACTTCATGCAAAATTTTATTTTTAACGCCACAAGTAAAATTAATCTTTGGTGATTTTCGATTCGACCTTCAACGATAGATGGTTTGGGCAGTTTGAGAAGTTTTGAAAGTAAATCTCGTTTCTTGATTGGAATCCCCACAATTGAGACAAAATCGGAGTAAGCAACAAGAGGAATAGTCGGAGACCGCTTGTAAGTAAGAGCATATGCCACAGTGCCCCTTACATACTGTAGGATGTGTTTTACAGCTTGGAAGTGAGCCATGGTTGGTGCATGCAGGAATTGACTGACCTGGTTGAAAGCATAAGAAAGGTCAAGGTAAGTAATCGTTATATACTGCAAGGCAACAACCAAAGAGCGATAGAGAGTTGGATCATGAAATGGTTTTCCAGAAGCAATAAGTGGTTCAGATGTGGCAAGAGGAGTGTAAACCGGTTTCCCATCAAATAAACTGGCACGAGCTAATATATCCATTGCATACTTTGTTTGAGTAAGAAATAATCCACCTGAAGTATAAAGCACTTCAATACCCAATAAATAGCTTAACCGACCCAAATCTTTGATAGAAAATGCTTTATGAAGACGAGTAATAAATGTAGTAATAGTCTCGCTATTATTACCGGTGAGAATGATATCGTCGACATAAACCAGAAGAAAAAGAAGATGAGAACCTTGCTTAAGCATGATGAGAATGGATCAACACGACTACACATGAACCCAACTTGAAGAAGAAAGGAGCTAAGACGTTGAAACCAAGCTCTTGGGGCTTGCTTCAAACCATACAAAGCCTTTTTGAGACGACATACATGAGTTGGATAGGTGGAATCAATGAACCCGGGAGGCTGCTGCATGACAATGGTTTCACTTAGGTGGCCATTGAGAAAGGCATTGTTGACATCAAGTTGGTGTAGAGGCCAGTTTTGATGTACAGCAATAGCTAAGATAATACAAACGGTGGAAGCTTTAACAACAAGACTGAAGGTGTGTGAAAAATCGATACCCAGAATTTGATTAAAGCCTTGATCCACTAGGCGAGCTTTATATTGATCAATAGAACCGTCTGAGTGATACTTTGTGTGAAAGACCCATTTAGAACCGACAATTTTGGAGGCAATGGTTCAAGGTACAAGATCCCACATGTCATTAAAATTTGAGTGCCTAAAGTTCATCGTGCATAGCCGCTAGCCACTTAGAGTGCTTAGCAGCTGACATAAGTCCTTTAGGATCTTTATGAGTAAGGAGGGCAGCATGCAAAGTACTCGAGTTTAGAGATGTGAAACCCGGAAAAAGACGAG
Source organism: Lactuca serriola (assembly GCF_051521515.1). Classification (NCBI taxonomy): domain Eukaryota; kingdom Viridiplantae; phylum Streptophyta; class Magnoliopsida; order Asterales; family Asteraceae; genus Lactuca; species Lactuca serriola. The sequence continues at coordinate 96,388,866 of NC_136409.1, forward strand.
GCTTGGTGATACCAGCCTTGCTGCAAGTAAGCATGGGATGGGCTGATGTGGTTGGAACTGGAGGAGTACTTGGAGCGGCATGAGCCGGTAAAGCTGAATCCAAATCAGGTACTAAGACATGGGTTTGTCGCTATTGAATGGGTTGTACCAGATCTGGACATAGATGAAACAGGCTAGAATATGGACCCAACAAAACAGGAGTGGATGAAGGATCAAGGGGATCGGGCTGTAAGGTTGGCAGAGACACAACAACAAGTTCATCAAAAGTAGAGAGGAAAAAGGTAGCATTAGCAAGCTGTGAAGTGTTCCCGGTAAAAGGAAATAATGTCTCATCAAATTTTGCATGACGAGTAGTATAAATTTTTGACGTGGTCATGTCAAGGAAACGATAGCATTTATATTGTGTACTGTAACCGATAAAAACACACGGTATGCTTCGTGCAACCAACTTGTGATCCGAGTAGCTTCGTAAATAAGGGAACAGATGACAACCAAAGGTACGGAAGACTTGAAAGTTTAGTTGAGTGTGAAAGAGAAGCTTAATTGGTGATTTGTTGTTTACGACCGGAGACGGCGGTCGATTGATGATGTACAACAGAACTAAATGCATCAACCCACAAGGAAGCTGGAGCACTTACATTAAAAAGCATTGCAAGCCCTGTTTCAGTAATGTGACAGTGCTTTCATTCAGCCCTACCATTTTGTTCCGGGGTGTAGGGACAGGAAACTCGATGCTGAGTGTCGTTGGCAGAAAATATAGCTTGAACTTGATTATTAAGAAACTCTTTCCCACCATCACTCTGAAAAACCTTGAGCTTGCATGAGAGTTGTGTTTGAACAAATAACATAAAATGTTTATGAATGGAAGGGAATTCAGATTTGAGCTTCATAGGGTAAAACCAAATAAACCTTGAGAAATCATCAACAAAAATAGCATAATACAGATAACCGTTAGTAGAAGCAATGGGTCCAGGGCCCCATAAGTCACAATGTATCATATCCAAAACATGTAAAGAGCCTTTTTCATTTATAGCAAATGGAAGCTTATGGCTTTTTGAGAGCTCACATGAGGAGCAAATACCAAGTTTGGGTAAAAGAGAAGTAACATATAAATAACCATGTTTGTGTAATAAAGAAATAACTAAAAAGGAAACATGTCCTAGTCTATTGTGCCAAAGCTCGTATGATGCTCGCAGCCGATTCTTAGTCAGTTGAGAAACCAAAGCTTTATGACCATGCTCGAGCACATATAGACCATGTTCAACCCTGCCGGTTGCTAGTACTTCCTTTGTTTGACGCTTCTGAATTGCAAATTTATGATTAGAGAATAAGACATCAACAGGAGAATCAAATGTTAACTTGCTTATAGAAAGTAAATTTTTAGTCAAATTTGGAACCACAAGGACATCTGCTAGATTGATTTCTTTAGTAATAAAATCATTACCAATTCTTGAAATGTTTAGAATATTACCGTTTCCAAAGGCCACATGACCGTTTTCGGTATAAGGAGAAGATGTGGTTAATTGTGAGGCGGAAGGTGTCATATGGGCAGACGCCCCAGAGTCTACATACCAGTTTGAGGTAGGAATATCTTGGGTATTACACTTGGCAGAAAAGGCATGTGCTTAGTGTGCATCAATAGACGGTCCGCGGGTTGCAAATGAAGAGAGATATGGGCATTGAGAGGCGTAATGACCATCTTTGCGACAGAGTTGGAAGTGAGGTGGTCTCCGACCACGGCCCCTGCCACCTGATCGAACCCCACGAGAACCATGAGTATAGGAACCACGACCAGAGGAAGCAGAGTTGCGAGCAATGTTGGTGTTGAACGACACATGAGGAGTGCTAGAAGAGCTGTGTGCAGATTTGAGGATGAGTTCATTCCCTTCAGCAGCTGCAAGAAGATCACGAAATAGAAGGTGTGGCTTGACAGCGCGATAAGGAACTGAGAAAGTCTCAAAAGAAGGACATAGGTTACATAAAACCCAATGAACTTTATCTGTTTCGTCCACTGGTTGCCCAATGGTTGCCAATTGATCACAAATGGACTTGTATTTTCTTCCAAATTCAGAGACAGATAATGAACCTTTTTGAATTTGATGCAAGAAGTCACGAAGATTTTGCATTCTCTCGGCGGAATCATGGCTATATGTTGATTCTAGAGTTGTCCAGACTTCTCGTGCAGTGAGAAGACCCAAAATTTCAATCGTGGCTTCCTCAGTAAGTGAATCTTGAATGATAAGCATGGCACATTGATCAGCTTCAACCAAAGCAGTGTAGAGAGGATTTGGGGAAGACTTATCTACAACAATAAGTGATGCAGCAGGAGCGACGGATGTCCCATCGACATGGCTGAAAAGTTTTTGATACCGTAGGAGGGGGTGATCTGGTTTTTCCACAATAGATAATTTGTGGAGGACAATTTAATTGTCAGCATGTGAAGAATAGTGTTGAGAGTGAGGGGGGCACCAGATGAAGAAGAAAATTCGGTCACCATGATTGAGAGGAAGAAGATGTAGGGCCGGTTGATAGAAGAAATAGAAGGATCGAAAATCAGGATGATACCATATAAGGATATGATTTGTGAATCTCCAATAATTCTACAGAATTGTATATTGCACTATATATATAGTGTATAGAGTACAAGATATCAAAATTTTAAATACAACAGGATAATCTTATCAAGCAGAGATAGATAAGTTCTTGGGTGTTAATAAGATAGACTTATCGTTAATAGTACACTCTCAAAAGATACATCCCTCTCTTACTCCTTCCCTCTTCTACACTCAAACTCCCCTCCCCCCCCCCCCCCCGGCACATTTGTGGCTACTGTTGCTGCTTTGACTTCCTTCGTGTTTTGTTGACCAGAAAAAGAATGAAGAACCGACGAGGAATCTGTCGGAGCAGTCCGTCACTACCTCTACTTCCGACAACAGCTACCGCTGATGGTTTCCACTCCTTTACTTCCTCTTTTTTCGATTTGTTGTTGTTACCTTGGTTTACTACCCATGGCAATGAAAGCTAACCCAAGGAGAGTCTCTGGAGATCGGCTGCCTCTCCCTTCCTCGTGACTGATTAAACACCACCACTACCTTCGCCTTCTTCTTTCTTCAAAACAGACGAGCACCGAGGGTGCTTCCCCCAAATGTCAATTGTTGTTGTTGTGTTTCTTCCCTTCCAATTTGTTATCGACGAAGATACATTTGAAAGGAGAAGGGCTCGCCTGAATTGGTGGTTGTCTCTCTCCCCTCCTCACGTTTGATTTAACACCATCGAGTCACCCTTTTTTCTTTTCTGCTTTCATTCGATCTCCTTCTTTGATCATCCAGGGACGAAGACCAAGGCCCAAGCCCCATTGTTTGTATTTATTGACAAAATCAACCCTCCATTGGTTTAGTTTAATCAAAAGCAATCCCTCCAGTTGTACATTTAAATCAAAATCAGCCCTTGATATAAATTTATACAATTCACGTCCCATTTGACTTAGTCATTACAAAAAAACGATCCCTTTAGTTTAAAATATTACAACACAAACCCAAAAATGTTTCAAGGTTGAAGAATGATTTATTTAGACTCAAGAAAGTGTAGATCGTGGTTTCTCACGTCAAGCTTCTAAAAAATGAACCAAATCTGAGCAAATCGAACTCACGCTTCAATGGTGAGTTTCCACGGCCCCTCTTTTATTGTATAAAATTTGGGGGAGAATACATGCATGTCTATCGAAATTTTTATGAGTTTCAAGTTCCATCTGTTAAAATGCATCATAAATTGTTATTAGCTAAAAGTTTGTGAAATAGCAATCTAGAATGTGATAAATCATCAATAAATTTTACAAGTTAAAGTAGAATGCTAAAAGATGATATATTTATACCTCAAGTAAATTATGAATATAAATATTGAGAGAAATCACAACATTAGAAATAGATTGCTACAAAGATACAAGTATGCCTTGTGAATTATAAAATTATGATCTTTGTTAAAAATAAGCATGAACATGTCAAGGACGTATAAAACGACATTATGCATAAATTAGATGTGTTTCAAACTAAAATGTATAATATAAAAGTACATTGCTTAAATTGGTTAGAAAAAAAATTTGAACAATTATTTGATAATTATTTGAATAATAACAAAAATCAACTAATAATTATATATTCTATGAAGTGGTGCAAAAATGAACATAAAACAATTTTATTATATTTTTATAATTATTATACAAATCTGAATCATTTTTACTAAGCTAGTAAATTGTCTTATATGATTACATAATTGATTTCCGGATTTTTAAAAGTCGTATTCTAAGAAATTATGTAAGAATTATACAAGTTATCAAATATTATGGAAATTGTTATTTTCATGTTGGTTGAAACTTGTTTTTGTTATGTTCACAACTGTTATGCTGCCTGATTTATGTTGGAATTATATGTACGGTTAAGTCATTTGTCTAGTAACTTAAGGTTTTAGATGCACTTAATCACTGTTAGAATAGTTGGAACCGTAGAATTGTTGGAATTGTTAGGATGGTTGGAGCTGTTAAGTCTACATGAGATGGAACTTCATAAACTAAGAATCAGAAACTTAGTAAGGTCCTTTGCATATAATAGTTAATCTTATGGAGCATGGAAGTTATGTATAGTGTCATATACGTGTTGATAACCCCCCCCCCCCACCTGTGGTTGCTAGCTACACCCTTATTCGACGAGTCATCATGGTGATAATTGTCCCATTTGTTTTCCCGACGATGATGAAGGGTCCAAAAGATTACGGTTTTTGTTGTTCCCAAAGATGATGAAGGGTCCGGATGACTATTGTGGTGCACCCTCCTTGTAGCACCGGTTATGGAGACAGGAATGTCATAGTATCAGTTATAGTCTCATGTAGCGCCATTTACTCTCTACAGATGGCAAACTTGTACCTTTTACAAGTAATTGTTCCATGTTTAAGAGCATAAATGATTAATCATGGAGTGCCTGAACTCGTGTAGGTATAGAACTTATAACATAAGTAAACCATTATACCTAGCACGTACTCTCGTATAGAATTGAAATAGTATTATTGTGTAGTTTGGATACTCATGTAGGTTGAAATAGAACTGTATGTGGTAGGGATATTCTGAAAACGGTAAGTGTTTTGACCCACAATTAAGTCATATAACACTTAATTAACATCATGACACAACTGGTCAAGGTTTATTAACATAAATTTAATAAGTTATTTATATAAACCCTACATTTTTGCACGAAAACACAATGTTTATGTGGAAGGGGTTTACCCCATTGTTTTGATGCCGTTTCCCCAAATTAAGTAAGTTAACTGTTAATAAATACCATTACAGGACCTTATAAGTTTTATAAACTCAAGACTATGAGCTTTACACATAAACTATCAAGTTGTTTGTACAGAAATTCAAGAGTAAAGTTGTTATTTTATGTTTTCACAATGGGTGACAAATTTTATTTTTATATAATGTGGTATTCAAAACCTCTATATAAAAATGCATTTTGGTCATGAGAACCGTAAAAATTTGATATAAGTTTGATTTTCTTATATATTTATCAAACGTTGTACTTTTGGATTTGAACAAACGATATTTCTAAATGAGTCTAAATACACATTTATAACTCAATTATTTTATATTTTTAATAGAAAATTACATATTTATAAAAGTTGATCAACTAGATAAATTTTATAAAACACTTTCGGGTTATAAAAATATTTTTTGTCAAAAACTTGTAGAACTCACCAACAATTTTGCTGACATATCTTAATGCATTTTCTCAGGATTATTAACTGGTCGAAAGAGTATGCACAGAAGACATTATGTTATCTTACTATAGCTTTGTTGACGCCAATCTGTTAGGCATGTGTTGTGATTTTAGCAATAGTCATTGTCAATGTAATTTATATTTCGGTAATAATGGAAGGTTATATTTTTACTGTTTAATGTATGTTCAATAACTATGATTACAGATTTTCGTCATGCACCTCAGCTTTTCCGCCAGCGGCTGGGGGTGTGACAAAGAGTCAAGGGAAGCCTCCTGCTACCAACCCAACTCTTTAGCCCAAGCATGTTGTTGACTCTGATTGCTTTCACTGTAATGAAAGGGGACACTGTAACATCCTAAAATTCGAGGCTAAAAATTTCAGTTTTAAATAAGTTATTATAAAACCATAAGTATAAAAACATCCATAATAATATCTCATGTCAAAACCAAAGTGTCAATAGTCAAACATCTTATCATAAAATAATATCATAGTGTAATTTCCAAAGATCTCATGTGCGGAAAACATAGTGTGATGCGTTGCGATCGCCGGCTCCTTTCCTTTGAAAACAAAGTACCTGAAACAAAAGTTGAAAGTCATAAGCACGAAGCTTAGTGAGTTCCCTAGATACCATATACCATACATATCAAATGATCCAAACGTGTCATGCATAACCATGAGCCATACATATATCATAACCAAATACGGTGCTATGTTGTGACAACCCGATATTTCAACTCTATGTAATGACCTAAAAAGTCAAGTATTGTAACCACTTTTGAAATAATGAAATTAACTTTGAAAATAAAACGTACAAATGTCTCTATTGGTTTACCTGATATGTTAGATATTGTGTCAAGGTTTACATAAATACTAAAAACACTAGAATCCGAGTTATAACGAAGAAGTTATGACCATTCTAAGATTTCCGACAAAACCAGCAACACCGATTAAATGAAAAACACGAACTTTCAATACAATAGTTTTTAGCCTTAAGTATCTAAATGAATGTTGTAGATATCATTAAGTCGTAAAGGTACGTAAAAAGAACGTCCAAATCTGAATTCGTATGAGGAAGTTATGATTTTTCCAAAATCCGGATATAGCAGTAGACAACTAAAAACTCGCAATAGAGATCGAGAGACTTTTGGCCGAAACAACCTAAATGATAATTGAAGGTCCCAACAATGGTAGCGCAACGGTGAAAAGTCTGACAAAAACGGACATCGGATGAAGAAGTTATGGGTTTTTAACGGACTTTTCATGTCCTGGCCCGTTAAAAATGATATATTAAAAATAAATTCAAAATTAACCGACAAAGTCTAAATGAGAGTTGTAGAGCCTTTTCACACCTACGCGTGCATATAAAGAACGTTGAAATTGGAGCTCGTACGCAAAAGTTACGGATTTTACAAGTTCGGGACACAAAATCCGAGGCTGACTCAACCTCACGACGTGAGGAGACCAAAACTCACGACGTGAACTCGTGACTGATGGGTTCCAGAGTGTCAGCCATGTCAAATCGTCGAAGAGGATCATGCTGACTAAGCCTCACGACGTGAGACACGCAAAACTCAAGACGTAAGACCCCAAAACTCAGCCTATAAATAGAAACCGATGGTTTCGAGTTCTAGTGCTCAATTCTCTCTTCTCTTGTGCTGAAACTCTGCTTCTAAGCCCCGAGACCCTCCCGAAGCCCCGGTTTTTGCGTACAAGTCCCGAAGGAAGGTTTTTCATTCCCGAGATTCCTGAGAATCCCTAGAAAATCGACTTTCACAAGCCGAAGTTCTGCTCAATTTTCATCTCACTATCTTCAATCAACCAAGTGAGTTCATACCCCTATAATCTACACTTTTAAATGTTTTATAAATGCTTTTATAGGCTTTTAAGGGGGGGGGGGGGGGGGAATACATGTAAACACACGGTTATTATCATGTGTTACATAAAAGTTTCATTATACACTTTTTATCTAGTGAATCATATGTGATTCATAACTACTATATGGAAACTTTCGTACGCAAAATATATCACGAAAACATCTTGTCTTTTGAAATGAAATATGTTGTTATACATATATATATATATATATATATATATATATATATATATATATATACACACACACACAAATAAAACACTATGTTTATACTTTAAGTATATGTGTTCATTTATGGCACTACAGAAGTTATACTTTTCATAACATGTGAGCATTACACTAGGGTTTACTATACAAACGAAACACCCATTTTGAGAAACTATAATAGGTATATTTTATGAGAAAATCATAAACATTTAGATACTAATGGATACTATATCAAGGAAAAACTTTCATATACAAGAACAAATGGACATTTTCATACGTAAATCAGTTTTATACTAAGTTTTGTGAGACATTTCACGTACTTTCGAGTATGTGTTATAAGTCATGTATTATATACCATAATCCCTTGTAGGGGGAGCGTGATACTTGTGTATATATCTACATGGGATTGACAATCCCGCACCTAAGCTGTTATCTACAGCTAGGCTGGCAGGCCTGGGTGACAAACGTCATAACTTTCCAACGCCTGAAGAACGTTGTTATAGGCATCCTGGTCAAATAGTATGGTTATAAGACTCACTTGGAGTATTAAAAACACATTGATTTACGGAGTTTTTCAAATACCTTACCAATTTATACATAAACCTACTATCTTAGGCATGAAAAGCACTATTGCATTACAGTTTTGGAGCAATTAAACTACTATCTACTATAGTAGAAAATATGGGATTTTCTAGGAACACTTAAACATGTACACACCATTTTCATTCTATTTCATACAAACATTGTCACTAAATACTTATGAACTCACCAGCTTAAATGTTGACCTACTCTTTCAAAACTACTTGTATTTCTCAGGGATTCAGTAATACAGGTAAACTACTGCTTTTGAAGAAGGGACGCTGCGGCGTTAGTTTAATTTCCTTTTGACATCATATTGTAATTTCTTTTGAAACAAGTACTTTTCTACGATGTAAACTTTAAAATTATATATATGATGGTTGTGTTACTTTCTTTACTATGTATTCAACTGTTTCGATACTACATGAAGTCATCCACCCTCGAACGATTTCGTCGTTCTGGTTTGGGGGTGTGACATATGTGCCGCACATAGTCTTGCCATTATGCCATGGGCCACCACGTGGTCTTTTTTTTGTCAAGTCGGGGGTCACCCCCTCGGTCTTACAGACAAGTGCCAAGAGCCACCTCCTGGACTTCCATACAAGCATCACAAAGACAACTAGCATACATATTACTCTACTTGGCTAACCAACATACGGTGTGCCAGGAGCCACCTCCTGTTCTTTCATACATAATAGCATACAGTGTGCCAGGAGCCACCTCCTGGTGTTTCATACATAATGTCTAGGGCTAACCCCTGGGTCTTCCTACCATACATAATAGCATGCAGTATGCCAGAAGTCACCTCCTAGTTTTTCATACATATTGCCTAGGGCTAATCCCCAGGTCTTTCTACCATACATGAACTAAATGGGTCGGCATTGGTGTCGTATAGAAACAGTGAGGAGACTCACCTCACACTGCTGACGTCCCACGAATAAATTGTCACACCCCAAAACCAAGAACGGCGGAAACGTTTTGGGGCGGAGGACGTCATGTAAAGTATCACAACACAGTAAAAGTAAACAAGCAAACAACATCATCCATTGCATTAAATATATAATTTTAATACAAGCGTGTTCTGTACAGTTATAGACACCAAAAATAATGTGAATCAAAATAATAAGATGAGTCTTGGATGCGCTCCATCTTCTCAAAAGCTGGCCACGGTACCTGTCTACTGATGACCTGAGAATACAAGTTATTTTGAAAGAGTTTATCAGCATTAAGCTGGTGAGTTCATAAGTATTTTAGTGTCGGTGTTTGTATCAAAACGTTTGAACATAGTTTTAAACAATAGTTTCTAAACATTGGTGATAAAAGTATGTGAATGTTTGTACGTGTTTGTAAAAGTTTGAATCTCTTAGAAAAACCTATATTTTCTATTAAAGGTAACCTTCTACCAAGGCGTAACTGTTTTGTACGTTCGTTTATCGTAAAAGTGTGTAATTTTCCTAAGTGTAACTATCATTATCAAAATATAGTTTGTACATTATTGTTAAGTGAAATGATCACAAAATGTATATAAAGGATAAATTATCGTAGTACTGTAGTGTTGTATTATAGGAACCACTGTTGTACTAACTACCTTAAACCGGATTTATATTAAGGTAACATGTGATTAATTGTACCATACTATCAACTGGATAAACAACGACAAATGTAGGTCGTAAAAAGAAATGACGTTTGGCACCCGCAGACCTGCAGGTCCGGCTGTAGCTAGCAGCAAGGTGTAGGATAGTCAATCTAGTATAGATCTATACGCAAACTCACGCTCTCCCTCCAAGAGACTCTGGCTACAACTCAGGCCATGACATTTAAGGCATGCTCCGATATAGTGGATCACAATTTGTCAATGTATATATGTATATGTAATGTATTGTTACATGTTCTAGTATAGTTGTATATGTTCTTTCTCTAGTATAGTTGTATATGTTCTTCTTCTAGTATAGTTGTATATGTTCTCATAGTAATGTCATGTATATGTTCTCATATTAATGTAATGTATATGATCTCATAGTACTAAGTATTGACTCATGAATGAACTGACTCATTGATCTAGCAATAGTATAAGTGTAATCCTATGTTACCCCGATGGTAACTTACTAATGATGTAACTGATAAGTATGAATATGGAAGCACTTTTATGTCTATATATGCACATATGATATATAATTAATATTGAAACGACCCTCGGACGGCTACCCGACATCCCACCAGACCACATCCAAATCGAGAAAAAGGAAATAGGGCGGATGGCCTTCCTAAGCCCTTTAAACATTGCTTATATATCCATACATATATGGTCATACAATTTATAAGAAGTATAACAAAGTTTAAATAAAAGTATTTGGTAAGAAAAGAGTTTGTAAAACATTTTGAAGTAAAACAGTTTGATAAACAGTTTGAACAGTGATAAAATCATTGGTTTTATAGTTATTAATCACATGTGATTGATGTAATAACTGTTGGATTAGTGTCTAAGTCCATAACTATTTTGGTATGTACTTGACCCGATGGTGCATGGTCCTTTTGGGTTGCCTTCACCAAAGCAACTTGATGGGATGAATTATGGAGAGAAAGGATTAAATATGATTTATTAATATATTATAGGAATAATATATTAAAGGAGAAATCATATTGTTTAATTAATATTAGTCAAGAATTAATTAGTAAGTAGTTTTGTGACTAAAAGAGATTAATTAAACTTAAGGGACTGGAATTGTAATTATAAGATAATTGCAATTTGGGCCATGGATTGCCTTTTATTATAAGGTGGACGAATTCTATGGGGGAAGCCCATATGAAGTCGTCCAAGGCTTTAAGAAAGGGCTCCATGGGTTGCTTAGGGCTTAAGCAACCAAATTAGGGCTTCCTTGTTAGATAACCCTAATAGCCTTACTATATATAAGACCCTTATGACTCAAAAACGTGGGGAACCTCTTTTCTAGGGTTAGAACACGTTTTGGGCAGCCTCCATTCTCTCTCCTCTTCATCCTCTTGCTTATGGTGTTTGTGAACCATTAGAGGAGTGACACTTGTGACTCTAAGCCTTCCAAAGTCAATTCAAGGAGGAATTGGGATTGTTATTGCTACATAACAATCAAGGTAACATTATAAACTTATTCTAATATCTAATATGATTACTTGTATGCTAGAATTAGGGTTTATAGTCTTGGATTCAAAGCATGTAGAATAGAGAAACCTAGATCCAAGCATTAGGGTTTGTATGAGCACATAGGATGTCATATGATCAAAACCCATCAGTGGTATCAGAGCCTAGATTGGTTTCTATTGTATTGATGCTTGATATAACTGGAAAATTCAATTTTTTGGATTTTGGAGGCTGGACTCGCCGAGTCCATGGCTGAACTCGCCGAGTCCATGTAGACTCGACGAGTCCAAGGCTGACTCGACTAGTCAACTCGTCAGATAGGCGGATTTCCGGGATTTTTACCTATTATGACTTAGGATAATTGTCATAATTGTTTAAACTTAATAAAATTCGAATTTTGTTAATCCCTTATGATTATCCTTGTCAAAATAAAAGATTTTGGTCATCTAATTAGATAATTGTTACCTTATTTGATATATGTTAAGTTATGGAAATTATTTGATCATTATCTTGCAAGAATTTGAACTAGATCTAATTAGATAACCACCAATTATAGTTAATTGCCTTATTTGAATTATGTGATCTAGAATATTCTTGACAAAGTTTGGAATAGTTTCAAATTAATCCCTTTAGGTTTTATATTTTAAATTTGAACCCAAAAGTTTTGTTGTTTTGAAATTTAAATAGTTAAAACCCTAATGTTTTGAAAAAGGTTTCAAAATTTGCCCTCAAGTTTTGGAATTTAAATTTTGATTAATTGTTTAATTTTGATGTATATTTAAATTCTAAACCCTAATGTGTTGAAATGTTTCATAACTTGCCCTCAAGTTTTAGAATTTAAAAGTTGATTAAAAGTTTAATTAGGAATGTTAAATTCTAAAACTAGTATAGTTTTGAAAAAGTTCAAATCACACCCTTATGGTTTTATTAATTAATTAAGATGTATAATTAAAAGAGGTTTAATAAATCCATAAAAGTTTAGGTATACAATTTAATTGAATTAAAAGTATAATTGTTAAATTAGACCACCTAATATTTTAAAAGTATAAAATACACCCTATACTATATATATAACATTAAAAGTCTAACATTATATATATGTATGAGTAAAAGTCAGTCTTACCGTTAGTAGGCCTCATTCACGAAGCTAGTCTATAAGGGGTGTTTAAGGAAATTGCCTATAAAATGGCGATTGAATGGGTATCCACTCTTCCCCACCGCACTCTTGACTAGTGGAGGGTCGTTAGCCGAACGGGTAGGATAGGACGAAACCTTCCATTATAAGTATAATGAATTACTAAAGTAACTAAATGTTTTTCGAAATTCCCAATCTTAGTTACTTAGGCAAAAGTGAATTGATGCAATTCCATGAAATTACACTTTGTGCCCTTGCGAAGACGTTAGTGGAGCGTGTGTGGTTAACCGGCACACTAAATGGGTCTAAGCAAAGGTAGCAAAGGGTGACTCAATGTTTGTCATAGTTCGGTGGAGCGTGTGTGGTTTACCGGCACATCGAATAGGTGACTGTAACATGTGAGGGCACCATGTAGTTTGCATGGTTATTCACACCCGCTTTGTGATCCTCGGCATCCCAGTCACAAACAAGAGGGGCATATCGAGATATAAACATGCCATTGAAAGTTCAATGTATCTCAAAGGATCTAGGAGTTTTCATAGATTTAAAACTTAAATTTCTTTTTCGTTTTTCATGGTGGAAATTAGTGAATCGTCATTCACTTACCTTCAAATATTCTGCAACTAGATTACGGCATCCCTTTTCTAGGTTGTAGCATATTGTGTTGGGTCCTAGCCTTGGAATTTCATTTGGGTGATCTACCAAGGACTCAATCTATCAACTAACTTGAATTCGTTTTTCTCCCGTTTTGTAGATGTCAAAGTTCGACAACTATGGTCTTCTCAAATCCCGTGGAACAAGCATTCCACATGAAGATGATATTCCACGATTCGATCGAGGAACAAGAAATCATGCTTCACTTCCTCTACCTCCTCCAATTATTCTCCCTAACCCACAAGTTCAAAGGCTTGAAAAGTTCAAGATCACTCAAGCCCTTTTGGCAAGTAAACATAAAGAAGGAAAGTCCGTGTGTGCACACGTCCTAGGGATGAAGTCACACATTGATAAGTTAAGAATGTTGGGATCCGTTGTCTGTGAGGAAATGGCTGTTGATTGGGTTCTTCAGTCACTTCCCAACTCATATAGTGAGTTCGTAAGAGAGTACTATATGATGAACTACGACGTGACCCTTATAGATCTCATCTATATGCTTATTGCTGCTGAATCTGCAATGATTTGGCGCAATAGAAAAGCAAAGTTGATTGGTGAATCTGCCTTTGAGACCTCTATGGATATAGACAATGGCAACAAAAGACATGCTATGATCGAAAAGTTTGATCATAAGAGAAAGGCGATGTCTGAAGTAGTTGCATGTCCTGTTCCAAAAGAGTCGATTTGCTTTTATTGCCAAGAGAAGGGGCATTGGAGACGAAGCTGCCCCATTTACCTAAGAGATCTAAGAGATGGGAGAGTCGAAACGTGTGGCTCTAATATAGGTAAAATCCATTTACTAACTCTTTTAAGCTTCTATTCTAGATTCTTAATACATAGTGTAATAAGATTACAATTGATGTTTTGTAGGATCGAAGAAAAGAAAGGGAGCTTAAGGGAAGAAGTGAGCAAAATCTAATCGTAAAGGAATGGATTTCGATCGCATTTCTCGAAGATTAGATTCTTGAGCTACTACTTAGAGTTAAAATTAGATTGCTAAGAAAGATGTATTAGCATAAGTTTTCAAATGAGTTGCATTGTAAGGACAAAAATTTTCCGCAATAAAATAAATTTTGATTTTAAATTTTATTTATTTATCCTTACAATGGCGTGTATGAAAAATTGATGTTAAAATGATTCTATTATTAGCAATAATGGATTTGGTTCTTATTATGTTATTTATGGAAAGTCGAGAAATTACCAAATAGGGAGAGTTTCTCATCGCCCAAGTTTCAATTGGACAGAAACTTGGAATCATGCAACGTGGATGCACGATGAATGAGAAATTTCGTATTTGGAAATTAGACTAATTCATTGACAAAGTGTCAAGTGAAGGACTAGGAGATCGAGTACACAAAGTTGTGTGATCAAAGTCCACCATAAGAGTAACGAGATATTCGTCATGATTTACTAAAGGTTTGGTAAATATGATTATACTTATAAGATTAAGTGTAATTCTGAATTGATTGAAAAGGTTTAAATCAATAGTAGAACGAATAACAAGAATCAAGTAGGCAGAAAGATAAAAGTTTCTCCATTCTAAGAAGAAGGGAGAGTACCTTTTATGCTTTATGATAGGTCTTAATGATTAAGAACCATATCTCAATTGATCCTCTAAGTGAGTCTTGGTACAATTGTATGTCCAAGAAGAGGAATCAAAGATTGAAGAAATGGTCAAATCAAGAAGTCAATCATACTTCGTTCCAAAACAAGTCTTAGAGTTAAGATTGTGACAATGAGTGAAAAGTATTAAGAAGGTTTAAAACATTCATTAAATGTGGTAAGTTGTGATGTCTTAGATAAGACAAAGATCAACTAGGACCAATTTATGAGGAGTTTTGATAAAAACTACACTAACTCTTGAATATTTGTTTGTCAAGAAATGGTTATTGACAAGAGAACCTTATATGTCAAGGAGTCAGTGGGAGTCTTAATGGTCTTGAAAGGTCTCAAGAACAAATCAAATAAACCTTATCGATCATCACTAGCACACGAGTTAAGGTTTACAACCTATCGTGATGACATTATTTTGATTCTGTGCCAATCCAATCGAGTTAATTATGCATGAGAGTTCTATGAGTTCTCATTTTGAACGCATAAAAGGCAAAGCACCTTAATCAATGAAAGGTACATTGATAAGAAAAGGTGAGCTTCTTAACTACTTGGAAGACATGGTGGGCAGCTGTGCTACCATAAGGCAAGAAATCAAGATTAAGAAAGTTCAGTCCATATGAGTTTGAATTTGTCGTAAACTTTAGTTTTAACAAATTCACATGGATAGGAACACATACACCGCTCAAATCTAAGTGTCATAAGATTTCCTCCTTCATGAAAATGATTGTGAAGAAATACTTTCACTAAGAGAGATTTTAAGAAGATAGTGATTGTAAAATTGCATTCTCAAATTCAATCATGGTTACGGCATCCCTTTCCATAATTTGAATTGTGAGGTTTGACAATTAGTCTTAATTGTTTAGACACACATATGAACTATCGAAGGCAAAGGTGTATAAGTTCAAGAAGCATTGATAAAGGATTATCAAAGCACTAAGTATTAGAAACATGAACTTAAGAAATTCAATAAGTATTGTCTTTCTGGAAGTTGAGATGTTTATGAATACATGTCGAAGCTAGTGGGAGCATAAGTGTTATGTTTTATAATAATCATCATGATAGTGGGAGCATAAAAGTTATGATTGTATGATTATTAAGAAAAGTATTGCAATGTTAGCAATATTAATTATAGAAAACAAGAGTCATACTTTGCAAAGTTGTAAGAGTTGAAAGGTTGTTTTGCTATAATTAAGGGAGAGAATATTATGCTTCATTTCAAATCTAAAGGATTAGGTTGAGAAATGTTAATAAATTTAGTCAAAGGTACATAGTGTGTTCTTAAAATTTCGATTATGATTACGGCATCCCTCTTCACAATTCGAATTTTGAGAACATAGCAAATAAAACATTATGCGTCGTGTCCCATACGCTTCGGGTATAGGATCGATTGCAAATGCTTTAATGTTTGACCATTCTAAAATTTTCCAAATGTCGAGCGCATTTAGAGGGAAAAGGGACTAGAATTGGTTTTGACTAAAACAATTAAACAACTATCAAAGGACAACCCAAAGTTCGACGAGGATTGGTCGCTTGTGAGTAGTTGGAAGTATAGTATTGGAAAATATGGAAATGTTTCCATATTGGATGGACCGTATCGACATCATTACGAATAGATAAGATTCTATTAAGAATGAGTTGTCATATGGAACATATGGAAGTGTGTCCATATTGGGAATTGAATATTGAGAAATCTATGACTAGATTAGAAACTTCTATGCAAAAGGATGTTCAAAGAATGTACTTTGAGTGAGAGACATCACGTCTATGGAATTGTCTTGTAACAATCTCCGATAGAGGACTTTGTAATATCATTGGCAATAGTCTTTGTGACTTTGGTGCAGTGACATTACGAAAGGATAGTTGCATAGAATGTTAGAATCTAGCATATTCTATAAGTAGCAAGAATTTGATATTCTTTGACTTATGAAAAACGGATTTGGAGTTGTGAAATGAGAAGGATTGGAAATGTGTTCAATGTGATCTATTTCAAAGAACCATAGGTAAACATTGTGTGCATGCTAGGAGCATGGGACAAGTGTTGGAATTCAAGTAAGAAGTTGATTAACCAAAACGACAAATAATGAGTAATCGATATGGTGATAAATAAAAGGTGTTTAATTTATACTCAAAGGTTTGAGGCCATATGGGATTAGTATTATTCTTGTGTTTCACTTTGCATGTTTTGATTTCCAGAATAATTGAGTTTATTAAGAATAATCGAATTATTCGAACGGGCCACAGTCATTCATATGTTGGAAGTAGATATGAATGAAGACTGTCGTGAATTGGTGTGTGGATTGTCTAAAGAGCATTAGACATAAGCAAATGTTTGCTGCAACGTTCATGAGTGCTTATGAATATGATTTGAGCATTGGATTAAACCCACGCTCGCTTGGATCACTCCATGAATTGTATCGCGAGTGATTGGTGAGACGATAACATCTTATATTCTTGAAACCGAGATGTGTGAGTTGTATCTTGCAAATCGGTTGCACATTGATAATATGTAAACGCACCAGTAACTTGGTGTTATAAAACATATTGTTGTGTGTAATTCGGTGGGTGAGTGCAAGCAAGCATTGTATCAAAGTTTATCCGTTCCTTTTATTCAAAGTAGAATAAAAGCGATATCTTTGGGCCCCTCGATGGTTTAATGATGACAAACGTAAATGCTCGGCCGGGCTAGGGCTAATTTGATTTGTTCAATTAGTCAGTCGTCATAAATCGGAAATCGAGATATAGTACAAAGAGAATGATTTGAAATCATATCTCATATGATATCTAGAATGGAGGAATATATGATCCCTTATCTAAGGACACGCGTATCTGATAGGATCGGAGTTGACAGCGGCTTTGGAAAGCTACGATTGCAGATCGGGATCCGAAGTCATACGCAGAATAGTTGTTAGACTTATCCAAGTGGGAGACTGTTGGATTAGTGTCTAAGTCCATAACTATTTTGGTATGTACTTGACCCGATGGTGCATGGTCCTTTTGGGTTGCCTTCACCAAAGCAACTTGATAGGATGAATTATGGAAAGAAATGATTAAATATGATTTATTAATATATTATGGGAATAATATATTAAAGGAGAAATCATATTGTTTAATTAATATTAGTCAAGAATTAATTAGTAAGTAGTTTTGTGACTAAAAGAGATTAATTAAACTTAAGGGACTGGAATTGTAATTATAAGATAATTGCAATTTGGGCCATGGATTGCCTTTTATTATAAGGTGGACGAATTCTATGGGGGAAGCCCATATGAAGTCGTCCAAGGCTTTAAGAAAGGGCTCCATGGGTTGCTTAGGGCTTAAGCAACCAAATTAGGGTTTCCTTGTTAGATAACCCTAATAGCCTTACTATATATAAGACCCTTATGACTCAAAAACGTGGGGAACCTCTTTTCTAGGGTTAGAACACGTTTTGGGCAGCCTCCATTCTCTCTCCTCTTCATCCTCTTGCTTATGGTGTTTGTGAACCATTAGAGGAGTGACACTTGTGACTCTAAGCCTTCCAAAGTCAATTCAAGGAGGAATTGGGATTGTTATTGCTACATAACAATCAAGGTAACATTATAAACTTATTCTAATATCTAATATGATTACTTGTATGCTAGAATTAGGGTTTATAGTCTTGGATTCAAAGCATGTACAATAGAGAAACCTAGATCCAAGCATGAGGGTTTGTATGAGCACATAGGATGTCATATGATCAAAACCCATCAATAACTATAAGTATTCAACTTGTATTCCCCCCCCCCCATAAAAGCATTTAAAACATTTAAATGTATTTCAAAGGTTAATTAAAGGGGGTATGAACTCACTTGTGGTGAGTGGATTGGATTGAAGTGTCGATTACGGTGCCAGGTGACAATTGAAGACTTGTACACACGCACGAGCCTAGTTATCATATAAGGAACATATATATAACTAATTAGCCTTATTATAACTAATAAAATTAATTGGGACACTCTAGAACCTTAAAACACTTTGTTTCAAGTGTTAAAGTTCACAAGGATTGCATCCGAGTGTTAGTAGGGCAAAACTAGGGTGTTTGGGGTCCAAGGGTAAACTCCTTGGGAGTTTACGGTCTAAATGACCTTTACCCTAGGAGTTTACGGCAGTAAACTCAAGGTTTTACGGTCTAAACTCCATTTCTTGCAACTATGGGTTGTTTGGAGGTTTAACAAATCCTTTGAAGCAATCTTGCTAAGTGGTTTAGGCTTGGGAATGGACTAGGGCCACAAAACACCCTCCTCCAGGTGTTTACGGCTTAAGGGTATTTTCCCTTGGGTTTACTACCGTAAACCCTTATGGGAAGGGATATTGCCTTTGTTTCAAGTCCTTATCACAACTAGGTAAACATCTAAGTTAGTTTTTAGGGCCAAGAAAGGAAAATGGCTCATTTAAACACCTTTTTGGGTGTTTACGGTTTTTGGAATATCCTTGGACCGTAAACACCTATAATTTGTGGTGCTTGGTGTTTTTCAAAGCTTAAACACATCAATGGAAGGTTTACATATGTTGAGGTAAGTCTTAGACTTCAAACTAGGGCTAAACATGGGACTTAAGTCAATTTTGGGGGTCTTTATGGTGTTTATGGCCCAAGCATCATCTTGGACCGTGAACACCTCATTCATGGTGTTCTTGACCGATTTTCTTGGTGTTTATTTGATATACTAGCTTACAAGCACTCAAGGATGGAAGTACTTACTATAATGATGCTTGATTTGAGCTAAAAGGCCAAGAATACTTAGTGTGTGTTCTTGGTGTTTTGGAAAATCTAAACAAAATACATAAATGAATGGATGAATAGATGCACAAACACTAGATTAAGTGTTTTACTAACTTGAAATGGTTAGAACACTTACAAGATTGGAGTTTTGGAATTTAATGTTGGATGATACTTTAGAGAGTTTTTAGAGTTTACTCTTTTGACTATTTGGGGAGTAAACACAATGACTAGTTTCTTGGGGAGTAAACTCATACATATGCATGAGTTTACGACTTTTTGGTGATTCCTAAACCCAAAACATAAAAGTTTGGTCGGGTGATTCTAATAGGCAAAGTGTTTGCGGTTTTCAAAAATAAAAACCCGAGACGACACTTTCTTTCGCTCGTTCGTTTAGAAATAATATTAAAATAATCAAACAAACTATATATTTCTTAAAAATAAGAAATAAAGATATTAATTCACGATACGAAGTGGTTGACTTTTAAGGTTTGAGCGAATGAAAATTTCGGGTTGTCACATCATCCCCCTGTTAAGGGAATTTCATCCCGAAATTAAAGTCTAAACAAATAAAGTAGTTGCACATAAGTGTGTGCTTATGGTCCGATCACGAGAAAACACACACACACATGCGAAACCAGGGATTACCGCGACACCTTCACGTGAACGTACCCGCTGCTGGTCCCTCTTTTCGATGGTGAATCACGACCAGAAAAATCAAAATGTAGGTTGAACTAGTGGTGGCGGCGGCAACAAGTTAATGTGCGACGAAGTTAGAGGAAAACAGGCAGTCGAAAAAGCACCGGAAACAGCCGAGTGCGGCTGTGAATAGCGACAGAAGATAGAAGAAGAAGAAACAGGAGGTGGAGGGTGACAGAACGGTGGCAGCGAACACACCCTGCACCCGTTGTCAACTTATTCTCGCCGGAAGTTAGAAGCTGTAAAGCGTTGGCTGATCGGAACTAGCTAGGCGGTGGTGGCGGCTGAGGTTTCAAGGGTGATGGCAGTTGCAATAATTTAGGGTTAGGGTTACATGCGTCTAAACGGGAGAGAATGAGTGACGGGTTTAAGTCCCGTGCTCCTTCAAACTTTAGCCCTTTTTACACTTTTGATCCCTCCTTCATAAAGATTTTCAAAATAACTCCAATATTTACCAAATAACCCCTATCTTAAATAATTCCTTACAATTGAAGTCCTAATAATTACCATTCAACCCCTGACTTCATAAATATTTACAAATTGAATCCAGATTTTATGTTTTAACCCCAGTTTCTAAAATTCTTTCATATAAGTCCAATATTTTACTAAACATCCCCTGACTTCTGAAAATCTTTACAAAATACTCCTAGATTTACATTTTAACCCCTGAAAATCCAAATTATATTATTTGGCTTCCCAAAACCAACACCCCGCTAAATATTATGGACTTTAGGACTACTATTCCTTTATTAATCTTTATCTATTTTATTTATCTAATAAATGGTGCCTTACAACTCTCCCCCAGTTAAATTAGATTTCGTCCTCGAAATCATTCCTTAGCATTCCTTACACGCCAAACCACTCGAGTAACATGGTCACAATCATGGGTACACCCTAGCCTTCCCGGGATAACCATGAACAACCTTCACAAGGTTCTAAAACTCGAAGATGAATGAATTCCTTGCATCATGATCACATTAATCAATCTGCAATCTGAAGTCTCGAGATGGTCTAACACCCTGATAGTCCGCCCATACTAAATCATTAATGTTGAATCCAGTCCGCTTATCTCCCAACTGGCAACTCGACTTCTGATAACTCAAGGTTCCCACTAGAAAACAAGGTCACAGACCAAATGTCCCTACAGAATACTTATACTTGACAGAAGGATCAAATAATCCTTCAAGTAGAAGATTCATCCCTGCACGGTTAGACTCATACGAGAGCTACGCAACATAATCAAATCAATTACTCTGAGATTATTTAATCCCGCTGCAAGTGACTTAGCACTTTCGATCATCAAACTACTCCACACAAATGAATCTCCAAATCACTACTACCGTCTGAAGCATCACGATGCCCCTTATCTTCTTTCCAAAAGCACCCAAGACCTTCCATTTCTCAAATTCGATCATATTGTGGCCTACTCACCTTCGTGCGGCTGACCCGCCCTGGCCTAAATCATCTGAAGGAATACGTGAGTGAATCACAAATCTGTCACCTTCTCACTGTCGAATAGGGCCTGGTGAATGCTACGGGACACCCCACAGTCTTACAACACTCCCATACTAACCGACCACTAGTGAACGTTACGGGCCACCCCCGCAGTCTTACTATACCACTATACTAACAGCTAACTAACCAATGCTACGGGCCACCCCACAGTCTTACAAGGTTTCTACTCTATCTTCTAACTAGTGAATGCTACGGGGCCACACCGCAGTCTTACAACACTTCCACACTTCCTGCTAACTAGTGAATGCAACGGGCCACCCTCCAGTCTTACAATTTCGTCTGCTGACTACTACTACGAGCCACCCTGCAGTCTTACATCCCACACTGAACTCATGTCCTGACTGGGATCCTCAACCTGGGTTCCCATAGACTCCTACACATGAATCAGATGTGGCTCCAAAGTCGGGAAGTTTCCCAAACTCCCCAAATTCGATCCGACTAAGTCTCCATTGCATACTAGAGATGGAAGGATTCCAGATCCTCCGTACCTTCCAATGATTGATCTGCTGACAACCGATTCTTACTAAAACTAGCGACCAATTACTATGCTAACTCAAAAGATCATGCGATCCCTGAAGACTAGATGAACACTTTCTGAACTCCAACAATACCGATAACTCCAGATGCCTTGAAGTGTACCATACTCAGGTCTTGGGCTCCAAATAACTGACGCTCCGACTAAAAACTTCGGCAATAGGCCACTCCCCTTGGTGACCCCATGAGTCAGTCTGAGCACAATGACTGATCCCTCCGAAACCTGACATGGGTGGATAACCACCCTGCTGAACTCTGATAGCATACCTTCTACATAATGTCACTGGACCGATCTTGATTACGAGTCGAGATAATTCTGAAAACCCCGAACCAGCAACATGGAAACGATCTTACACTAACCATTAATAATTCACGGTATGCAATTGGCATATGACATTTCTTGAAAATAAAATCCAAACACAAGCAAAGAATAAACCGATTATATGATTACCAAATTGATGCAATACCCTAACCATAAACACATATATAAATAACCTGAAAGAAGGCACAAGGTACATACCTGCAGAACTCAACTCCTCTTTGTCGGGGATCCTGTCCTACCAACTCGTCCATCGGTGATCCTCAAAGTAGCAGGAGCAGGCGTGCTCACTACTACTCCCCTCAACGTCGGACAGTCGGCCTTCATGCGGCCCACCTGATCACAATGAAAACATAATGGGCTTGCCCCCTGAGGGCAATCCCTACTGACGTGACCATCCCCGCCACACTTGTAGCAGCCTGAACCCCTGGAATGACAAACTCCCTCGTGCAGTTTCCCGCACATGCTGCACTGACTTCGGCCCTGCTGGCCTACCAATTACTGATCTGAAGTCTTAGGCCTCTTCCCGAGACCCTCCACAGTATGCACCTGATCTGACCTCCTATTCTCAATGTGCTCCAAATCAATCACCCGATCTCGGGCTCTAGAGATCATATCATTCAGGGTCTCGCACCCTGAAATACTCACGAATTTCCTGATGTCATCATGCAGCATATCGTGATATCTCACTTTCTTCATCTCCTCATCTACTACATATTGCGGTACTAGTAAAGCCCTCTCCCAAAACTTGGCAGTGATCTCTGCCATAGTCTTCGTAGTTTGGCGGAGATGCAGAAACTTTCGCGCCAACTGTTGCACCTCAATCGCTGGTGCAAACTCAGCTCGGAATCTGGTCGAGAAGTCATCCCATGACATGACATCGACTGCATCATCACCTAACTCACTACCCATCTCTTCCCACCAATCACATGCCCAATCCTTCAACAGGCAGGAAGCATATCTGACCTGCGCCTCCTCGGAGCAGAAACTTGTCCTGAATGCATTAGCTATATCTGCTAACCATCTCCTACTGACAATCGGGTCCCTCTCCCCATGAAACGCAGAAGCTCCACAAGCATGGAACTCCCGGAATGTCAGTGTGCGAACTCCAATGATAGCCATAACCTCTGTATGGAACGCGTCCAAGCGCTCATCCACTATCTCTGATACACGGCGAGAAACCTCTGACAAAATAAACTCATGCAACTGCTTACTAATCAGCTCAGCATCCGCACCTGATTCAGAACCCGAACTTGTACCATCTCCCTGAGAGCTCATCTCCAATCTGAAATACAACATTCCAACTGTCAAACATAACCAAGGGTCCCTTCCCATAAGCTTATTAGATTCTCCAATACTTCTCACCGACTCGAGTATGGATCATGTGCTTCCAGTAGTACGGGCCCAATACTACCTTCCACACCTATCCATACTTTCCTCAGCAATCATCCTGAATCCTCCAAGTCACTTTCTCAAACCATTATGCTAGTACTCACCGAACCATACTACTAAACTTCTAAAACATATCATAGGCTTTCCTAGGTTCCAGAACTCACCCAGTCCTCAGCTGTTGAAAGAT
This sequence comes from Lactuca serriola, assembly GCF_051521515.1. Lineage (NCBI taxonomy): Eukaryota > Viridiplantae > Streptophyta > Magnoliopsida > Asterales > Asteraceae > Lactuca > Lactuca serriola. The sequence goes on from NC_136409.1 coordinate 96,413,187, forward strand.
TCCAAGTAATGTCAACTAGCAACCTCATTAATATAGCCACACATGCAACAGAGATCAGATAATCCTTCGAGTAAAAGACCCATCCATATAATGGTTGGACTCAAACAAGATTTGCGCAATAGGGTCAAATCTATCACTCTAAGATTATCCAGCCTGTGTCGCATGTGACTTAGCATATTCACTTAATAACGAGCTCACATTACTAAGAGTCCCACAAAGCACAAAGCAAACAGCATTCATACAATGGAAAATCTAACCATCATATTCCAATCAAACCATTCTATCCTCTAATCAGGAATATGTACATGCAATTCAAAGGCTCATACAATCAGGCACAACCTAAACAGGTTATCTTATCATTGATTGATCAGTACTAGCATGCAAGTCTACAGGCACATACCATACGCATATAAAGCCTCCTTCCTAGATCCTTAGCCCTAATCTAGCATGTAGTTCTCATAATCATATCATAACATAACATATCATGAAATGTATGTGTATCTTGGAGAAAACTTACTTGAGCTCGGCTGATTGCACACATCACACACCTTGTTCTTTTCAAAGTTCTTTTCTCTTTTCAAACTTCTTTTTATAAAATGATTATCCTTTTGAAGATTTTCATACCAACTCCTTAGTTTGAGTTCAGACACACACGAGAGTGTGCCCGAATCCATCAAACCAAGACTCTGATACCAACTTGTAACATCCCAAAATTCAAGGCCAAAAATTTCAGTTTTAAATAAGCTATTATAAAACCATAAGTATAAAAACATTCATAATAATATCTCATGTCAAAACCAAAGTGTCAATAGTCAAACATGTTATCATAAAATAATATCAGAGTGTAATTTCCAAAGATCTCATGTGCTGAAAACATAGTGTGATGCGTTGCGATCGTCGGCTCCTTTCCTTTGAAAACGAAGTACCTGAAACAAAAGCTAAAATCCGTAAGCACGAAGCTTAGTGATTTCCCTACATACCACATACCATACATATCAATTGGTCCAAACATGCCATGCATAACCATGAGCCATACATATATCATAACTAAATAAGGTGTTATGTGTCGCACATAGTCTTGCCATTATGCCACGGGCCACCACGTGGTCTTTTTTTGTCAAGTCGGGGGTCACCCCATCGGTCTTACAGACAAGTGCCAAGAGCCACCTCCTGGTCTTCCATACAAGCATCACAAATACATCTAGCATACATATTACTCTACTTGGCTAATCAGCATACAGTGTGCCAGGAGCCACCTCCTGGTCTTTCATACATAATGTCTAGGGCTAACCCCTGGGTCTTCCTACCATACATAATAACATGTAGTATGCCAGAAGTCACCTCCTATTTTTTCATACATATTGCCTAGGGCTAATCCCTAGGTCTTTCTACCATACATGAACTAAATGGGTTGGCATTGGTGTCGTATAGAAACAGTGAGGAGACTCACCTCACACTGCTGAAGTCCCACGAATAAATCCTTGGTTGCTGGCTGACGGATCCCAAACTGTCAATCATCAAAACAACACCCAATTAATAATTGGGTTCAAATACATAACCATAAGCACACACTTAGGGTAAAAGGACCATTTAACCCCTAACCTAGCTTGGTCCAAGACCAAAGCCAAAACTCACACTTGAAGGCCCAAAAGCTAAATAATCAACTAAGGCCCATTTATGGCCTAATTTTCCAAATTGGGCCCAAACCCCTTTTCATGGGCCTTACCATAAAGCCCATTCAAATTCCTATTCCATACACTTAGCATTTTGAAGGTCCAATATCTCATAATAATTAAGGCCCAATTATGACCCACTTATGGCCCAATTTTCCAAATTGGGCCCAAGCCTTTCCAATGGGCCTTATCCTAAAGCCTAATAATTTTCTTAGTCCATAAAACTGTTCCTGGATGGCCCATCAATAGCCCAATCACCAAAGCCCAAAAGTAAGGCCCAACTCAAGGCCCAAGAGAAATTAGGGTTTCCACATAAAATGACGATTAGGGTTAAGTGTTCTCACTTAACCCATTAAGGACTTAATCTATTATGTCCATCACTCCACTAGGCTATTCATGTGATGTAGTTAGACAACAATCAAAATTCCAGTCTAACAATCCAAACGCGGGTCCTGGCAGTCAAAAACTAATCATCACCAAATTAGGGTTTTCTAAACCCTAATTAGGGTTTCCAACCCAAATGCTTGCCAATTAAGTCCAAGATTAAGCTTTTAGATTAAGTAGGGTTTCATTTGGCCGGGCACCACCCACTACCACCTCGGGTAGTGGTGGTCAAAGGCGGCAGGCACCACCTTCGGTGGTGGTTATAATTCTAATCCAAATCATGTCCAAGCATCCTAAAAGTTGTCCAATCACATGTAATGCACACCGCCACACAAAACAGCGGCCGGTGGCGATAGAAGGAGGCAGCCACCACCTCACGGTGGTGGTGGCGGGTTTTCTTTGGATTCCGATCAAGCAACACCCAAGGAAAACAACTCCTACTAAAATAAGTGCACACATAACACCGTTACACACACCCACAACCACCACTCACAGTGGCTAGTGGCGGCAAGATGAGTTTGGATGTTAGCAGCCACTATGGTTGGCAGCCATGGTGGTTTTTAAGCTTTCCGATCACGAGCACACACACACACACACGAAACCAGGGATTACCATGACACCTACACGTGCACGTACCCGTTGTTGGTCCCTCCTTTCGATGGTGAATCACGACCAGAAAAATCAAAATGTAGGTTGAACTAGCGGTGGCGGCGGTAACAAGTTAATGTGGGACAAAGTTAGAGGCAAACGGGCAGTCGGAAAGGCACCAGAAACAGATGAGTGTGCCTGTGAATAGCGACAGAAGATAGAAGAAGAAGAAGAAGAAGAAGAAGAAGAAGAAGAAGAAGAAGAAGAAGAAACAGGAGGTGGAGGGTGACGGAACGGTGGCAGCAAACACAGGCTGCACCCGCATTCGACTTATTCTCGCCAGAAGTTAGAAGCTGTGAAGCGTTGGCTGATCGCAACGAATTAGGCGGTGGTGGCGGCTGAGGTTTCAAGGGAGACGGCGGCTGCAACAATTTACGGTTAGGGTTACATGCTTCTAAACAGGAGGGAAGGAGTGACGAGTTTAAGTCCCGTGCTCCTTCAAACTTTAGCCCTTTTTTACACTTTTGATCCCTCCTCTATAAAGATTTTCAAAATAACTCCAATATTTCCCAAATAACCCCTATCTTAAATAATTCCTTACAATTCAAGTCCTAATAATTACCATTCAGCCCTTGACTTCATAAATATTTACAAACTGTATCCGAATTTTACGTTTTAACCCCAGCTTCTAAAATTCTTTGATACAGGTCCAATATTTTACTAAACACCCCCTGACTTCTGAAAATCTTTACAAAATACTCTCAGATTTACATTTTAACCCCCGAAACATCAAAATTATATTATTTGGCTTCCCAAAACCAACACCCCGCTGAATATTATGGACTTTAGGAGTACTATTCTTTTATTAATCTTTATCTATTTTATTTATCTAATAAACGGGGCGTTACAGACATTGGAAACGCAACTGTCCCAAGTACCTAGTGGAAGTTAAGAAAAACAAGGCCAACCAGGTTGGCACCTTAGGTATGTATGTGTTTGAATTATATACATTCCGTACTAATTCTTAGGTATTCGATACTAGAAGTGGTACTAACATATGCAATGATTTGTTGGGACTAAAGAATATTGTATAACTTTGAGATGATGATTTGGAACTCCATGTGGGCAATGGCACTTAATTAGCTATGAAAGCCATACGACAATATCACCTTTTGCTTCTGAATAGTCTTAATCTTATTTTGAACGATTGTTGTTATGTACCTAGTATAACTAGGATTACTATCTCTACCTAGTATAACCAGGATTACTATCTCTAAGTATAAGTAGTATTATGATTGTCCTTTTGGTGACTTTTATTAAAAGTCAACCATTCTTCTCGTAATTTTTAACGTTATAACTTATAGTATGCGGTAGATTTTTATTTACCATAAAAATCATCTATCTTCCATACTAAGTTGAATTTTTACGAAGTTTATATTTTTGAAATAACGGTGACACATGCATTCTAAAAATGTAAACGAGCTCTCAAAGTGACACAATTTTTCAAGCACTAAATTTTGAGCCCAAATGTTGATGTAATTAAGGACGAAATCAAATATATTTACTTATATATGTCGAAAGGTTACATGGTTGTCTTATTATATTTTGGTGTTTGTCGTTGAGTTCTAACGGTTGATGATGTATTTTTTGTGTTGTCACACACACACACAGATATATATATATATATATATATATATATATATATATATATATATATATATATATATATATATATAGAGAGAGAGAGAGAGAGAGAGATGAAAACTCAATAGAAAAATGCATAAACATAAAAAATAAAAAAAATAAAACCCTAAAAATGTATAAAAAATACTTTCAGATATCTTTTTTTTTTTTGACTTTACAAAATTAAAAATCTCTACTTTTTATATAAAATTGCTGGAAAAAAAATTTAAATATAAGTTTTTTTTCTGGTTAAAAGAATTTCAAATCTAAAATATGTGGTTTTTAGCCCTATAAAGTCAGAAGAAGAAAAAAGTCAAAAAGTATAGTAAGACATTATGTAGGTTATGTTTTAACAGTAAAACTTAGTTGTAAATTAGATAGCATGGACCAAAAGCATTCAAAAAGTGTAGTTCTTCGGTTTGTGGGTTTATATTACAAATAAAAGTAAAAATGTTGTTTCTTGGTTGTAGACATCAATACAAGCAATACAAGAGTAAAGAAAGTTAAGTGGGGTAAATACTAGCCCTAACAACTTTAACAAGTTCTTAAACATATCCAAGAGCTTAAAAAGATAACCAAACTCATTCGTTACCAAATCTTGCAATATCTGTGTATGAGAAGTTTTAGAGATATTTGAAGTGCCTTACTTGATTCTAGCTATCCAAAGTCGATATATACCTTTGGATGGTGTGAAACAACGAAGAAACGAGCATACAAACTCTTTTTTTTCTTTTTTATGAAAACTCTATTTCGTCATCCTCCTTTCTCGTTTTCTGCAGGATCGGAGTCATAAGGGAGGGTGAGGATCAGTTTAAATGGTCAAGAGGAGAGTTTAGAAGGTATTGGATCAGCCCCCTTTGGAAACTATCGTTATTTTCAAGTCATATATATATATATATATATATATATATATATATATAGGTAAAGGTTCAAATGAGAACCACAAAAGATTAAGAACCTAAGAACCATATAAAATTACCAAACTACTCGGTGCAAAAGTGGTCGTAGTTACTTTTTACTTTTAGAATCCCCTTCCTCCTCAAATGGCACACACATAAACACATAGTTACTTTTTACTTTCCTCCTCATTTCTCTTGTCTGCACAAAATCAAGTCTCTTTATATTGTACTAACTAGGGCTTGATTATAACCAAAGATCCACCATGGAAATCGATGGCAAAACGAACCTTCTTCTTCTATTTGGATTTTATCTTCAAGCTCACCGTTCAAAATCGTCAAGCTAAAGTCTCCGTCTTCCCCTCCGTTACAGCTCTAGTCATCAAAGCCTTGAAGGAGCCGGAACGCGATCGCAAGAAGGTGAAAAACATCAAGCACTCCGGCAACATATCGCTAGACGATGTCATTGAGATTGCGAAGGTGATGAGGCTGAGTTCAATGGTGAAGGAGTTGGCAGGGAGTCAGGGACAGTGAAGGAAATCCTCGGAAGTTGCGTTTTGGTTGCGTGTACTGTTGATGGAAAGGATTCGAAGGATCTGCAACAGGAGATTGCTGATGGTGATGTTGAAATCCCTATCGATTGATCAATCTAGGGTTTTGATTTTACTCATATTCCTCTTTCTTTTTCTATTGTTTATACTAGTTGGTAGAGACGTGATATGGAATGCAAATGTGAAGATAACCAAAGATCAGTTTCTTTCTTCTGGAAGCATGACAAAAAGGTAATTCTCTAATTTCAATTAGGATTAACCCAACTTACTCCTCAATCCTCATTCACATATTTTCCTTGACCCTCTTATAAAAGGTTAATGCTGCTTGAAGAGAACCAGATTTCTTTTGACTCAGATGATGGATTGTTATTTGATGGTGTAGTTCCTAAGTGCACAAAGTAAACGACTCAAGCATGATGTTTATCTTTATATGTTATTTGATTATACTTGAAGGTTACTATGATTATTTTTCAGAATTTGTTATTCAAGTTAAACAATATTGCCATCCATTTTCTTACTCAATTGTCAGCTGTTGTGATTTTAGCTTAAGATCCATTTTTTCTTCATATTTTGTAGTCCCAGATGGTCATTGAAGCAGGAAGTAACAAAGGTAGTTAAATCTGTTAACAGAAAGTTGCGTGAGAAGTCTATCAAGACAAAGGTAGTCTTATTGAAACTACTGTGTATTTATAAACATTTTTTTTCTTCAAATTTTTTAACCACTTGTCATAATGTTTTTTTTATTATATTGGCGCCTTTTCGGTTCTGAAAGAACTTGTTGTCGTTTTGCCTGACTGTCTTGCTGACCACATAGGATCGCTCACTCTTGGAATAGAGAAAGCACTTTATTTAAGCGAATTTCTACAATTATATGTTTCATCTTTTTGCATTTATATATGGTTGTTTAATTTTAATCCAAATTATCCTTTTCTCCAGGAAAAATCTTCAACCTCAAATCTGAAGATTGAGGCACTTATATTTACAAGATTAGTTTTAGCTTCTCATTCTCTAGTTGTTTTTCACCCATACATCAAGGTGATGCTACAAAAATTCTTTTGGTTTCTACATAGATTTCCAACAGAGCTCAAACTATGAATTTGATTTGTGCTTTCTGTCATAGGATCACTTGGTAGTTAATTCACAACTTAATACAGTCATTTTACAGTTTTATAGCTTTAATTCACAAGTTAATACAGTCAATTTATAGTTTAGTACACAATGTTCACAAGTAAATATAATAAATTCACAATTTAATAAACAAAACTTATACATTTATAACTATATTCTCAACTTGAAACTTAAATGTATACCTTTAGTTAGATCTGAAACGTAGTGTTTTTTCAAAGTTTATTTATACAATATCCGTAATTTAAATTTTACATACTTTATTCAAAATTAGAGAAGCCCATATTTTTGTATAATGCTTCTTTCATTTAATATTTCATAAGCAAACACAAAATTCACAAAAAAAACACATTAATAAAGTAAATTCACAATTTAATACAATTAATTCATAGCTTAATACAGTCAATTTACCGTTTAATATGCAAAATTCACAACTTAATACAACAAATTCATAGTTTAATATATTAAATATTATACATTCACATCATGAACTCTTTGTTCTTTACATTATCCTACAAGGCATGATTTTTATAAATTTTAAACTATGAATGCATGATTATATATATATATATATATATATATATATATATATATATATATATATATATATATTATCATGATTTTTATAAGTTTTAAACTACGAATGCATGATTTTTATAAGTTTTAAGTTATGAATAAAAGATATTTTGTACAAATTTAAGTGATTTAATAAAAAAACATAAATTTTAAACTGTGAATGTTGTAAATACATTAATAGTTTTGAACTTTTATATTTTTCTTATGTTAGTATTTTCTCAAATAATGTTAATTTAGGGTTTTTAAATTATGAATTGTAACATTTTAATGCTTCATTTATTGTTTAGTTATGTTAATGTTAGTTTTAACATTTATTAATAAAAAAATATATTTTAAAATGTGAATACATGATTTTTTATAAGTTTTAAGTCGTGAATACACGATTTTTTATATGTTTTAAGCTGTGAATACATGATTTTTATACATATCTGATTGTTTCAATGAATTACCTACATTTTGAGTTGTAAATGTATGAGTTTTTTTATAAGGATTAAGCTGTTAAGACACAATTTTTTTTACAAAAATATGAATGTTTCAATGAAAAACATAAGTTTTAAGTTGTTAACATATGATTTATTATGATTTATATGATTTTCAATTAAGTATGTAAAAATTAAATTGTGAATATTTTTGTAAATAAACTTTGAAATAAACACTAGCCTATAAATCTGAAAATGTAAATGTATTTGTAAATAAGCTGTGAATATTTTTTATTAAACCATCACTTGATTGTATTAAGTTGTAAATTAATTGTATTAAGTTGTGAATTGACTGTATTAAGTTGTGAATTGAGTGTATTTTTTTGTGAATTGGTTGTATTAAGCTATGAATTTTTTTATAATTCATGGTATCCATCTATGAGATAAAAGTACCATTATATGTAGATCTCATTTAATCTAATTTTGAATAAAGCATTTAAAATTTAAGTTGTGATATTTTTTGTAAATAAACTTTGAAAGAAGCATTAACCTATAGATCTTAAAGTATATCTATGTAAGTTTTAAGTTGAGAACATAGTTGTGAATGTATAATTTTTGTGCATTAAACTGTCAATTTTTTTATACTAAACTGTGAATTTTATGTACTGAACTGTGAATTGATTTTATTAAGCTGTAAACTTTTGATGAATTATGTGTTAAAATATGACTGATTTATGTATAAATGTTTGTTTTAATCTATTTGTGAATATATTTATTTTTTTGTGGTATAAATATGGAAGACTATATTAGTTTTTATAATTATTTTGCATTAAATTCATGATGAGTGAATTAGTAAGCTTTGTTAGACTGTGATTATAGTATTTAAGCTGTTAATGCATGACTTTATTTACAGACCTGATTTGGAAGAAAATATGGTTGCGATGTTGCTACGGGTGTTTGGTGGCAGCGTGTGGTGGTGGTGGAGTTTGTGCTTTTGACTTATTTGAATTAGTGAATTATTGTAAAATAGTTTGTATTAAATTGTGAAGTTTTTGCAATAAACTGTAAATGGAGTGTATAAAGTTGTATTTTATATCAGTCTTGTGTTAAAATATAAGAGATATACAAATTAAAATATTAGATTGTAAAAATTACATTTTTGCACTTTTTGTACCAAAAGGACAAAAAAAGGAATTTTAACATGTTTTATAAGAGTATCATGTACATCTTTACTAATTAATGGAGGTTCTTAGGGCTCTTAATCTTTTGTGGTTCTCATTTGAACCACTCCCTATATATATATATATATATATATATATATATATATATATATATATATATATATATATATATATAGAGAGAGAGAGAGAGAGAGAGAGGTAGATTCAAATGTTTTTCACATCTATTGTGTGCTAGAATGCACCAATAGGAATTTAATATTAATTATATGTATATTGAATGTTATCCATACTTATAACTCATTTTTATGGAAACTAATTAAATTCGTAATTAATGTCAACAATAATATTCTTTCAGAATAAATTCATATCTAGAAGAATGAGAGTGTATTGCAGCAGAATGAGAGTGTATTCTAGTAGAATACACTCTCGTTCTTCATATTCCATACAACTTTATTGTATTTTAAGTGATTGAGTCTTGAAACAAGGTACGAACTCATATATAAAAACCTAGATGCAAATTAATTCTGAAAGAATGTTATTGCTGGCATTAACGACGGATTTAATTAGTTTCCATAAAAAGAGATTTATAATTATGGATATCATTTAATATACATATAATTATGGAAATCATTTAATATCTATAATTATTTAATTAAATAATTATTTAATTTACTAAATTTCTATTGGTGCATTCTAGCACACAATAAATGTAAAAAACAAAATAACATAGCACTATATATATATATATATAGGGTTGAGACCGGTTCAGAACTCAAAGTTTCCCAATAACCCGAGAACTAAAAGTAGAGCGTTGGATCAAAAGTAATTCGTTAACGACATGATCGTCATCTTACCAATCTCATTTAATGTTTAACTTTTTGTGTTATTTAATTAATATATTAATATCAATGTCTAAAAATTAACAAAATAACTCAAAATTTTGGATTTATTTTTTTGAAAAAAAAAATAATTTTGGATTTTTTTAAAAATGGAGATTTTGTAGTTTTTTCAAAAACACATTAATTTTTCAATAAAAAAATGAAAAACAGTTTTTTTTCTAAAAAAAACTGCATCTTTTTTTCAAAAAAAAAAAAACCTATTTTTTCTAGAAAAAAACTGTATTTTATTTTTCAAAAAAACTGCATTTTTTCAAAAAAAAAAAAAAAAAAAAAAAACTGCGATTTTTATAAAAAAATGCAATTTTTTTCAAAACTGCATTTTTTTAACAAAAAAATCAACGTTTTAGGTGTATATATGCATATTTTTTCAAATGCATATATGCATATTTCTTATACTATAAAATTCATAAGTAAATTATAAAAAATCTCATTTTTGTTAATCAATCTATAAACATAATACAAGTATTTTATTCGATACAAAATAAAATATAAGAAAACTACAAAGATTCACAGTGTTATCATTTCTTCATATTAAGATTTTCATATTTTCTTCAATTTATCACTTTTCACATCTTCAATATTTTCCAAAAATTCTTCAAAATCTACAGGAAAATAAAAAAAATTGATTAATGCAAGAACATGCATATGTATATATCATGTAAGATTCATATGTGATTATATAATGTGATATTCACATGTGATTGTATCTTTTAAGATTTATATGTGAAATTTACAAGAAAATTTTAAAAAATAATTAACGAAGAACACTTACACAAAATGCATGTGTGCATATAGACGTAATTCATATGTGATTCACTTGTGATTTACATGTAAATCACATGTAATTGATATGTGATGCATTTGTGATTTACATGTGAATCACATGTAATTCATATGTGATTCACTTGTGATTTACATGTGAATCACATGTAATTAATATGTAAAGTTTGTAACCAAAGTACTTCAATAAAATTATATTTTCATTTATATATTATACTAATGGATTAGTTTATTGGCCACCGAATCAGAAATTAATGATGGAACACAAAATATCCCAAAGATTAATTAAAATATACCTCTTTCCTCAATTTAAAATGACCAAAATCCAAACGAAAATGACTGTTATACTTTGATGAGGCATTTAATCTTATAGGAATTCTAATTTTTGGAGCATCAAGGTCAATATCAAGAGCAAATCTGCAAATGCAAGAAGGAATACAGAAAATTAGCAAACTTTTTTTTTGTAATGGTTTTATCAAAGAGCAAGATATTAGTTTCTCATATATATATTGTTGAATTTAGTAAAATTCATCAAACTATACATGCAAAGCAGTTGCTATTTCATAAGCAACTTTAGGGGTAACAAAATTGGTCCTCTTCATAAATTCCAGAAAATGGAAGGAATTATATTCATTCAAGAATCGTCCATTCTAATGGAATGATACATTCTGCAAGAAGAAATACAGGAAATTAGTAATTTTCTATTTTTGTAATAGTTTTATCAAGGAGCAAGATATTAGTTTCTCATATATATAGTTGAATTTATTAAAATTCATCTAACTGTACCTGCAAGCAGTTGCTGTTTCATAAGCAACTTTAGGGCTAACAAAATTGTTCATCTTCATAAATTCCAAAAAATGGAAGGAATTACATTCATTCAGGAATCGTCCATTCCAATGGAATGATACATTCCATTCCTTCTCCATCATACCAAGGTTGAGCTCTTTGAAGGTTGCATAGATCCTACATGGCATTTTCCTTACAATCTTCATGACCATGTAGTATACACCCAAACAAGACCCCACTGCAGCCATTGCCAAAGGGGTGACTTTCGTGCTCTAAAAAAGATAACATAAGCCTTAGATATAAGCAAGTAAAACATAGAATTCATTAAATCATGAACCACTTTTGGAAATATGAGTTAATTAATGAATATAGTAACCTACCAGGATAATACATGTGACTGCAACTCCAACATCAACTTCTCCATCTTCAGAAATAATATATTTTCTCACCAGCCAATATCCGAAACCAGCTCCTAACAAAATGATTCCAAGCACCACAAAAACAGAAACCTGCAAGGTTAAATAAACTTTTATGTACGATCAATAGATTATAATTCTAAGCCGTAAAGTAACCAATAGTGTAAAAATGAGGGACTTACTGGGTTCTAAACTTCTTGACTTATCCCAAATTTTTGGAGAAATGAATTTAGAAATGTTGAGAGGCTATGCACCACAAAATATCCTGCTCCAAGCTAGAAAGGTTATAGAATACAAAGCAAAAAACAAAACATTTTAGAAACCACAAAAGATACTTGGTGTCCCAAATCCTGTATATGAGTTGTTTCTATCAACTTAGATGAATTGTAAGGGATAATATAATAAGAAAACAATTAAAGATATTGCTAAAATGGCATTACATAATAAAGATAATATAATTAGAAAAAAATTAAAGATATTGCTAAAATGGCGTTACACAACAGAAGAAAATATATTTCCTTTTCTTCAGTCTACTATTAAGAGAGAGAGAGAGAGAGAGAGAGAGAGAGAGAGAGACGTACCTGATAGAGTAATATGAGAAGAACAACTATAACTCCAATAGCCATAGAACTGGTGTAGTAAAAGGGGCACCATTCGCTAACAAATGGTGCCAAAAACAGTAAAACAAATCCCACAGGTAGCAAGTAACTCGTGATTATGGAAAGACATAATAAATTCAGCAACCTGGAAGAATATAACAACATCGTTGTTTTCAATAGCATGGTGTTCTTTCTCAATATCCTCACGAATTGACTGCATTAACACTATTGAGAATACATACGGACTAATTAGTAATTAGTAATGACACCACGGATAACAACAGATAGTTTCATTGAGAATACAGTAATTACCATTATACCATCCTAACATGAACTGATTAGTAAAATAATGGAGCAACTGAAGGATATTCTTGTTTGTTGTTGGCATTCTCCCACTCTCCCATGGCATCTTTTTTGATGAATCACACAGCTTTTTATGACCTTTAAGCAATGAATCATGAGAATCAGAACAAGCGTTTCCTTTAACTAAAACTTTGGAACCATCTTTTATATAAAGCCAATTGATGAAGTTAGTAATGAATATCTGAATGGATCCACATCTAAATGAAAAGCTTTTATCATAGTAACTTGGGTGAATGATCCACTGAACTTTGATCGAGCACCAATATTTAAAAGCATTGTTTGTCTTCTTTTTTCTTTTTATAATTAAACCTAGTCGTTCACTGTAGTGAGCTTGAAATGCTAAATTCGAGTAATGAGCAACAAAGAAATTGCATATGAGAATGAACTTACTGGAGACGAAGTGGATGATGACACGACCTAAACGGAAACGCCACCGCATTTTGTGGCTAAGAATACAAATTCGAAAGATCCTGCATTTCAATGATCTGCATAGAGTCTTCACCTTACTTGATGCAATGAATAAGGAGACAACTGACAAAGGAGACGATGGATTTCGGACTCTGGTTACGAATTTCGGATCGACACCGCCATCGGTGCGGTGAGTTCTGGAATGCGATGAAGATGGAGATTTATGTGATAGCAACGGAATACAGGTAATCAAAATTACAAAGATCCATTAATAAATCATAAATAAATAATCAAAAGATAATCAACGATTTCAAAATAGCTTCAAGAAACACAATCAACATGAGGCATAAGATTCTAATTGAGGATTAAAAGACGAACCTGTTACGATTGCTTCTGATTGCTGTAATGCATAACAAATTCACCAAACTAGATTGATTTAGAGGAAAGAGATCGACCAAAGCATTCAAATCGAAACAGAAGAAGATAAATCGATTCTTATTTGCAAATGGAGGCGATCAGATGAGATGGAGGCAGTTGGTATTTGTGATCCATGATCTTAATCGATTTTTTTCGATTAATAATGAATTATCGATGCTTGACAGAGATGAGAGGGAGGCTGGAGGATCTTCAGCAAAGAGAATGGTAGGTAGATGTATGAGTGGTCTTCTATAGACGTATGGATGAAGGAGAAGAGACCGCACCTTCAATGGAGTCGAGATGATCGACAACAACGAATCCTAGACTGTGTTGGTCATTGATACAGGTAAGGGTGAGCATTGGAGGCAGAGGCGGGGGTGGAGGGAGGTGCCGATGGAATTAGGGAGGAGGTCGATGGAGTCAGTGAAGAATCGGGAAAATGGAATGATCGATAGAGAGAGAAGGATCAGATATGTTTATTTGGGTTTATCCCTAAAATGTCTCTTTATATTAGTAGTTTTTGAAAATTATGAAATCAACCCTGGACTTATGTTTTCCAACTTATTATTATTAATATATATATATATATATATATATATATATATATATATATATATATATATATATTAAACTTGGCTTCCAACATGAATAGTGAACTGGTGAACAGTTTGGCAAAATGGTCCCTTACGTATATTTTTTGTAAACTTGGGCGTTTTTGGCAGAATAGTAAACTATACAGGTGTTTTATTGAATTGTTTGATTTTTTTTGTACACGTGTTGTTCATCGTTGCTGTTGTTTCACTTCTAGATCCTTCCCACCGCCTCTCTTATCAAATATCTTCCCATTCCGCTTATTCAGAAGTTTCTTCCGCTCAAACTTTTTGTGTGCTTTACCCACTCAACACTTCCGATCGAATATTGATCGTCTGTGACACCGGTCATCGGCGCCGCCCTAGGCGGAAACCACCTCATCACACGGAAGAAGGAGGAAGCCCTCAAGCAGTAATGGAGAGCGAAGACCGCCACAGGTGCTTCATCTACAGTGTCATCTTGCCATGGATCCGCAACTATTGGCCGATAAATCTCAGGTACGAAACCCTTATAAAACCTTAGGGTTATTTTTGTGCCAAATATTCCTCCACCTATTCTACTTCTCATCATCTTCCATTTACCCGACATGGACCGACCGTCTGTGACAGTGGTCATCGGCGCTGCCCTAGGCGGAGACCACCTCATCACACGGATTTGTTTTTTGATAGATATCGATATATATATTAAAGTTATCCTAAAAGATGAATAGTCAACTCCTGTTTTTTTTAGAATATGAGATTGACAGGAAGAATATGAATAACAATTGTGTATGGGTTTGGGGTTTCGCTTGACAGATATAAAAGGGAACACATGTTTCCTTTGGATGTGTTCAACTGTGATGTGCAGGATACATTTTTGGTTGTTTATCAGTTTATTTTACTTATAAAGATTGTAATGGTACCATTGTGTTTGAGTGTTGTCATTTGTTTGATGTTTGACAGGGGAAGGAAGAAGCACAACTGTAGATGGATGATGAGTGTAGGTGTTTTCTAACAGTGCAAAAAGAGTGAAATGTTATCCCAAGAACATGTTCCAAAGACCCACTTGAAACATAAGGTTCATTCAAAGTTTTTTGTTAATTTTTCCATTTTTTTTCAATACCTACTGAAAATGAATCAGTACCTGTTGATTGTGTTTTTGACCATCTAATGACAGAAAAATCCTTAATAGTTTGCTATGCTAAATAGTACGATATTGGTTGGTACTTGGCAAGAACAACAACATTCACATCTACTTCTACTTATTTCAGGGGGGTTTCATTTGTTATCCATATCTACAATGCATCCAAATAGATTAATGGAACCACTTTTCCAGGTAATTTTTAGGTCGAACTATGAAAAAGACAAGATGTTTTTGTATTATGATTGTCATCTATATATAATGATGCAGATCAACCCACAAAAGGTTTTAAAGAGGTTGCAATGATTAAACATCCTTCAATTGGTGGATATGCGTTCGGATTGACTACTTCATTAGTCACATATCCTTTATTCAGATGGAGACAAGGTGACTATTTTTAGAAATTTTGAAAAAATAGAAGTTTTGCAGATTAGCTTCTTTATATAAACAGTTGCAAAATTAAAAGATTAAAAGAAAAGCTTACCAATTCATTTAAAGCATCTTCTCATTTACAGATTTTTTTTTCTTTAGAGTAACAAGCCACTCATGCAACAAGGATACAATATTAGCAAATTAAAAGAATAGCGAATTTGATGTTGCTTATTGCCCATTACTGATTTCAGTTGCTTATATGTGTCATGTAGTGTACCGCCTATTTTTTAATTCTTGATTATAACACGGATCTTTGGTTGCAGGATATTTTGGACCTTTCAATACGAAGTTATCCTTCACTACCAGATCTTGTAACACGGTAACATAAAGGTCTAATTCTTATTCAAATCGTCATACTGATTAGGTACAAATGATAAACAAGTAAAAAGTTTTTTTCGACCCCCAACCTTTTTTGAAAAATTTAAACTTTTTAAAAAAAGTTTGTACGTTTTCTATATATCATGCTTTAAACTACCTATTATGTAAGAAAAACTGCCCCAATGTAAAGGTATCATGTTTATTGTGGGAATTCGAAGAAAGTAGAATGACAAGGATAACCCCATAAATTCTCAGTTCTCAATTCCAATCAGGTGAGATTTTTAAATACCAGAGTATCTTTTTTAATTTTCGTGTTCTTTGTTGTAAAGCAATTTCCGCTTCTGATTTGTATAATTGAAAGATTCTTGCAGCTGGATAAGGGAGGGGAGGGGACTGTAGGTAAAATACTCATGCCTAATTTAAATCATTATTGTTTTTTTTTGTCCTTATGTTCTGCTAAGAGTTCAAAATTTACTCTCTTTTTTTTGTCAATATGACATGTTTTTCGCGAATCCTTTAAAGGTGATTTTTTTTAAGTGATAGTTGATGGAAAGTTTAAATTCGGTAATCATGGCACGGAATTTTGACTACATTGTCACAGAGTAATGGAGGATACAAATATGACTTTATGCAACTATTCATTTTCTTGCAGAAATCTTCAGCATATTTATTTCATGTGACTAGGTATAATTTTAGAGTTGCTTCATAATGAAGAACCTAATTGTATTCCTTTTGATTTCCAGCTTATTTTATCCAGCATTTTCCTATGGAGAGATTGTAAGAAATCACCTCCTCTTAGAATGACAAGAGAATGGAAGATTCCCAGATGGAACAGTTTCAAGGAAAGTATATTGTCGTTTTGGTATGAAAGAGTATATATATTGTTTTTTTTGTAAAAGGAACAAGTATGTTACTATAATCGGTAGATAAGTGGAAGTCTATTATTTTTTTGACATTTTATGTTGTTTAATGCAGTACATGATGTACCAGCTTTGTAAGGGCGTTGCTTTCTGCCATGCTCCTGGCATATTACACAGGTAGATTAGATCTTCTTCCAATCTTGAAA
The DNA here is from genome assembly GCF_051521515.1 of Lactuca serriola. Classification (NCBI taxonomy): domain Eukaryota; kingdom Viridiplantae; phylum Streptophyta; class Magnoliopsida; order Asterales; family Asteraceae; genus Lactuca; species Lactuca serriola. The sequence goes on from NC_136409.1 coordinate 96,430,457, forward strand.
ACTCAAAAAAAATTAATTCTTTTCTCATTTGTTTCAGGGATCTTAAGCCCCACAATCTTTTGATGGATAAAAAGACATTGATACTTCAAATAGCAGACCATGGACTTGCCAGAGCTTTTACTCTACCAATTAAGAGGTATACTCATGAGGTATATATGACAAAATGGTAAAATTTCTTTAAAAAATTAATTTCAAGTTTACTCATAATTTCTACCATTTCAGATATTGACCATTTAGTATACAACTCCTAAAGTCCTTTTGGGTGCTACTCATTATTCAATGGCTATCGAAATGTGGTTTGTTTGCTCCATATTTCTACTCATTCTTTCTGAATTAATTAAATCCAGTTTTAGTGTCCCTTGGATTTAACTTACAGGTTTCCATAACGCATATAGATTCTGAGAAGATGATCTTTTTTTTAATAAAGTATCTTACTTCCATATATATTTTTTTAATTTTTGTTTTCTTTTAAGTTACTATAATATCTAATATAGCAACTTGCTTTCATGTTAAACTGTAAAATGAAAGTACATTGCTACTTCTTTCATTTAGTTGATTAGGATAAATGCAAGAAATGTCAGTTTATTTTCATATTAATTATTTTGTTGATTTTTTTATCAGGATATGCATGTGCGGTTGGGAGAACAAATACATGGTTATTTTGTTCAAGAAAAGGAAGATGCATCACTTGCAAAAGGACGAGGTATGCCTTCTTTTAATAACTCTAATTTTGATGACCAATTATTGATATTATTATTATTATTATTAAGTGATGTTTTAATAAAATTAAAAAATTTAACAGAGATTTATAGCAAGTGGGTTTATATATATAGCAGTGGGGATTATGGCAGAAATGAACAATGGGAGTTGTTCGGTGAAAACAAGTGTCAGTTGACTTCTTTAATAACGGCCATGTCTGAATCAACAATTTTTAATATAAAATGACAGACCATTTCTTCATCTAACAATTATTTTTAATGAAAGGTATGATCATAAATTATATATATATAATATATATATATATATATATATATATATATATATATATATATATATATATGAGTATACATTTAGTGTATTTCATTTTGGTTAAATATTTCTATTAATCTGTTAAACTAAAAACCATAAATGAAGTTGTTATTATGTATCTGATCTACAATGATAGATTGGAAATTATTGTTATTTTCATGAAGTGTTTCATTTTTCCTTTGTTAAAAAAAGAAAGACAGTCGAAACAAGGCATCAAGAAATTAACTTTCTTGATTATTCCTATGTTTCTTGATGTATTTATCTTTCTGCTAACTTATTTTGGGTATACTTTAAGTCTTTATCCCCCAATCTTCACCTACAAACCCGCCTTATGTTCCATTTTATTGGGGTTCAGTTTTATTGGTTCTTAACCAACTGCAACGGTACCAAATAAAGTTTGGTTTAACCAATTTTCAATTATTTGATTAGCTTGAATATCAACTAGTATGTAAATATATATGACATACATAACCGAAAACCAAAAGACTAATAGTCTGGTTGTAACCGAACCCCGTAGAGCGGGGTACCCTAGCTAGTATATATATTAAAGATATGAAGCTTAGGAATAGTAAACTTGACATTTTTTTGGCAGAAATGGTCCCTGCACTTTGCTCCTCATTCTTTACCTATTTTGACATTTTTGGTCTTTGCAATCAATATTTTTACACTTTTTAGGAACCTTTTAATATTTAAAGTTTGGCCACAAAACTTTAACAGTTTGACAACTTTGATCCCTTTTCTAAAAATTTGTTAATTCCTACCCCTTTAATTCTTTAACCGTTTTGAAACTTCTGATCCTTGCAGTCAAAACTTTTACATTTTTTCATAAAACCATGAAAAAAACAGTCTGAGTCAAACTTCGGGCTTTTCATCCTTGCACTTTCTACGTTTGTCATATTTATCGATTTGGAAACAATATTGAAAGCTTCTGGCCCCCACGTAGCGGGGGTAACCTTTCTAGTTATTATTATTATTAACCCTTTTACATCCTTATAATGCCTTTTATTTAATTAATCTATTTGCCAAATCTACAACAATTAGTCTTTAATTATATAATTATTTGTTTTATTTATTAATCATATTTCGAAATAATTAAGCGGAAACGGAGCGTTACATACAAATTGATCATTTTCATCTACACACTTTCTTAATCGATTTTGCTTCTCTACCATTTCAACATAATATCAACACCATTTCAAGAATTTTTTTCTTCTACAAACTTGCTAGATCGATAATTTTGTTGTAGAAAAACATTTGCTTCAAGAATTTTAGTTGGAAAATATAATTAATTGTGTTGTAGGACATGAGATGAAATACGAAAGACAGATTTGGAAGGTACTCATTCTAATGGTAATTAGAAGGATCATGGAAAGTAAAAAGACATAAATACCCCCAGCACATGATGTGGTCGAATGGAAATGAGCAAACAGATTCATAGAAAATGGCCAAGCGGGCAACATTTAGAAACCATAAGGACCAAGTGCGTAACATTTTTCATAGTTGTCCTCAACACACGGTTTTTTACAAACCACAAGACCAACCACGAAATTTTGTCTAAATTGTATATTAATTTGATATAAAACCTTGTAATATTGGTGAACTATATGATAATATGGGTAACTGTTAAGACTTAAAATCACATAATCTTAATAATCGTCTCAACACATGTTACATGTGAAAAAAACTAAATTTAATTTTTAATTTAGAGTTATTTTTAATTATTGATATGATCAATTATCTTAGATAGACATATATTAAAATCATATTATCCAATGGCTTCTACTGGCTATTTGTACATAAATAAAATTAAATATCATATTTAATTTATTGTTATTTAAACTATTGTCAAGGTTAAATTAATTTAAAAATAATCTTTTTATCAACTATTCAATTTTGATCATTATGATTATCTCAAATGTTAAATATTGTTTTTGGTTTTTAAGATAACAATAGAAATTTTAATTTAATATTATTTCTTAACTTTTATTATTATTTTTAAAGCTATTTTTTTGAAAAATTTTCATGATTATAATAAAAAGTTTTTGGATAACTTTTTTAGTTAATTTGGTACTACGGTTTTGCATTTAGAAATGCATTTAATTTTTTTTAACTACTTAAAAAATACTGTTTGAATTTTCTTTTAAGTATATTTATATTTTGAATTTTTTTTTTCATTTTAACGTTATATTTAAATTGGCAAATTAAGTATATAATATCAAAAATTCAAAAGTTATGAATGATAATGTCTTTTACAAAGACATTTAATAGGCTAACATCACAAATAAAAAGAAATACATAGCATGTTGCATTTAAAATCTTAACAAATTATACCAAAACTGAAAGGGATGAGAAATAATGTTTTTAAGAGGCTGGCATTTGAAAAGTAACGTGTTTATGTGTTTGTGACAAATATATCAAGACAATTACCGTTAAAAGCCAATGTTTTATGAGATTTCTCTCTGTTTCTGTTCTATATCAATGCAAAATTTTGAGTTTAGATTTGTGATTGAAAAGAAGATAAATATCATTTGTGACATAATTTCAATAAATTGTGTTGTTACGATATACAATAGAAAGTCATCAGCCATCATACATATACATATATACATGTGTGTGTTGTATTAATGTATGTATAATCGTCTTTTATGCTAGCGAGTTAACATATATGTGTACGTAACTTACATCTTAGATAATGCCCATTGAGGGTATGAGCTAGCCGAGGGGTTACTTGACGGAATAACACATTTACTTCTCCTACAACATTTTAATCAAGCACATATTGATAATTCATTAAGTTTCAATTCTAAAAAGCTAAAAGTTTTTTATAGCATAAACCAAAATCAATAAGTTCATAGCCCATTTTGTGAGCATAGTTTAAAAAGAGCTATCATAAGCCATAACTATTTCTTGGACAAAGTTACTTTGTTACGGGTGTAATAGAAAAGATGTTGACGGAAAATCTACTCCTAAAATAGAAAGAAAAACAAACACACCATCTTCCAACCAAGCCAACTCCGCAAAGAAACAATATACATGACGTCGTCCAAACCAAGAAAGATATGCCAAATGCACCACATTCATTGATCGTATCAAAACGAAATGATTGAACCCCATCTCACCCTACAACTTCACATTAAGTACACAATCATGTTAGCCATTTATATAAAAATGCTTTATTTACACAATGATGTCAATAATTTATATACTCCCAACGTTTTGACTTTGTATCACTTACGCGTTTGTACATTAGACAAATATTTAAATTCATGATATCATCAGTATTTTGAATGACTTTTTTTCAAAAATACACATATTTTACTTAGGAAAAAATTAAAAAGCTTGTCGCGATATTTATTTATGATATATAAATTGTGCAAACATTGATAGTTTAGATCTAGCGATTGACATGTATATTTGCTATAATTATACGAAGATGTTTGTTAAGAATTGTCTATGTAATACACAAATTTTAATAATTTAAGCCTCTTCATTGCCGGTTTTCTATTCATTGCCAAGAGTCAACCATGAGTGTCCACGAACATGTCTCGCAGACAACTGCCAATTAGATCTACATTACGATTTCTCACCTTCTTACCACAAAGATTGTTCGATGAGATGCACGATTTGCAATACACGGGATAAATTGAAGGCGATCACCAATTTAAAAGTTAGAAAGCATATATTTAATAATTATTAATGGTGTTAGTTGATGTTAAATTTGTATTTTGTTATCTACTTTTTGCATCCGAGAAAGCATATTTTATTGATAAACTAATTATGTTACGTAAGATTACTTGCCAAAGCATCGAAAGGGGGAGATTATGTTGTCCATCATCGAATCAAAGATAATCTTTTAGCTTCTTCTACCGTATACGACCGACTCCAAATGTATCTTTTAGATTGTATATACATATAGATACATGAAACAAACATATATCCTTGTTTATCTTGGTGTTTTGAACAAAATTATTATTCACCTATTGACAAAAAGACGACGTTTATCATGGTATTTTTAATGAAATTGTTAGATCGCCTATTGATTTATCCATCATAGTGAAAATAAAAACTACAAAAAAATGTTGATAAACGCACACACATATACATATATATATGGCCATAACCAATACAAAGACAAATCGCTTGAACGGATATTCCTCTACTTGAATATCTGATTTCATGTACACAAGGTGGTAATGAACTAGAAAAGCCGTTGTAGGATGGATATGCTTTAAAATCGGTTATGAGTTCAGAACTAATCTATTCCAAATTAACTAACCTTAAAATGCACACATAGATAGCATGTATGGTCAATTGAGTTCCTAAAAAAAAAAAAAAAAAAAACCCAGCATACTCCTGTCTCCAAACCTAGTTTATAAAACTACATCCACAAAATGGAGAAAGCATACACAAAGATGGATGCATATGTTACATGACAAGACAAGTTTTCTAGGGCTATTTCTGTGTGAGGAATCATGAAACCTTTTTGGGCAAGACAAAAACTTGCAATTTTTGTCCCCCAAGTGTAACAAACACAAAGGGGGGCCTTGATGAAAAAATCAAATAAAATCTTTAGACTCTAAGCCAATTAGCAAAAGTCATTTTCATTTATGATAATAAAAAAAATATTATATATATGGGATTGATAATAATACCTGAGTCTCAGTGAAGAGAACCACCAGCACCACTACCTTGCCCCGGCTGCTGCTGATGTATTTTGAGGAGGAGATTGGTAGCAAACTGCAGTGTTGACTGATATCTCTCGTTTTTATCGGCATCAAAATCAGCCACCGGTTGCTGTTGACTCGCTGCATATAGTGCAGACTGAAGCTGCTGCATTTGCTCCGGCAGCTGCACACCACCACCACCAGAGTTCTCACCTCCTCCCATATTCTGTGGTTGGTAAACATTACCACCACCACCATAAATCTGACTTCCCAAGGATGCATCCGTCTTTTGTTCACCTCCCATACTTTGTGGCTGATAAATGTTACCACCACCATAAACCTGACTTAAAGCTTCCGGCTTCTGTTCAAATCCATACCCACCGGCCTGCGGGAAATTGGGTACGTATTGCTGCTGGCTTGGAACTGCAAAATGACCAGATTGCCCTTGCGGCATGGTGAAATTCACATCTTGACCACCATATCCCGGTGGAACTTGTGGCTGAGCTTGTTGCATTAAATGTCCACTAGGTTCAGGCTCATATTCCCATGGTCTCTCGGGCCCCACTGTTGATGCTGATGCTGACGTGGCGGTGGAAGGTTGCTGTTGGGCACCGTTAAACTTTCCTTTGGCCAAAGAAGCGAGAGTTGCGATAAGTTCAGGTGTTAAAGAGAGCGTAGATGACACCGGTTGTGGTTGTGGTTGTGGTGGCGGCGGTTGAGGAGCCGGTGACTTTAAGTCTTCATGTGAGAGTGGGACACCGCTATAATCAATTTGGAGCAGCTTCTCCCCGCCACCTGGCATGATTAAATTGTAGTCATTTTGAAGAGTTTGAGGAGGGATCTGCTGCTTATCGATGTATTGAGGTGGTGGTGGTGGTGGTTGGGGGAACTTGAGGATAACTCCATACAAACGTTCGGGGCCGGAAACATTTAAAACATTGGAAAGGAAATCCGAAGGTGGGACCAGGAAAAGGGTAGTTCCATCGTCGAATTTAGCAACCCCGGCCCGGTTTCTGTCACCTAAGTAACGTACAAATTCTGTATATGAAGCAAAGTCTTCTTCACTATCGGGCAAGAAGAAAACGATATCGAAACCGATTGCGTCTGTGTAGTGCTTTGCTAGCATATCTAATCCTGTTCTGGCTGAGCAATTAACCACTTCTGGGCTGCAGGGTCACAAAAATCATAAATGTGATTTACACAAATATATTAATTGGTTCATCTTACTATATATATATATCTAGAGAAGCGACAAGCCAACAAGTATTTTTACTGAATAGGAGATAAAGGAAAATCACTTACATCTCATATCCAATCCAGTCTCTAATAGGGACACAACGAGCATGACAAACAGGAGTTCCACCTTTAGCAATAACGCCTCGCCAAATATAGTCACAACCAGGAGGATGTCTACCACCACCACCACCAGCAGCAGCATATGGATCATGATCGTTCATATCTCTCAAAGGTATATTACCCTCGGTTCTTAGTCTTTTAGGTTCCCTATGCAAATGGGTTCCATCAAAAACATCCCATGGACCAGGAGACGGATTAGGGGTAGGGGAAGACCTTCTCCAGTTAGGGACACCGACACCGACACCCATTGGATTCATATTCATACTCATAGGAGGAAACTCTGGAGGATCAAACGTGTCTGGAGGGACAAAAGGTCCTCCTCCTACATAAGGCCTATTAGGCATTATTAATACAGGGTGACCATATGCATCCAACTGTGGAGGTGGTGGTTCATTAAAGATTCCATGAGGGTGGAACCCAGGGATATCTTTGTTTGGTGTTTGGTCGTTGGTTGCAAACATGATTGAGATTCTGGGGTCGTTAAACAAACGGCCTTGGAGTCCGTCTTTAGCCAGCTGTGCCTCTTCTACGCTTCTGAATTCAACAAGATAATGATGTCTTGAAGGAAAGCTTGTGATGTCATCAATCTCACCAAATAAAATCATGGCATTGTGTAACATTTGTTCGTCGATGTGAACGATGGGAGGATATGATATTACCAAAACATTACTTGGTTGCTCTCCGTCTCCTTTTCGACCTTCCATGCCCAATATATTATTATGCTGTGAAAACACCACAAATTATGTTGTAAATTAGAATTCGTGCCACATTCCATTCCATTCCATTTCATGTTTAGTTGCAAATGAACACAATTCAATTCCATCAGATTCAGATTCCTTCACATTCCATGTTTGATGGATTCCACAGTTCCTAGGATCGCATGGAAGGTTTTTTTTTTTTTAACAAAGATAACAAAATACCCGATTATTGGAAAAATATAAAAATAAAAATACCCACTTCTTAGAAGACCAAAATACCCCATAATTGCTATAAACAAAAATAGAAAACTTGGTTATAAGTGCAAAAATTATAACTATTCAGTTTTTAATAATGATTTCCATTTCACTTTCTGCTAACCGACCAAACACACCACAAACTACAATTTGTTTAAAAGATTCAACTCCTTCCAAAAACATTTTGTGAACCAACCCCGCCCTAATGTGTATTTTTAGAAATAATGACACTATAGAAAAATAACAGGTAAATGATGCCATATGTTTTTCTATCATATCATTACTTCTGTGGAAACGCAAAGAAGGCATAAATTGAACAACAACTAGTACTAGGTTATAACCTGTTGCCTTTTGGGACCATAATATGAAGCATCAGGGTAATTTTTAACACTATCTGGAGGTAACCATGGTGAATCATGTGGACCCATACTTCTGAAATGCTGTCCTTCCTTTGCATCACGGAAATCAGGACCCTGGTCCTGTTAGTTACATAGTCAAAACAGGATAAAATATGCAATACATGTTGATGACTAATCTACATCCACAAAACCTCCTTTCCTGTTTTCCAGTTTATTTATTTAATATTGTTAAAAGGGTGGGTGGGGATTGTTACTTACACGTGGAAATGTAACAATCCCCCCATTAAGTCCTGTATCATGTGTTGTGTACATTAAGACTTTTCTTTTCTTTTCTTTTCTAGATTGAATAAACCATCTCAACAAAACTAAATAACCATTTTACCCTTACATTCCAATTTTTTTTAACAATATTCATTTGAACCAATGACTTACTCTTTTAGGTTGAGATCTTAGATAGTCGACACGAATGACAGATCCCCCTCTTTTCTTGCCATGCATCATTTTAAGAGCCTTTGATGCATCATCTAGTCTGGAATAATCAATGTATGCTGTATTCTTATCTCTTAGGAATTTGAAATCCTCAAATTTACCAAATTTGGAAAATTCTTCCTCTAGATCTTCCTTGGTAGTGGAACTGCTGATGCCACTTACCCACAGACTCTTGCAGGGTTTAGCCTGCCAATAAGATAAATACTAGACTGAGAGCTAATAACACAGAGAAAAGGTGAGCCTAAATACCTATAAAAAGACTATACATCATCTTCTCATTTTCAAGCAAGCATAGTATAGTTTTAGGCTTGTTGTTTGGCTGATTGTGTTAAATGATATGGCATCCTAATTGAGCTTTTTCTCTGTTTTTCAAGAGGGTAGATTACGTTCAGGAACTAGCATTAGAATGAATCATTTTTACCTCAAAAACTGGAAGGGAGCATTGCAATGAATCATTTTTACCCTCTGTGTTTATTTGTTTGATAATTATGCAGTATAAGAGGTATCAATGATAGAAAATTATCATTTTAATCCTCTGTGTAGAATGAGTGCTAATAAGTATTTTGAATGAAAAATCTAAATGTCAACAGCTTATAAAACTGAGCGTACGAGTTAGATATCTAACGGAAGAAACAGTTTTATAAAACATAATGATATAACTTCACTATTCTAATCACAATGTTACTAATAGCTTTGATACTATACAGATTTTTAACATAAGGGAAGTCCATTGTACGCTCTAACAAATTATTTAAAAGGTTTGTATTTAATAAACAAATTATTTAAAAGGTTGGGCCACCAAACCAACGTGGCATCAAATAGATGTTAATATAGATAAATCAAACATATGTTATTCATAATATAACTATACAATTACAAGATTAACTGGGAATTATATATATAGTTCAGAAAATGGTAACAAGATTAAAAGAGACTTGACGGTTTACAGTATAAAGGAAACTGGAAAATGTTCATGTCCCAAATTAAGTTGAATTTAACAATTTGGTTCATTTGGCCTTTCGGAGTTTGTTTTGTAGTCCAACAAGAAAGCTCAAATATTGTTGATAAAAAGGTCAATCATACAAACAAAGCCACAACGCACTGGGAATTGCTTCAATTGACAACAAAAGGATAAAGGAATTGATTTAATTGTTAACTTGAAGAAATTCATAACTATAAGCTAGGCAGTTGAGTGACCTTCTAGATAAGCGGGGTGTATTGCTGACACATTACACAGTTTATTTGAATAACTTGATATATAAAAAGGTAATTACTTTTAAACTATACTTTTTAAAATGACTAATTTTCCTCTTACATCAGTACAATTACACAGAGGGTTTGAAAAATTACTTCCAAGTTGAGACAAGTAAAACAACGAGCACAATTCAATTGGGAGGTAAATTCGACTTGCAATTTGCAATTTCATCCATAATTCCAGATCCCAGTCAACCCAGAAGAAGGTTGTAAATTGATTTTCTAATACCCTCAACTTTTTAAGTTTCTATAGGATTAGAAAAATAATCGAAGGACCTAGTTTGTGATCAAGTGTATAACAATGTTTGCTTGTTTTAAATAAGGCTAAAAGCAACTGGGTAAAAAAAACAAAGAAGAGTATTTCAGTTTGAGCAGAACACTTTTCAAATTGACCTGAATTGAATTTCATGAATGGCTAATGAATATTAGGTAGCATAGTTTCTTCATGTAGATACAAGTTTAAACCCAACTAATCCCCCTTATTTTATATTTGGCTGGAAGCCTATGTGTCCTATTAAGCAGCCCTAACAAGATATCCATGTGTTATGAGATATGGGATCCAGAAACTGGAGTTCTCCATGTGTTATTTTAATACTTGTCTTTAAAAAAAGAAATAGTTTAAACATTTACCCCAGTGAGATAAGCACCTTCTAGAGAAGAACTCTTTTGTTGATTCTTTAAGTTTTAAGAAAAATCAAACACACAACTTTATTTGCTTGACTTTAAGAAGAAAATAGGTGATTAATATCTACTCTTTAGCCAGGGATTTGTAAGGATACTTAAGTGATTTATATTGCAAGTTAAACATTTAGAACTAAACTGTCCACCTTGTATTGCAGTTATGCCTCCATTATTGTATGAAAAAGAACTTGTTTAGATGTCAAATAATGCATCCGCTTGCTTAGCAGAACCCTTTGACAGATAGTAGATTACATCTTTGCACTTAACAAGACTTGAAACCCCATCACTTTTTATTACTTAGGTGGGAAGTTTTAGTAAGGTAAAGAAAACCATGTTATTCCTTCATCATCGCACATATGTTCTAAAAGCCAAAAGACAGCTGCTAGATATCTATATCCATGGGAGTTCTTTGTATTAGTTTTACCAGGATTAGTAAATAGTAACATAATGTTATTGGTTTACTATTGATCGAGTTGATCGATCACAAGGGGGAGAATAAAACTGGTGAGGGCATCCTATCCCAACACCAGTTCTATCAAAATCGTGCAACAGAGTATGTGGTAAATTTGAGAAATTGGGTAAAACTAATAGCGCCAGATTGTAAATAATATGAATATATGATCTGCTTAGAATGTCAGATAGCAAACAAAGGAAATATTGTCCTGATTTACTTGGCTATAGCCTATAAATCGTGTTGTTCAACTGATACTACATCAAATTATTTCACTAGTGTTTGAATGTGTTCTCTAATTCCCTATTTTGTATCTTAAACCGTATAAAAATTTCATATTGATGGTTTGTTTTTGAGAAAAAACAAAAAACTCTTTTCATGAAACCCTAGACGAATCCCCTAACATCGCGGTTAAATTTCCCCTTCCCTGTTCAAATTTAGCGTTATTAAGAGATTTTGAAAGACGATAATTGTTGTGTGCGAACTATATATCAACAAAACATATACAAAATTTGGATCCGTATATCATAACATTCCTTGAAAAACTAATAAGAAAGAACAACCACGAAAACCTAATGAGGCGATACAAACCGGTTTGGCAAAATCAATCTTCAGCGCGCTCCCACGTAAAACAAAGCCTTGAAGGGACTCTTTGGCCCTTTTTGCATCCGCCGGACGCTTCATGTTGACAAAGGCGTAGCTCCTTGAGGGATAACAGGTAACGCTATCAACGGCACCGTGTTTCTCAAATAGATTCCTCAAATCTGAATCTGTAACGTCGGCGGCCAAATTGCCAACCCATAGATTG